>NC_057813.1:468852224-469152224 GCF_018294505.1 Triticum aestivum
TAAATGCTACTGTCTTATAAAAAAATATTACTGTTATTATTTAAACAAGTTTGAACATATTTAAACACAAATAAGTATCAAACAACTTTTTAAATGCTAAAAAAAAATTGTGGAGCCTGGGAGTCGAACCCAGGACCTCCTGGTGTGAGAACTGGCTGCTAACCAGTCGAGCTAGTGGAGGGGACTTGATGTGGATCAGTTCTGGTGGTACATAACCTGTTGGCTCGAGTTGAAATAAAAAAAAATACTAATGGCGCACCACGGCTACGCCCAATCTGGAGGCACCTTCACTAGGCCTATTCGTAAGTACGGCAAGCACGTGTTCTCCCACAATACGATGTTCTGCTGCGTCAAGCAGCCGCCTGGCGGTCAGAAGGGTGCCTACTACGCCATCCATCACATGCGGGCGATCGTACGGGACCATCATGAACTTCTGCTACCGAGTAAACTCAAAGATTGGGTCGCGAGCGTGTCGGCAATCCAGGACGCGGACCTCCAACAAGAATTCTTTCGCATCCAGTCGGAGTTTGCGGAAATCATCCATCAAGATGTCCTTCGTACCTCGGGGCAGTTCTACCTCAGAAATCAGCCGTCCAACAGTGACATCGACACAATGCTACAAATGCAGGATGACAACGCCCGTTCTTTCATGACTCCCACGATAGACGGCGGCTTCATCCACGCTCCGGTCCCTTGAGTCGAGTTGTCTAGTTCTGAAACATCGATTGGCTCATGTGGTAATTAAACTTTAATGAACTTGTAGTATGTCTCTTTGGTTTTGAGAGTCGTTCAATTTAGATGTAATCGATGCTATTAATGTCTTGCTTTTCTCTTCCGATTGTTCTGTTGCATACTTATATATTGCTTATGTATTGTCTGTGAATTGGTACTAACGTTTCGTTTGGCTAGTGCATAGCGATGCCGACGTATGTCGTGTACAAGGGTAAGGTTCCCGGAGTCTACGATGACTGGGAGGAGTGTCGGAGACAGGTTCACCGATTCAGCGGTAACAGTTACAAAGGGTACACCACTAGGGCCGAGGCCGAATCTAGATACGCCCGCTATCTAGCGGGAGAGGGGAGGGAGCGTTGGAGGAACCGGATGAAGACGAGTTTCATCGTGATGATGCTCATCGTGATGACCGCAGCTCTCTTCTATGTGATGGTAGTTTAGATGATCGATATCGACTTGTAATGTGAAGACAGACTCGCTACTCGCGGTCTCGAGACTTGTAATATAATGTTCTATCTTTGTTCGGTCTTTTCAATTTGGAGACTAATATGATGAATTGTATTCGGAGACTAATATGATGAATTGTATTCAAAGACTAATCTTCTATTGTATTTGATGAATCTGTTGTTGATGTGTGCTGTCTATATTTTGTCAAATTATACATTTTGTAACCTGTGCAAAAAACAGAAAATAAAAAAAAACCCTAATATTCATACTAATGGCGCATCACATGACAGTGCGCCATTAGTATGACAGTGCATACTAATGGCGCATCACTGGGCAGTGCGCCATTTGTATGCCGCGGTTACTAATGGCGCATCCAGAGGTGGTGCGCCATTAGTATGCCAAAGCACCTGGGTATACATGGCCCCTGGGAGGCATACTAATGGCGCACCCTGGCCTATACTAATGGCGCACCTGAGGTGCGGCATTAGTATACCAGATACTAATGGCGCACCAGGTGGTGCGCCATTAGTAAAAATTACTAATGGCATGCTATTAATGGTGCACCATAGATGCGCCATTAATAGCCATACTAGGTGCGCCATTAGTAGGGGTTTTCTAGTAGTGGCAGCGGCGACATCTGCATCAAGCATACATGTTGTAAGGCACGGGCGTCAAGCTCCCTTACCAGGTGTCCGCGGAGAAGCCACATACCTTGTGACTCGTCAAGTCGCTTATTGACCAGCATGATGTCCGCATCCGCAACGTCAAGTTGCCGCTTCAGTTCGGCAAATCCATCAGTCCGGCTGGCCACCGAACGCTCCGCCACCTATATAGGAAGGGCGACATCTTACAACTGAGATTATGATCCTCGGCACGCTGTCACCTTTGACAACGTACCAAGTCTCAGGGGCTACTATCTATACAGGGCGCATTCTATATGCAAAACTGTCAGAAGGTATATCATTTTTGCGTACCTCAAACCCCGTCAGTAAACTTCTGACGGCTTCATGCAATCCGCTCTCAGCGGATGAAATCCTTTCAATCACCGTACCCATTAATGTACGGTGATCTTCTGAGATAGACGCTCGCCCGAGCAGATCCTTCAGCTCCTCCGACCGTACACCAGTCGGTGCCGAACCTTCTGGCCCCGCCGGACTCGGGGAAACCCTCCGCGAGGACACCTCAGGGTCGTCCGCCCCGCCTGACGGTGCGGCAGATGGAGGCGTTTCGCTCTCCATCATCTCCGGACGAAGATCCCCCGAGGATGAGCTCTGCTGAGAAGGGCTGAGATCCGAACTACAAGGTAAAAAATTTGTTTATCTTCAGAAATAAAAACAGGGATGTCCCTTATTACAAGACTCCCCTTTCTACTTACGGCTCGCTAGAGGGCTGATTTCCCTGGGGAAATAATGCGGCCAGGGCTTCTCCCGACGCAGGACCCTCTGGTGAAGATTTCTTCCCCCGCTTTGAGGCCTTGGCCTCCGGATCTTCAGAAGCAGTCCTCTTTTCCCCTTGGAGGGAGGGATTCTCGATCCCCTCTTTCTTGAGAGCCTCCTTAGCAGAGGCAGTAGCTTTCCTATTCCCCCCTTCGCCCTCTTCCAAAGGCGTAGCCTCCAACATCTTGGTTAACACAGGATCCGGCGTGGTCTCAGGGAGGGGGGCCGGACACCTTATTAGTTTTGCTTTTGCTATCCATTCCTGTTCAAGGGACAACTCTTTAAAGGGCAAGTTTATGATAAATGTACGGATAGCGTGTCCGAGCACAGGACTACTTACTTGAGTATCCGGGCAATTGCAGCTCAGACCTGCGTCCTCGGTCAAGTCCGGATACATCTCTTGTGATCCGAGGAATAGTTTATACATCTCCACGGGCATTGCACCCATGAAGTGTTGGAGAGCTTGCAGTCCCTCCGGATTGAATTCCCACAGGCGGAGGGGGCGACGCTTGCAGGGCAGAAGGCGCTGAATCAGCATGACCTGCGCCACTACAACCAGATTGATCTCCCTCTCTTGGAGGTCTCGAATACGGCCCTGCAATAGAGGTACGTCCTTGGACGGCCCCCAGTCAAGCCCTTTGTTGACCCATGACGCCAGCCGTTGTGGAGGGCCCGAACGAAAGGCAGATGGCGCCACTTATCTGGTGCCCCTGGGAGCGGTGACGTAGAACCACTCCTGTTGCCACAAACCAAGCTCCTCTTGAAAAGAGCCCTCGAGCCAGGGAGCGTCAACACACTTGCTTATAACAGCCCCTCCGCACTCTGCCTTCTACCCCTCGATCATCCTCGGCTCCACATTGAAGGTCTTGAGCCACAATCCAAAGTGAGGGGTAGTGCGGAGGAAGGCTTCGCATACAACAATGAACGACGAGATGTGGAGGATGGACTCTGGATCCAAGTCGTGGAACTCCATCCCATAATAAAACATGAGCACCCTCACGAAAGGGTCCGTCGGGAAGCCTAAACCCCGACAGAAGTGAGACATTTTGGAAATAACTTGCCCCCCACCGGGCTCGTGGGTAGGAATAACTTGCCCTTGGGCAGGCAGCCTATGCGAAATTTTGCCGGCTAGATACCTGGCGTCTCTCAGCTTTAGCACATCTTCTTCCATGACGGAAGAAGGCATCCACCGGCCTTGCAGGTTGGAGCCGGACATTGTCGAAGGTCCGAAGCGCCTGAATCTATAGCCTTGGGTGTTGGAACTCGGGGTGAGGGGCAGATTCGATTGAGATTGAAAGAAAGGAGCAGTCCTTGGTCTCGTTATAAAGAGGTTGAATACCAAGAGCCCTCCCCGTGACCGTTTGGGACTCAGCTTCGATAGAGGGGGCGTGCCAACTGGCGCGGTTGGGTTACCCACGCCCGTATTAATGAGAATCCCGGAATAAGGGGACACGATCTCTGCTTTGACAGGACGTGCCAAGGAAACCGCTTCGCTAAACGCGCTGAGGTGGAACAATAAAAACAATTCGAATAAAGGCTTGGCTGTGGTGTGACATCATGCCACGAAATACGTCAGCAGATTGAACTTGTGTAAATATTATTCTCTCTATGGTGGTATCTGGAACTTATTTTGCAGAGCCGGACACTATCCTGGTGTTCAAAATCTTCTATGAATTATTCGGAGGAGGAACCCACCTTGCAATGCCGAAGACAATATGCGCGCCGGACTTGTCGTCATTGAAGCCTGGTTCAGGGGCTACTGAGGGAGTCCTGGACTAGGGGGTGTCTGGATAGCCGAACTATCATCTTTGGCCGGACTCCAAGACTATGAAGATACAAGATTGAAGACTTCGTCCCGTGTCTGGATGGTACTTTCCTTGGTGTGGAAGGCAAGCTTGGCGATACGGATATGTAGATCTCCTACCATAGTAACCGACTCTGTGTAACCTAGCCCTCTCCGGTGTCTATATAAACCGGAGGGTTTTAGTCCATAGGATGAACAACAATCATACCATAGGCTAGCTTCTAGGGTTTAGCCTCCTTGATCTCGTGGTAGATTTACTCTTGTACTACCCATATCATTAATATTAATCAAGCAGGAGTAGGGTTTTACCTCCACCGAGAGGGCCCAAACCTGGGTAAAAACATCGTGTCCCTTGTCTCCTGTTACCATCTGCCTAGACGCACAGTTCGGGACCCCCTACCCGAGATCAGCCGGTTTTGACACCGACACAACCCCTCTATGAGGAGAGACTCTGAGGAGGAGGAAGAAGAGGTTGTTGCACCAGCACCCAAGGCACAAAAGCTGATGGGTGATGCTATAAAGTCAGGGGCTGCAACATCAAAGCCCAAGGAAGCACCCAAATCTGCCCCCAAGCCCAAGATTGCACCAAAGAGGAATACCATGAGTATTCCAGCTGCTGAGAAGAACAAGGCCCCAGTGCCTGAAGTTGCTGATGAGGAAGATGATGAAGGACAAGTCATGAGGAAGCTGAAGCCCAAGATTCCAGACCACAATGATGCTCATCCTGTGGCTGAGAACAGAAGTTAAGAAAGGATGCAAGACTCGGACTGTGGAGGCTGTCAGATCCATATGCTATCAGAAGAAGGACTGTTGTTGATTACAGGTTCCACACTAAGGAACAACATGATTTCTATGAGATTGTGCTATTGGACAAGAAGCCTATAGTGTGTGATATGAGGTGGGTCGACTGGACCTACATGAAGGAGAATGAAGAACACTATCCTGGAGTGCAAGACAGTTTCATTGCTTGTGGAGTTGCAGAATTTGTTGGGCAGAAGCTCACAAAGTGGAATGATGAGCTCATTATGCAATTCTACTCCACAGCATATTTCTATGCAGATGGCAGGATAGTTTGGATGTCTGAAGGTACAAGGTACCAGTCAGCAATTGAGGAATGGGCAAATCTGATCAATGCCCCAAAGGAGAGTGAAGTTGACTTGGATGTCTATGCCAAGAAGAAAATGGATCACAATACCATGGCTCATATGTACAAGGAGATCCCAGATGCTGCAGTTGAGACACATAAGTTTGGGTCAGTTCATTTTCTTCTCTCAGGGCTGCCAACGATCAACTGGATCCTAAGGCACACTCTATTGCCTAAGTCAGGTGACCACAACATGATTAGAGGGCATGCTATAAACTTGCTCCACTTGTTTGATGTGCCACAGAAATTCAAGGTCATGAGCCTCATTGTTGGGACCATCAAGAGGACAGCAGCAGACCAGAAGAGAAGTTGTGGGTATGCCCCACGGATTCAGGAGTTGATTAACTCAAAGATGGGCACATGCACATACTTGCTGGATAAGGAACACTTTGCTATCTATCCAGAATTTGAGGACAATCAAGTTGTGATGAATGACAATGAACCATCATCAGTGCAAGCTCAAGAGAAGAAGGAGAAAGCAAAGAGAGAGAAGGCTGACAAGATGCCAACTCAAGAGGAGGCATCTGAGTACTTTTTGAAGAACAAGCAGGAGCAACTTGGTTACTTGATAGCATCAACACTGAGGATTGAGAAGGGGTTGGCCACCCTAACTCAAAACCAGGAGAGCCTGGAAAGAATCATGGAACAAAAATTCTATGATCTAGATGTCAAAGTAACTGAGATTCACTCAGTTGTGGAGCAGCTATAGGATGACATGCAGGAGAGGAAGGGCAAGACAACCACTGATGCATTTTCCAGAGTGCCTAGAGCTCAGAGGTCAGCTGTAGTGCCTGTGATAGACACCAGAACCACATCATCTACACCAGCCTCCACTGCAACCAGTTCCAGCACCAACTCCTCAAGCTCCATCCACATCAACTGAAGCCTTCGTCCAAGGAGCCATCTCTACACCACCACCTGAAGATCAAGCCTGAGAGTCGATCTAGCACTATGCATTTTCTATGAACTTGTTGCCAAAGGGGGAGAAAAATGTATAGATCATAGGCTTCGAGAGAGAGTGTGTGTTGCTTTTTGTTCTCTCTTGCTTTGGTGGTTAAACTTTGTTTGCTTTTGATTGCTTGAGATACTATGCTATTATATGTGAGACATTGATGATCATGTGTTTGATCATAAGCTACACTTATGCTTGTTAGATGATATTATCTTACCTATCCTTATATGATCATTTACTTTGCTTGGTGATGAGTGCATGTATTCAATGTTTATTATTTTAAGCGCTCCACCAAGATGTATGTGACATGGAAGAGTAACCCGTGATCCTAATTCCTTGTGCATTTGCAGTCCAAAACAAATCTTAAACTATGCACTAATTTAGGGGGAGCTCTTGCTTATCACATACTTCTCAAAGCGACGATGTTTTTCAATCTTATTATCATTTGTCGAAGCTTTGATCTATATGTTGTCATCAATTACCAAAAAGGGGGAGATTGAAAGTGCAACTATCCCTAGGTGGTTTTGGTAATTCATAACAACATATAGCTCATTGAGCTAATGCTATTCCAAGACAAATATTTCAGGAAAGCTCAATGAATGGCATGGCATGGATGATGAAAGTGGATCCCTCAAAATACTAAGGACAAAGGATTGGCTCAAGCTCAAAAGCTCAAGACTCTTCATTTTACATTTTAGTGATCCAAGATCACATTGAGTCTATAGGAAAAGCCAATACTATCAAGGAGGGATGAGGTGTTGCTTAATGAGCCTCTTGCTTCAAGTGCTTAGTGATATGCTCCAAAAACCCTCAACTACTTTCTCACATACACATATGACCTAAACCCAAAGTCAAAATCGGTCCCACCGATTCTTTCTATCCAGCGCCACCGAGTTCAAATGTAATAGCCACTGCCACAAACCCTAGGCAAATTGGTCTTACCGATAGGGATCTCGGTGTCACCGAGATAGGATTGTAATCTCTCTGTTTCCCTTCGTAACGTTTCGGTCTAACCGAAGTGAGCGATCAGTCCCACCGAGATTGCAATGTAAACTCCCTGTTTCCTTTCGTAACATTTCGGACTCACCGAAAATAGCGAATCGGTCCCACCGAGTTTACCTGACCAACTCTCTGGAAAGCTTATTACCAAAATCGGTCTCACCGAGTTTGTGTAATCGGTCTCACCGAGATTACGTTATGCCCTAACCCTAACCATATAGGTCCTACCGAGTTGCATGTCGGTCCCACCTAAAATCCTAACGGTCACTAGGTTTACTAAATCGGTCCGATCGAGTTTGTTGATTCGGTCCCACCGAGTTTGGGAAATTGTGTGTAACGGTTAGATTTTGTGTGGAGGCTATATATACCCCTCCACCTCCTCTTCATTCGTGGAGAGAGCCATCAGAACAAACCTACACTTCCAACTTACCATTTCTGAGAGAGAACCACCTACTCATGTGTTGAGACCAAGACATTCCATTCCTACCATATGAATCTTGATCTCTAGCCTTCCCCATGTTGCTTTCCACTCAAATCTTCTTTCCACCAGATCCAAATCCCATGAGGGAGATTTGAGTGTTGGGGAGACTATCATTTGAAGCACAAGAGCAAGGAGTTCATCATCAACGCACCATTTGTTACTTCTTGGAGAGTGGTGTCTCCTAGATTGGCTAGGTGTCACTTGGGAGCCTCCGACAAGATTGTGGATTTGAACCAAGGAGTTTGTAAGGGCAAGGAGATCGCCTACTTCGTGAAGATCTACCACTAGTGAGGCAACTCCTTCGTGGGCAACAGCCATGGTGGGATAGACAAGGTTACTTCTTCGTGGACCCTTCGTGGGTGGAGCCCTCCGTGGACTCGCGCAATCGTTACCCTTCATGGGTTGAAGTCTCCATCAACGTGGATGTACGATAGCACCACCTATCGAACCACGACAAAAACATTTGTGTCTCCAATTGCGTTTGAATCCTCCAAACCCTTCCCTTTACATTGTTGCAAGTTGCATGCTTTAATTTCCGCTTCTCATATACTCTTTGCATGCTTCCGAGGGAGTGATTGAGGCACTGAGGGCCTGGTGAGGTAGGGATTTGCGGGGCTGCCGCAGCCAGAGCTCGACCACTCATATTTGTCGACGTTGCAGGGACGGACCCATGCGCAAGCATCGTGCCATTGCGAGCGGCTCCAAAGGTTGGTGTCAATCGAGCAGGCGATTATCTCAAGTAGGTTAAGCCTGGAGAAGCAAATCAACTTAGATAGATGCAGAGAAAGGCACACGCCACTGGGTCAGGCCCAAGCGGCTTGGGGATGATGTAGCCCGAGGGGAGCCCCTAACAAGGTAAGCTGAAGACGTAAGCAAAACGGTACGTGTCGTGGGGACATACCCACGCTACCTGGGAATGGTGCAGCCCTGAGGGTGCTCCCAGCTGAAATGAAACTTGAGAGAAGTCACCTGATACCCTTGCAGAGCGAGTGTTGGAGTAGTTGACGGTGCGTGGTGAAGAAGCCAATCCTCATGAGCCTCCGGAGCTCCGAGCCTCGGGACACTCAGGAGGTCCGGGCGACTCAGCGAGGTCCATCTCCGCTTCCTCCAGGAGTGCACGGTGCTTGACCACCTGAGCTTCCAGAATGCTCCTCATTAGGCACTGGTGGGCAGCAGCCGCGTTCGGCAGGCCGAAGGGCATGCGAACGTAGGTGTGCGGCGGACCCTCGCAATGCCCCATGCGTGAAGGCCAGAAGAACTCCTAAGACGCGACTCGATTGAGCCCTGGGTAGTCGATGCAGACGCGCAGCCCGCCATCCTCGCCTAGATGGGGAGCTACACCGGGCAGGCGGCGGTTGCCGCGCATGACTCTCGATTCCTGCAACTCCTGAACGACCTCGGTGATGAACTCCTGAGGGTTGGGCCATCCTTGCCTTACGCCTTCCTGAGGGAAACGTGCCGTGAAGAACGCCTCCAAGTGGTGCCCGAGCGCCTCCCTCATGATCTTGGCAAAGTCAGTGGCTCCCCAGGAGAGAGCCCCGAGCCTTGCCCGAGGAGGGCGCCGGGCATGCCTCCCTATGCGATGGAGGGTGGCGCCCCTTGGATGGGCGCATGTCCGGATGTGGCGCCTCCGGAGGTGCCTGCCTCCTGAGGCCTTGTGCCAGGTGATGTCTTCTTCTTCTTGGGAGCAGCTTCAGAAAGGTTTCCACTCTTGCTATCTGGGTCCTCGACTGACGTGGCTTGGAAGGCACGCTCGAGAGAGCACACCGTATCCTTCTCTTCACAAGGGACCGTGATGACTCCGCCACTTCCTGGCATCTTGAGGACGTTGTAGCCATGGTGAGTCACTGCCATAAACTTGGCCAGGGTGGGATACCTGAGGATGGCATTGTATGGCAGGCGAATGTGGGTGACGTCGAAGTCAATGAGCTCGGCACGGTAGTTCTTGCACTATCCAAAGGTGACAGGGAGGCGGACCTGCCCTATCGGGACAGTGGAACCATCAGTGACTCCTGAGAAAGGCTTGATTGGTTGAAGCTGATTGTATGGCGCTTGGAGATTTTTGAACGTCTCGACGGACAGGACGTTGAGCCCTGCCCTGCCGTCGATGAGGGTCCTGGTAACTTGCACATTGCTGATGACTGGGGAACAGAGCATCGGGAGGACACCGGCCATTGCCGTGCACTTGAGCTGATCCACTGAGCTAAACGTGATGGCGCACGCAGACCACCTGAGAGGGCGCGTGGCCTCAAGCTTGGGGAGGACTGCATTCACCTCACGAGCAAACTGCTTGAAGATGGGCTGAGAGGCTGGGGCCTAGGCACCGCCCAAGATGCAAGCGATTGCATGCGGCTCTTGGAAGCCCCCAGCCCCCTCGTCCTTATGATGGTCGTCATTCCTTCTTGGTGGTGGTGGCAGAGGAGGAAGCCCTGCGTTGCCTTGCGGGCAATCCTCATGAGGCTGATACCTCCAAGCCCCCTCGTGAGGCTGGTCCTGCTAGCGGTCCTTGCGAGGCCGGTCGTGCCACCGTTGGCGAGGGCCACGGTCGTCCCATCGTCCTCCACCTCTTCCTCCGCCTCGGCCGTAGCCCCGATCGTTGCGCTTGGGGCATCGACCGACACGGCCTTCTCGCACGGCCCTGAGCTCTTGGCATTCGTTGGTGTTGTGTGTATCGAGATCGTGGTACACATAGTACCGGCTTTCCTTGGATGACTCTGGCTGATCCCTGCCGCGCTTCATGTCCGGCTCTACTGCGAGCATAGCTGCTCCCTTGCGCTTCACATCCTTGGCCTTGGCTTTCTTCTCTTCTGGAGCTGCAGCCGGGAGATCTAGAAGGGAAAGGCGTCCCTCCTCAGCCCTTGCGCACTTGGTTGCCAGGTTGAACAACTCCAGAGACGTGCACAAATCTTCATGGATTGCCAGCACCTCCTTCATTTTGACGTCGCGGATGCCATAACAGAACATTGAGATGATGGCCTCCTCGGTTACCTTGGGAATCTTGAGGCGAGCGTTGTTGAAGCGCTGGATGTACTTCTGCAAGGTCTCTCCGGGTTGCTGCTTGATGCGGCGCAAGTCACCCACGGCTGGCGGACGATCGGGAGTGCCCTGAAAGTTGGCGATGAAGCGAGTGCGCATCTCATCCCAGGAGGAGATCGTGCCAGGAGGCAGGTTCAGGAGCCAGGTGCAGGCACGGTCCTTGAGTGCCATGGGAAACCAGTTCGCCATTACCCTTCCGTCCCCGTTGGCAGCTTCGATGCCCAACTCGTAGAGCTGTAGGAACTCCGCAGGGTCGGTAGTGCCGTCGTAGCGAGGAGGCAGGTCAGGTTTGAACTTGCCCGGCCAAGCGACACTGCATAGCTCGGTGGTGAAGGCGCGGCAGCCCGCGGTGGCCACCGGAGCTCTCTGCTGATGTGGGGCTTGCTCCTGGGGATTCGCGCGCGCCGCTACCTGGAGCAGTGCGGGGTCTTGACATGCTGGCGCAGGGATGTGGTCATGGCGTGCCGGCGCCGGGAGCATGCGTGCACCTTCTTGGGGACGAGGGATCTCTTGGCAGCTCCATTCTTGTCGAGCGGGTGCCAGACACGGTGGATCTCGTCCTGGGGTCGCGCGCCTTGGAGCCAGGGCGCCTTCTTGGGGAGGAGGTGGCGGAGGCACCTCCTGATCTGTGCCACATGCCCAAGACGGAGGGTGAGGCAGCGAGAGGGACGGCGCAAGGGAGCCCCCTGCGGCGCTGATGAGCTCGGTGATGTGGGCGAGACACTCCTCGTAGAGGACGTCGACGGGATGGTATTGCAGGAGCTCACGCGCTAGGAGCAATGCTGCGTGCGCGTCCGTGGGGGCGTGACGGGCGTGGGATGACGAACCAGCTGGAGTCAGCGATGGGGTGGCAGTGCGGCCTTCCCGTCGCACCGAAGGATGCAGTGACGAGGCCTGCTGCTCGTTCCCCACCGGGCTGGTGGCGCCGTTGGCGGCAGGCGACGAGGAACGACGGGGACATCTGCCGACGGGAGCCGTCTGGGCGACTCGGGCGGCGAGAGCAGCCCGACATTCGGCGCGAGCCCGGCGAGCATCAGCGATGGACACGATGGGTGATCGAACGCGGAACAGCGGAAGAAAGATTCCGGCGCACCCCTACCTGGCGCGCCAAATGTCGGATGTTGGGTTCCGGCAGACCCATAAGGTTCAAACTCTGGGGTGCACGCGAAGATCTTCCCCCTACCTATCCACGTCTGATCACCTCGCGAGAATCTAAGCTAAAATGATGAACAACACGAGGGACACAAGATTTATACTGGTTCAAGCGACCATTGTGGTGTAATACCCTACTCCGGTGTGTGGCGTGGTGGATTGCCTCAGGGGCGGATGATGAACAGTACAGAGAAAGAACAACCTCGCGAGAGGTGTTCTTGAGATGGGGCGGTGTTCTACTTGGGATGGATCTTCCTGCCTCTAGATGAGATGATCTCTACTGTGGTGGCTAGCTCTATTTATAGAGGCCCTGGTCCTCTTCCCAAATATTGAGTGGTAAGGGAGCCAACAATGGCCATTTTTAAGGGGAACATCTAGTACAAGTTATCCTAACTAAAGTTGGTCTTCGGCTGACAAAAGCACTGGTGATGACGCCGTCTTGGGCTCCACGGTGACCTCCATTCTGCCCCTCTGCTGGTCTTGGTCTCGTTGCACTGAAATGGAAACCTTTGCTTGATGCCTCGGTACTCCACGCCTATGCTTTCCCCCATTGCACCAAAGAGGAAACAAGGACACTGCGCCGGCCGGCGCCCGCCTGGTCTCGATCGTCATGGCTTGCGTCATGAGCACCTCGCGAGGTACCCCTGCCTTGATCTCTCCGCCTCCTCGCGAGCCTGCCTGGCGAGGCTGCTTCTGAGGAAGCCTCGTGTCGTCCACCCCATGAGGCTTGGCCCCTCGCGAGGGTCTTGAGTCTTGCACTTATGAAGATGGGTCGTACTGGGCCACCACTCAAGCCACGCGGCAGGCTGCAGGCAGGCAAGTCTGGGGACCCCCGTTCCCAGAACACCGACAGTGAGGACGTCGGAGCAGCGTGCGATTTCTCCCAGAGGATCGTCATCCAAGGTCTCCCAGCCCCGACGAGGAGGAGAACCGCCTGGCAAATCCATGGGAGCAGCGACGAACTGCCTTCTCTTCGGGGGGAGGGGAACTGGCGAGGAGAAGATAAGAGCATAGTAACCGCAGGGCCTCGTCCCTTCAAACTGTAGATCGTTCCTTAGAAAAGGGGTGAGGCTACTATTTACTACTAGTACTAGCATTATGGAGTGTTATGAGATTGCATTGTACTGTAAATAATAGCACTAGTAAGAAAATTTTTGGCACTAGGTAGTAGTTTTTGGCGTGGATTAAGAAATTTTGGGTCTGTTTTTGCTATTTTTTGTACATGCCAACTAGTGTCAAAAAACGTCTTACATTATATGAGGGAGGAGTACGTACTCGTACTATAGCAGTACTGGTACTACTTTTTCTCAACTAGTAGTGCGATGTACTGTACTTCTAGTCTAGTCTAGTATAGTGCACCAGTTCTGAATCTTGAATCTTAGGGCCAAGGAGCTACAGTTGGAAGTGCAGGGTACTAATGTTCTCTAGAACCATCGCTGTACTATCAATGCAGGGAAAGTACACCTGCATAGTGGCCTAGTGAGTACTCTCGGTGCTCTATTCAGCCACTCCTCTCACGTAGCTGGCCTACTCAGTCGCTCCTCTCACGCACACACTAACAGTCTGTTTATCAGCGATGGTTACTGCGGGGGCAGAACATTTGAGTTATTTGATACAGCAAGACTAGGCTTTTCGCTTCCATTTGTGGAGGTGTAATGGATCTCGTCGAACATTGTTAGTAGTTCCTTCTTTATGAATGAAATGAAGCAAAGCTTTTGCCTCCGTTTCAAAAAGAAGACGTCAAGAGGAATTTCTTTTATAGTAGAGCCGATAATGGAGTGAAGTCCATGCGTGCAACGCCACAAGCTACAGAGTAGTAGTAGAGCACTTTGCGTACAGAGCCATATTGCACAGTTCCCAATGCCTCGCCAGGCTTTTTCGGCTCCTCAAGCTTAATTGGGAGGCGCCAGTTTAAATATGCTACTAGCTGATGTGGAAGCTGCAAGCGAGGTGCAGCTAGGGCGAGCACGCGAGCCACGAGATGCTGGGAAGGAAAACCCGTTCACGTGGCTAGGCGATCCAGTGCACCCAGATTGTGGTGCCGCACGTCCGTTTGACTTCAAAACTCAAACTACCCGTGTAAAATATTGGCTCGCGGGGAAGTTACTATTTAGAAAAAAAAGACCGCCGTGCGTTCGGCCGGGATCGAACCCACAAAATGAGGTATACACTCCCGCCACCACTAGTAGTACTCGTTGGAGTACAACGCAACCTAGAATCGCCTTTTGTCGCTAGTAGTACGTACATTGTTCCTTACAAGAAACCCCTAATAATGCAGGAAACCACTAAAATGCCAAGAAACTACTACCACTTGCATACATGGCAGACTTAAGATAAGACTACCTTATCAACCATTGTACATGCTCTTACCAACCAGCCCTACCAAGAAACGACTACTCTACAAAGTGTCGTTATAGGCACATTTCAACCCATGGCCCTGTTTGGATACATTTGTTGTCAATCTAACCCTGCCATCGAAACACCACTTTGGTTAGAGTTAGTTCAGGTTAGAATCTAACTCTAACCTCTAACAGGGCCCATGTCGCCCATTAAGTCAACGCCTTCTATTCGACCGGGCGTTATGACTTGTGGGACCTACATGTTAGTCTGCGCAAAAATCCCCGAGTGACCTCCTACCTCCGGCCGTCCACCTAGTCATCCTTGGCCATGGGACACAGCTACCGCCCCCAGCAAAAGGTGAGGTCAAAACCGTCGGCGGTGCGGAGCCCATGTTGCGGCAGCCCGGATGCCAGCTCCATCCAGCTGCTTGTCTGCATGGTTTGCTAGCTAGATTGGCACGGCAGCGTGGCGGCTTGCTCGCGTGCGCCGGGCTATGGCCAACCATCTGGCTCGAGCGAAGGCCAGCGCGGTGGCTTGCTCGCTTGTGAGTCATGCTCGGGCCAGCCTGCCAACCCGTGCAGAGGCCAGCGCGGCGTCCAGCCCGTCCGGCGGAGCGGCGGCCAACTCGCTCATCACCGGCGCCACCGACGAACACGCACCAGTACTGTTTGAAGTAATGTTCAGGAAAAATAATGCTTTGAGGGGGAATAATAGGATAGAAGGTCAGATGTGGGTCCCTCGTGTCAATGGTCAAACAAAATGTGTTGGTTTAAGCTGCGTCGTCAACACAGACGTGTGGGCCAACCCTGTCATAAATGGGTTTAAACGAACCTAATCGGTAGGAGTACTAGGTAGTAGTTTTCAGCGAGGATTAAGAAATTTTGGGTATGTTTTTGCTATTTTTTGTACAATAGATTCTTCCTAGGGCTGGTTGAAAGTGGTAGTTTTTTGTTAAATACTCTACATATTGTAAGTAGGAGTGAAAGTTAAGCTTTGGAAGCCAATAAGCAAGGCTAGTTACATAGTGCATATGTATACATGATTGAAAGTAAATATTAACCATGAGTGACTAATATCTTGATGGAAAACTCGAAACTATGGAATACTAGGAAAAAACTGCATGGTTGGAAATACTAGCAATGTTCATGTGTGTTGTAACGAATCATAATTAGAATAATACTTATTCACAAACTTGATACAAAACACTCTAATTTTGATATACATAGGTCACTAGAGATATATTATGTTTCGATTAGAATATATTCCTTGGGCTGTTTTGGTGAGGTCGGGGAGGGACGTGGTTGGTTTTAAGATACTAATTATGGGTTTTTCTGCAAATTGGTAGACAAGTGGGATGTTTGTGAGAAAAGGCAACAAACTTACCTCACAGTCGTTAGATGTAGATCTAATGGTCAAGAACGACGGATGGCAGACACACCATCATCACCAACTTAGTCTTCTGTAGGAGTACTAGCAAGATCCGTGCATTGCACGGAACATGAAGATGCAATTTTTTGATAAAACACTTGTTGTGATTGACCCTTGCGGGAGTAATCCCATGTGTAAAAACTAATGATATCTCGAGAAATATGAGATAAGGTGAATAGGAGTGGGGTGTGGTGGTGATTGGTGGTCGGACTGAGCTGAGGCATGGGGACTGACGACGCCGGCAGCGGCCACCAGGCCAGTTTGTTCCAGAGGCTTCCTTTCTTAATTGCTCAACAATGAGGTTTGTTGGAGATAAGGATGAACGAGGGAAGGCCTTGTCTGCAAATGTGGAGAGGGGTGCAGGTATCTTTGAGTTTAATTTCCATTCGTCAGATATAGATCGGACGGTCTATATTGCAAGATGGCACACGTACCATCATCACCAACTCGGTTTTTTATAAGAGAAGAAATATAAGTATGGAGATACAAATGTATTATCGATACTTGCTTCCGCAAACTAGCATCTACATTCTATTCAACGCCTCGGCATGTGTGGTCTTAGCACAATGACTTCTCGACTGTGTAAACAAAGATTTTCCCATCGCCGATAAGGAGGGGGTGATGGCGGCGCGCTTTTTGGCTTGCTCTAGTCCTAGTAGTCATACTAGGTGGTCTAAGCACGTGTGGATTTATTCTTTTTCACGTCTCGTGTTCGCCGTACTGCCACGACTGTTGATGAATAGATGGTAATTTATTCACGGGGAAACCGTTGTTGAGCGTGTTTGCAAGAGAGAGAGATAGTGTGCGTGTGTGATATGTTAGAGACTGAGGCAATGATAACAGATTCTTTGTGTCTATGTGCGTGGAGGATAGAGAGAGAGATGTACATGGGGCTTTGTGTTGTGTAACATGGAGACACATATACATAATTAGAGAGTGGGTGTGTGAGATACACATGCGGACATGGGGAGAGATGAGGATCTAGATAAATGGGTGTTTGTGCATTTCTGTGTGTGTTTGTGCATGCGTTTGTGTGTGAGAGGGAGTGCATGTATGTGGAGTAGAGAGACCACTAATGATGTAAACCTAGTATAAGGGAAGGGGGAATGGTGTGACATGTGTAGTAGCGGGATAGCATGGGTGCGGGCGGGGGGAGCAGACTATTTGGAAGAGACATCGAGTGTGTGTGTGGGAGAGGGGTGTGAGAGCGCGCGAGAGAGAGAGAGAGAGCTAGCGACGGAGAGAGAGAGAGAGAGAGAGAGAGAGAGAGAGAGAGAGAGAGAGAGAGAGGAAGAGAGGGGGTGAGAGGGGTCGTTTGTGTCCATAAATGGCATATAGATAGGGAGACAATGTTGATGTTGTTCGAAATTGGCCTATGTACGGAGACGCAAAGGAAGCGAGTCATCGTGTGTGTGATAGGGACTTCATGAGAGATCTAGAATAGATGGTGTAGAGAACAATGTGCAAAATCGAGAACGATGATACATTAGGGAGCTATGGAAAGAGTCATGATATATATGTATATAGGGAAGGAGCTGGGGCGGGTCCGCATGTGGGAGAGATAGAAAGAGGAGAGTGGTGCACGAGGAGACAAAGTGTGCTTGTTTTGCAGTGGGGGTGGTGTGTCAGGTGAGTGCGCGAGAACCACATAATTAGGGAGATAGATGTTTGGGGCCGACATTTTCTGTGTATGGGAAATATACACTCTACATAGTGTGTGTGCTTGGGAAAGAGAGATAGCGGGAGACCTAGAGAGTAAGGGAAGTGATGTGTGCATGCCCGAGAGACAAAGTGATATAGACCTATATTGGGGTCCGGACTTTAGAAGAGAGATGGGTGTTAATGTGCTCGTGTGTTGGTGTTTGTGGGAGAGAACGACTTCTCTATGTGTGTGGGGGGGACGAGGGGGGGGGGGTTGGCTTCAGATAAAGAGTGAGGTGTCTATATTTGAGGGACTTTAGCGTAATTGAGATATTGTGCACTCATGGTTGATCAATTTGTTTCACAGTTTGGACTATGAGATAACAATACTTCTGAACATGCGTGATATACCTTGATGTACCAGAATTACAAACCTACGATTGGAATTTTGGAATTCGACTCCATCATTAGCTTTTGTAATTCATTTAAACGGAGGTACATTTTTTAAGCCGGGATTTCGTGATTTCAAATTCATATACCAAACCTAGAGATATACACATACGGGCATGTTCAAACTTTATAATCATCCACTTTATTCATACACATACACATTTTTGCTTTTGTCATCATATTTAGGATAAACACATTTGGAATTTCATTTGAATTGGACCGTATGATGGTATTTGCTTCTAGTAGCTCAACCATCCATATTTGAATTGAATGGACAATCTAAGTTTCAAGATGGAGACATTGATTTTCAAAACTTGCACTTTTTTTTGCGTGCAAAACAAACAAATTGTCGGCCATGATA
The DNA here is from genome assembly GCF_018294505.1 of Triticum aestivum. NCBI lineage: Eukaryota > Viridiplantae > Streptophyta > Magnoliopsida > Poales > Poaceae > Triticum > Triticum aestivum. The sequence continues at coordinate 468,870,628 of NC_057813.1, forward strand.
TCATATTCGGCCGTACAAGAGCAGAACACTTATAATTTTAGGCGCCAAAAGCTTTCAAACTTCCCGCTCACATCGAAATATCACGCGCCCAAAAGTTTAGCCCTGCAATATTCCTGTTTTACCCCTGCCACATGAACGGAAAAGGGCTGCTTTGGTAACTCCATTGTTTTCCACTCTTTGCCCCCAACATTCTTCCCCAGAGCCCCTCCCCTTCCCCTCCCCAACCCCCAACCACAGCAAGCTGCCGAATCTAGTCCTCTGCCGCAGCAGTGGACCTCACACCCCGCCGGATCTACCTTCCGCACCTTGGAACCCCCAACTACCAACTCACCACTTCACCGGAGCCGCTTCAGCGACTGGCTTGTGCACTGCTCCAGATCTCCTTGACCGCCGTCATGGTCCACCCCACCGGATCTGCTTAACCGGCGCCCTTGTCTACCACAGTGTAGGCCCTTCACTGACTCTCTCGTCCGCCCCTTCGCTGGCCCTTCATATAAGCCCTCGTCCGCCGCAACAGATCCGCCTCACTGAAAGCATTGTACAACGCGCCCGCCGAAGCCTTCATCCACTGCACCGGACCCGCTCCACGGATGCCATATTCAACTACACCGGCCCTGCTTTACCGACGCTGCAGCCTCATCAGGTTATTTCGATTTGTACTCCTTCGGTTTTTCTCTTTATCGTGTAACTGTTCACTTACCACAGATGAGCTTTCTTGTATGTCAACAGGCGCCGCAACCATAGCACCAGAGCCGCTTCAGCGACGGCGACATCCGGCCCAAACTCAACCGCAACACGAGCACCATCGACGATCCTTAGCTATCAAGTATGACAATGATACCCATACGCCGTCGAGAATCAGGAACTATTATCCAACGGTCGGCGCCTACATTCACTTTCCTAGCATAAGCACCGCACCTTTGAATTCTTTAGGGCATCATTCAGTTTTTCATGAGACGCGTTATTCTAGTTGCACCTGTAGGGCCATACTCCTGGCAGTGAACATGCTACATGTGCTAAATTCCATACCAGTGCACATATAGTTAATATGCTTTAGTTTTGTCCTAAGTACTCCCTCCGTTCCAAAATAGATGACCCAACTTTGTACTAACTTCAAAGTTAGTACAGAGTTGGGTCATCTATTTTGGAACGGAGGGAGTATTACTGTACTTCCTAGATATCATTGCCTACTATTTTACTTCTTGAATGCTATATTTATGATAATGGTGTTGTTTTTATGCCACATGTTGATTCCATCAGACTGCTTAATGTTCTTTGTGCTTAATTACACATTAGCAAACTAGCATGTGGTCCCGCTATTTTTTGTTCGTTTTACCCTACATTTTCTGATTCTATCTATTACATCACTGCTCCGAGCCTCTATTCATTACTTGTTTGTGTGTTCTTGATCTTCCCAAGTTGCATGACTAATTTGATGCTTCTATTAATTATGGAGCTGCCAACCCCATCAAGCAAAATATTTGTTCTTTTGGGGCTGGTACATCGAACAACCATGAAAATAGAGGGAAGCAGATACATTGTCGTGTATGCACACACCCTTCTTTCATTAGTTTAGATGAACCATTGATGATCAATTCGGACCAGTGCATGTGATTAAAATTAATTTTACCTAAATAGAGGGTGCAGAATAAACTACAACAACTAGATTTGCAACCACGGGATGCTGATGATATGTTCCAAGAACATTGCAACAGCAGCGAGGCTTCATAGCAACATATGGTAAGCCAGTGTGTTTTAGTACATGTGAAATGTAATGCGAGTGGGCCGCTTTCTTGGGTTGTGCCCTCAACCTGTAATACTACCGAATTACAAATAGTTCAGTTGTCTGCTTTGCTGTATTGCTTGAATCGAATGCTTGTTTGTTGTTATGCTGTACCTGAGTTGGCAAATATGTCAGCAGTGCCTGCTGTACTATCGTAAAGAAATGCATGCCTATTTCATTTGAGTCCTTAACTTTTCCTCTCAATTTCATCACAAGACTGTCTTCGTAGTTTATATGAGGCCACACTATTAAGTGCTTTCTCAGATTATTTCAACTGCTTAGATGCCTTGGCAACTTAAATATAGCGGTGGTACACTCCCTTTCAACTAGGGATGTCAACTGGGTCCCATTTAATCCCGATTAAAGTCCACTAGTGGTATGATTGTTCAAAATAGTTTTAGGAAAATGAACTAGGGAGCTAGCAAAAACTAACTAGATGGGACTGGCGGATGTCGTTTATTTGCCACTTACATCCCTAGTTTCATCTTACCATTTAAATTTCTTTTCAACTGATGCTGCTTCGAACCATTTAAATATAGCTTGCCATGCTCGGCAATAATTCGTCTGTCGTTTACCATGTAAGCTTACTGCCTGGATCATACGATAACTATCTCTTACTTATGTCCAGGGGAAACCTTTCAGGATGTAGTTCACACTAGGACACAATTTACAACCCCAGAATCTATTTGTGGAAGCTATGTGCCATCCATGTTATCAGATGGTACTAGTTCAGAGGCAACACTGCCGGAGAGCAGTCTAAGCACATATATTATAGTGCTTGAGGCTCTACTAGAGGCAGAAAGAGATGGTGTGGCTGCCATGAATGAGGTAATATTTATCTTGAGGCTGGAAATTACGGAATTAGCGGCATGCATTATGCAAGCAACCCAAGAATTGGAGGAAGTAAGAATGTTGAATTTGAAGACGGAGGAGGTCCTGCTGTTTCTGCTATCTGAAGCCCAGGGTAATCCCGGCTCTTCTTTAGATACCAGTTGAAATTGTCGTTAGATTATTGTACTTGCATGTTGTGTCATGTCTCTGAATGGATTATGTTGCAAGACCCCCTATGTTGTCCATGTGTTGTAATGATCCAATTTTTTTAGGCAAGGTAATCCTCAGTACTTGTATGATTGACATAAGGTGAACTGTTTTTCGTGTTAGCATATTGTATTGGATGAAATAACTATTTGACTCAGAGTGTATCCAACCTACTGAATTCGAAGATCACGGCATTTCTAAATCATAATCATATATAAAGGTGGAATAAATCTTTGTTGTGGTTTTGAAGAAATAAATAACAAAACATAGAATTATCTGTGGATATTCGTAATCGAATACAAATTGGATTTGAATTTAGTTTGCCAGGGCCCAGGGCAAACATGAATGCTAATTCTCCCAAGTTTTGAACGAAGCGGCTAAACACCCACTATAATTTGTGGGCTGCCCAAAGCAAGTGTTTGCAAGATGGAAATTACTATTTACCCCTGAAACTTGACATCCTTATCGACCAGATTTATACTGCTGCCGATAGGGGTAGACTAGTAACTTCAATCAGACATGACACGACGGCCTCTGAGCCCATTCAGACACGGTGGGCGCCAAACGTGGGCGGCAAAACACATTTGATTCAAACTCGTCCGAAAGACATGTGTCTCTTCCTCCATTTCCCCATTCATACACTGTGGGCGGCAAAACAAACTCTCCTCGTCCGAAATCGATGTAGGCTAATATTTTAAATAGGGGCAGATGTGTAACTTCCCTCAGATGTGACACAACCGCCCTACCTGTCAGCCCCGTTCATACACCATGGGCGCCAACCGTGGGCGGCAAAACACCCTCTCCTCGCCTGAAATAGTTACCGGCAAATATTTGGGAGATGCGAGATTACCGTCCTATCCCCAACTGACAAAATTTTAAACGGGGGATAAGTTCGTAACTTTCCCACATTTTAGACAAGCACGTCCCAAAGTTTGAGATCCCCCCTCCCCTCCATTTCCCCATTCATACACCATCGGTGGCACGACAACCTCCGCACTGCGGCCAGCCTCCTCGGTCCATCACCCCATCCTCCACCTTGCCGGAGCCGCTACCCTTGACGGTGTCCTAGACTAGGGGGTACTCACCATGTCGTCTCCCGATCTGTTGGATTGGGCCGAGGACCCCCATGGCCGTATACTCTTGGGCCAGTTCAGACAACCCCTGCCGCATACAAGGACGACTCCACAAGACTTGGCGCCCAAGACAAGGACTCTCCTAAACCCTAGGCCTCCGGTGTCTTATATAAACCGGGGCCAGGCTAGTCAATAGACAATCTAATATTCATAACCACAATCTAGTGGTAGATACATGTACTCTGTACTATCCCCATATGAATACAATCAAAAGCAGGACGTGGGGTTTTACCTCCATTAAGAGGGCCTGAACCTGGGTAAAATCCGTGTCCATGTTACCATCGCTCCAAGACGCCTAGCTTAGGACCCCTATTATGAGATATGCCGGATTTGACACCGACATTGGTGCTTTCATTGAGAGCCTGCTGGGTGATCACCATGGATCGATGGATTATCAGGTTATATTTTATCAGTCAAGATCTATTCTATGTGAGTTGTTTTCGTTTAGATTTGTTGCTGCCGGCTTGTGCAATTTTTTCTTGTAGAACTCGGGAAGAAAAATTATGCGGCGATCTCCGTACGCGGCACTGGCGAGCGCGTAGATCATGGGCAAGACCGGCGTAAAGGAAGCAGTCTTCCTGGCCAAGGACCCACGCGCTAGGGCATGTGTACAAGGGCGGCACGCCAAGCACGGTCATCCTATCAAATCGGGGCAGATCAGATCAACCTTTAGGCCGCTTGACGGATTTCCTCAAAACTGCTAATATACTATTGTTACTACTATGTGCGTACATTGCAGATTAAAGTAACCCAAGGTTTGGAGCTTGGCGTTGTCTCCCACGATGGCCGCTGGAATACATACAATGCTACCACTAGTACTTGTACTAATTGGAAGCACTCCTCCCGAGGTTTTGATTAATCAACTCAACTATCTCATACATGGAGATCATCTACGGACGACTTTACCATTTCCCACCTTCGATTCGGCCACCTCTGCCTCTACGGCCGAACAAATTTTTATCAGACTTCATTTTTTCTGTCTTTAATTTGGCCAGCCACTCATATTACTGCCAGGTGCTACCTCTCCAAATTATTTTTAATGCATAATATTTTTTCTAGAGAATTATTGCTTAGGCCAGTGTTTTTTCTCTGCACAGCTGAGGTGGACGAACATGTCTGCGTACAGTCCGCGCGAAGCAGTGCCAGTAGCTAAACATAAATTTAGCTATGCGGCAAACCACAGGGAGATCAATTTCCCCTTTTCTTTATTAGGAAATCCTCATGCGCTATTCTTCCTAATAATTACATACAGTACAAATTATTTGTGCCATTATGTTTTCTGTTCGGTTTGTACTACTCTGTGTATAGATTGCAGTACGGACTATGTTCACATCCACTGTTTGGCGATACATCGGATCCGGTCTCAACCTGGCCTACGTGTGATCCGGCCAAAGGGATAGTGCAGAGCAGTGCACTGATCAGAGCTCGGCTCGATGGCAGCACACCACAGGGAGATTTATTTCTTTTCTTTTTTAAATTCAATACCTATGTAGGGGACCGCTGGTTGTCTTCTACTTTTTCTGACAAATACGCAGAATAAAAGTGCTACTACACATATCAAGGATTAGCTTTGCAGCATGTCCGACACGGATCAGTTTGTCTGTTTGCTTCGATCTGCTAGAGTCGTTGCTGCTGGTGTTCAGCCGACCTTCGCCGACATCGCCGTGCCACGACGCCAACGCGCCATCGAGCTATCCTCAGCTTAGGCCATATTTACCAAACTTTTTTCGCACAAATTAATTATGCTCCTTTTTTCATTATCATTTTTTTGGTTTGCACTATTTTACCTGTGCAGGCAATTGACTTAGATCGGGCCGCACTATCCCCTCGGCGTGGTGTCCTCGTCGTCCACCTCCGTCGACCGAATTGTGTCGTCGCCTTGGAACGCTGCCCTGTGTTGGCAACCCCGCATCGTTGCTTCATCAACCTACTCGGCCGGAGATTTCAGTGTCACCTGGCGACCTGCTCCATCACCTCGGCTAGACTGGGGGCTTCACCTCTTCGGAGTGCCGACCTCTTCGCTCGGCCACATTGGGCTTGGGGGCTGAGACCTCCTCCCGCACCAAGCTCGGACCACATCATCAATGCCGAACACATTAACCAGCTAAGTCACTTTCATGCTCAAAGTTTTAAAATTTTAAATTTTGTTCGGTTCGACCAAGCATTATACCTTTTTGGCAAAAAGTTGTTTGTGAAAAACTTCCGTGTCCAAACTTTGTCTATGACACACAAATTCAAATACCCATTTACTTGGGGGCTTCCTTTCTGAAGCCTTTCCTCTTGCATATGATTATACTTGTACGGCTTCGTTCCTTGTTCATGTATTACGCCACAATATGCACCATATTGACTTAAGTGTTCCGCAAGCTGGGTTGCCTTGCTCCTGTGTTTACCCCTACGTTCCCGATTGTTCGGCTAGGGAGTAAAGGCAGCACCTCTGCGATTGTCACGACTGGGTCTTCCGAGCTCTGACCTCAGACTGGGTGAAGCCGAAAGCTAGCGCTCTTATTGTTTTCAATCATGGTCAGCACACAACGGAACTCATGAGTACAAAAAATCTATTGCACAAGTCTCATAGATACAATGAGCAACCGAAGAAAGGTATCAGTGGGGGTACTATTTTCTTCGAAGATTCTTCTTACACTTCGTCAGTAATATAGCATAAGTTCCCTGAGCGCGCTTTGTCTGTTACAGCCTTATGGCCTGATTGCCTGTTTATCGGAAACACCGTCGATATTCTCGACAGGTGAAGTACATAACACTTTTCGGCCCTTGGCCGAAGAGGGAGAAGCCGTCGGTCGGTTAAGACGCGTTTAAAGTTTGGGTGAACACATATATGATATAAGTACTTTGGTACATACAATCATTATACATAAGATTCTGTTACCCAAGTCACTCGGGGGCTCTTAAATTTATGTGAGCTGTTTTACAGTAAGTGTTCTTCTTCTTAGTCGTTGCAAAGCCTTTTTTCTATCACCCCTTTTTTCGATGCGAGTGTGTATGTCGGCGTTTTGGAACGGGGGTACCTAGACTTGCCTGCCTGCGGCCTGCGGCGTGGCTCAAGGAGTGGCCCAGTATGGCCCATCTTCATCAACGCATACTCAAGACCCTCGCGTGGGGCCAAGCCTCGCAGGGCGGACGACAGGAGGCTTCCTCGGGCACGGCCTTGTCAGGCTGGCTCGCGAGGAGGCGGAGAGATCAAGGCGGGGTACCTCGCGAGGTGCTCATGACGCAAGCCATGACGACCAAGGCCAGGCGAGCGCCGGCCTACGCAGAGTCCTTGTTTCCTCTTTGGTGCAAAGGGGGCAAGCGCAGGCAAGAGTATCAAGCAAAGGCAACCATTTCGGTGCAACAAGACCAAGACCAGCAGGACGGCAGAACGGAGGTCATCGTGGAGCCCTAGCCGGCGTCATCGTCAGGGTCTTTTGAAGGTGAGGACCAACTTTAGTCAGGATAAGTGTAATAGAAGTTCCCCTTCAAAATGGCCAATTGTTGGCGCCCTTCTCGCTCAATATTTGGGGAGAGGCCCAGGGCCTCCGCCTATAAATAGGACTAGCCACCCACAAGGTAGAGGCACCGAAAGAACAAGGATAGAAAGATAGATAGATAGATAGATAGAGAGAGAGAGAGAGAGAGAGAGAGAGAAGCGACTGAACTCCCCCTAGCAGTTCATCGCACTAGCCAAGAACAGACCCCCGCGAGGCTGTTCTTCCTTGTACTACTCATCATCTGCCCCAGAGGCAATTCACACACCACACACTGGAGTAGGGTGTTACACCACAATGGTGGCCCGAACTAGTATAAACCTTGTGTCCTTTGTGTTGTTCTTCGTGTAGTTTAGATCCTTGCGAGGCGACGAGACACGGGTAGGCAGGGGGTGTGATCTCCGCATGCACCCAAGAGTTCGAACCTTGAGGGTCTGCCGGAACCCGAAATCCGACATTTGGCGCGCCAGGTAGGGGTGCGCCGGAGCTTTCGCTTCCACCAACCCGTGGTCCGCCAACACCGCGATTCGCCCTCATGATGGGCAACACACTGCCCGCTCCGGTCGCCGGCGCCAGCATGGGGGCCAGGGGGCTCCGAGCCTTGGCCCCCGCCTTGCGACAGGTGCAATGGCCGAACAAATTCAAGCTGGAGATGCCACCGTGCTGCGACAGGACGGTCGATCCGCTGGCTTTCCTGCGGGCATACGAGGAGGCCGTCCTCGAGGCTGGGGGCGACGACAGGGTCATGGCCAACTAGTTTCCCATGGCCCTCACTGGTGTCCCGCGCATGTGGCTGCTCCACCTGCCGACGGCTTCCGTGGCCTCCTGCGGGGAGCTGTGCGGCCTCTTCCTCGCCCAGTACGCTGCACCGGCGCACCTGGTCGTCGCAGCTCTCTTGGGCGGATCGCAAGCACCACCTTCAGGCCACCACATCAAGCCATTTGTCCACCAGATCGGCGCCGCTTCGACACCGCGCGGGGCACCTCCGGGCTGGGCGGCGCCTAAAGCCGATCTGGCCTTCAGCTCGGATGATCACCCCTCCAACTCGGCCTGCTCGGGAACGCTCCCAATGCTATGCACCCCACCATCTATCAGGTGGCCGTCACCAGGACCCTCATCGACGGCGGTGCTGGCCTCAGCGTGCCCTCAGTGGAGGCCTTCAGCCTTCTCCACGTACCGCTGGAGCGGCTGCTGCCCAGCAGTCCCTTCTTGGGCGTCGGAGGCGGCTCCACCGGCTCCCTGGGGCAGATCCACCTTCCGGTGACCTTCGGCACCTACGACAACTTCTGCACGGAGCTAATCGACTTCAACGTCGCCCCCATCGGCCTCCCATACAACGCCATCCTTGGTTACCCGGCACTAGCCTGGTTCATGGCCGCAACTCACCCAGCGTTAACCTCATGAAGATGCCCGGGAGTAGCGGCGTCCTCACTGTGTCTGGAGACACCGGGGATGCGTTGCAAGCGCTCAAGCTCGCCTTCAACGCCGTGGCGGTGGCACAACCCACTGACTCAGACGCCCCTGAACCCAAGGGGGCTGCGCCGACAAAGAAGAAGCAGCTATTTATTCAGGACAAGGCAGAAACCAAGCAGGTACTGGTCGACGAAGACGGATCTACCAGCGCCACCTTCACCATAGGCGCCAACCTCGAGCCCGAACAGGAGGAAGCCTTGGTGAAGTTCCTACGCGCTAACAAGAAGGTATTCGCGTGGGAACCTGATCAGCTGGCAGGGGTCTCGAGGGGCGTAATTGAGCATCACCTCACGTGTGCCCCAACGTGCGCCCCGTGAAGCAGAAGGCGAGGCGGCAGTCCACTGAGAAGCAAGCTTTCATCGTCCAAGAGACCCGCAAGTTGGAGGCAACGGGGGTCATTCGCGGGTCCGTTACCCAGATTGGTTGGCTAACCCGGTTGTCGTGCCGAAGAAGGGGGGAAAGGAACGCATGTGTGTCGACTTCACCAAGCTCAACAAGGCCTGCCCCCAGGATCCGTTCCCGCTCCCTCGCATCGACCAGATTGTCGACTCCACCGCTGAGTGCAACTTGTTGTGCTTCCTGGATGCCTTCTCCGGCTACCACCAGATCAAGATGGCAGTAGAAGATGTAGAAAAGACGGCCTTCCTGACCCCGTGCGGAGTGTACTGCTATACATGCATGTCATTCGGGCTGCGCAATGCCGGTGCGACCTTTCAGCGGCTGATGCACATCGCTTCGGTCGGCAACTCGGGAGGAATGCTGAGGCTTACGTTGATGACATTGTGGTGAAGTCTCGGGAGGCAAAAACCCTGATACAGGACTTGGAGGAAACCTTCGCGAGCCTAAACGAAGTGGACCTGCGGCTCAACCCGGAGAAGTGTGTGTTTGGAGTCCCCTCGGGCAAGCTCCTGGGTTTCCTCGTATCCCACCAGGGCATCGAGGCCAACCCGGAAAAGGTAAAAGCAGTCGAGGACATGAGCCCGCCGAAGACCCTCAGGGAGATGCAGAAGCTCACCAGGCGCGTGACCGCACTAGGGCGTTTCATCTCCAACCTGGGGGAACGAGCATTGCCCTTCTTCAAGGTGATGAAGAAGAAGGGCCCCTTTGAATGGACTGAAGAGGCCAACAAGGCGTTCCAAGATCTCAAAAGGTACTTGACCAGCCCCCCGGTGATGGTGGCTCCGCGTCCTCAGGAGCCCTTGGTGCTCTACCTTGCAGCCACCCCCTACTCTGCCAGCGCAGCCCTGGTGGCTGTTAGGGAGGAGCGTAGGACCAAGGCCGTAGCAACCGTCCGGGTTAAAGCAAAGCAGGGCCAAGAGGGCCTCACAGAGACCGCGGCTGCAGCCGGGAAGGACCAGCCACAGCAGGGAAGCACACCCGGAGCATAGGAGGCCCCTCCTCCAGGCGACCAGTCGCTGGGGGCTCCGTTGTCTCAGGAGGCGCCCCGACCTCTGGAGGACACTAGCGGCGCCAGCACTCCCAGCCTCGTCGAGCACCCTGTATACTTCGTCAGCACGGTGTTACGGGACACAAGGGCACGGTACCCCATGCCTCAGAAACTCCTCCTCGCGCTATTGGTGGCCTCGCGCAAGCTACGACACTATTTCCAAGGCCATCCCATCAAGGTCGTCTCAGCATACCCCTTGGAAAGGGTGCTTAGGAGCCCCAACTCAGCTGGAAGAGTCACTGAGTGGAACATCAAGCTGCAAGCGTTTCAGGGAGAGTTCAGCACAACCAGATTCATCAAGGGTTCCGCACTAGCGGACTTCATGGAGGAATGGGCAGAGGCGCCATGCCTCGAGGCTGGCGAGGATCGATCACTCTCCCCAGGGAGCGAGGCACCGGAGGGATGGGTCATGTACTTCAACGGGGCGTTCTCCCGACACGGCGCGGGGGCTGGTGCGGTGCTCATATCTCCCACTCAAGACAAGCTCTACTACGCCGTGCAACTCTGTTTCCAGCACGGGGAAAAGGTCTCCACCAACATAGCATAAAATGAAGGCCTAATAGCAAGCCTGAAGGCCGCAGTCGCCCTGGGGGTGAAGCGCCTAACCATCAAGGGTGATCCGTAGCTCCTCGTCAACTTCTCCAAAAAAGTATACAAACCGAAGGACGAGCACATGGAAGCCTACCACGCGGAGGTCCGCAGGATGGAGAAGCAGTTTTGGGGGCTGGAGTTAAAGCATGTGCCTCGTGACACAAATCAAGAGGCTGATGACATCGCCAAAAGGGCATCCAGGCGGCTACCCTAGGAGCCCGACGTCTTCGAGGAGCGGGTCTTCAAGCCCTCGGCGACCCCATCAATGTCAAGCACAGCGCAGACTGGGGGGAGCTCCCCCAGCCGCCTGCCTCGGGAGCCCCGATATGTGGCCCGACCTCAGGAGCGTGCCAGCTCCTGGCGCTGGAACCTCAGGAGGGGTGCTGGATCACGGAGCTCAGAAGTTACCTGACACGATGCACACTGCCGGAAAAGGAGGAGGAAGCGGAGCGTGTGGCACGACAGGCCACAGCATACTGCCTTAAGGATGGAGAGCTGTACCAAAGACGACCAAATGATGTGTCCCTACGTTGCATTTCCAAGGAGCAAGGGAAGGAGCTACTGGCAGACATACACGGCGGAGACTGTGGGCATCACTCATCGTCACGAACTCTCGTTGGCAAGGCATTCCGCAGCGGGTTCTATTGGCCCACGACACTCAATGACGCTATGGAACTGGTGAAAGCTTGTGAGGCCTGTCAGTTCAATGCCAAGCAGATCCATCAGCCGATGGGAGGCCTGCAGACTATACCCCTCTTGTGGCCCTCCGCAGTCTGGGGACTGGATATCCTGGGTCCGTTCCCTCGGGCACCAGGAGGCTACCGCTACCTCTACGTCGCAGTGGACAAGTTCACCAAGTGGGCTAAGGTGGAAGCTGTCCGCACCATCCCCGCGGGCTCCGCGGTCAAATTCATCAAGGGCCTCGTGAGCCAATTCGGGGTGCCGAACCGCATCATCACCGACAACGGTTTGCAGTTCACCAGTAACCTCTTCAAAACATACTGTGCTAACCTTGGAACGCAGATATGCTATGCTTCGGTGGCGCACCCGCGAAGCAACGGTCAGGCCGAGCGAGCCAACGTAGAGGTCCTGATGGGCCTCAAGACCAGGACCTTCAAGAAGAAGCTGGAGGCCTGCGGCAAGGGCTGGTACGACGAGCTCCAGTCCGTGCTGTGGTGGATCTGCACGACCGCAACCAAGCCAACTGGCGAGACCCCGTTCTTTCTGGTTTACGGAGCTGAAGCCGTTCTCCCTCACAAGGTCAGACGTCGTTCCGCGCGGGTCCTGGCGTTTGACGAGGCGCATCAGGACGCCATGCGGGGGACGGATCTCTTGCTGGGGGAGGAGCATCGCCGAGAAGCCGCGCTGCGGGTAGCAAGGTACCAACAAGCACTGCGGCGATACCACTGCCGCAACATCCGCCCCAAGACTCTTGAGGTAGGGGACCTCGTGCTCAGACGGGTTCTCTCCAGGGAGGGGCTGCATAAGCTCTCTCCCATGTGTGAGGGCCTGTTTAAGGTTGTTCATGTTTCCAGGCCTGGCTCCGCACGCTTGGAGACCCAGGAGGGGGTGCCCATCTAGAACGCGTGGAACATCCAACATCTCCAAAGGTTTTACCCCTGAAAAAGGCTCGGTGCCTGTGAAGAAGGCGAATGCCTGTGAAGTTGCAGTGTTTTCGAAAAGGCCCGGTGCCTGTGAAGAAGGCGAATGCCTGTGAAGTTGCAGCGTTTTGGAAAAGGCCCGGTGCCTGTGAAGAAGGCAAACGCCTGTGAAGCTCGCCATCCGTGACACTCTCACGTAATAATGAGTGGGGCTGTACACGCCCCGGAGTCTCTGGAGTGCTGCCCTCGGGCCTCGGGGGCTCCCGCCCATGCCCAGTGGCAGCACTTAGCTCCGCGTTGGTGAGAAGACGTCGAAGACTAGACTAGGTACCGGACGCGGCTTCTTTCATTTGCATTCCGCAGTTGGCTTGTTTGTTTCTATTTGAAGTTTTTCTGAAGTTGTTATCGTTTTGAACTCGCGACCCCTCATCCGTTTCACTTGCTTGTTTTCATTTTCTCTCGCGCGAAGTCTCACAAGGGAGGAACATGGGCACCCTCGCGAGTGTTTTCTGCCCCGGTGGTTTGGAACTTCCTTATCCGAGTCCGCTGCGGGAGCACCCCTCCCATTCCGTGCCCCACGGGCATCGCGGCACAGTCACGGGGCTTGGGTTAGTTGTCCTCGCTACCAAGGCTGGAGACTATCCCTACTGACTAAACCCTGCAGGACACAAGGTGCGCGACAAGGCCCTACCATCAGGAGGCGAAGATCGCAACGAGCTTCCCCCCAAGATAAGTGATTTCCACACATAAACATGCGGAACAAAATATAGTGCAGAAACGGTAGAAACAGCGTGCCAATTAAATAGCGATAGTTCAACACACCCCCGTGGGGCACCAGACTACATTCTTTTTGCGCAGGAAAGAAAGGAAAGCAAAAGGGAGCACAACTTGCCCGGCACCAACTCTCAACGAAGACTCGTACTGCCTCCGGAGCTCAGCTGGATTCCGCCTCCCGCTTCACCGAAGCGTGGTGTCGGACCGACCCGCTGCCCTCTCCCAGGCGAGCGCGGCGACGAGGGGCTGGTCACGACCGCCGTTGGAGGAGCTGCCGTCTGAAGGGGAGTCACCAGAGCTTGGCGGGCCTCGGGCACCGCTGCCCGCGTGCCCTCCGCCACCTTCACCCCGACCAACGCCGGGGCTGGGCGCGCGGCCGCGGTCATCATCTTAGGGGCAGCATCCAGCACGGCAACCGTCTTCCCCGAACACCCTCACGTAGAGGGTGGCATCACCGCCAAACTTAAAGGGTAGAGTGCATCGACAGCACAGGCCGCGCGCGCGGGCAAATGTTTGCCAGCCGCGGGTCAAGGCCGCCTCCCCGGCGGTGAAGACCTCCAGAGTAGCCCAAGAGGCCCTGCTGCAGCAACCATCTGCCTGAAGCCAAAGGCCGCCTGGGGCACTAGCAGGAAGTTCACCGATGAAGAAGCGGGGGAGCTAGAGCCAGGTGCAGGTCGGGTCCGCCGACCACACGACGAACTCCGGCAGCACCTCCGCCGAGCGAAAGCGTGGCCTTGGGGGTCGCGCAGCCCCAGCGTACCTCTTGATGGCAGCTGGACGCCCACCGCTGCGCAGAGGGCTGTTTCCACGGCCACAGGAGGCCGTAGCAGGGGCCGCAGGGTGCTTGCGAGGGCGGCCCCGGCCACGCTTGGCCGGAGGAGAGCCGAGCCCTTCCTGGCGGGCCTTCCCTTTCTCCGCGGCCAGGAACCTCTTCGGCGGGGCCATGGGGATGGCGAGCGGCCAAGAATAAGAAAGAGAGTAGCAAGGAAGGATGAATTGGGAAAGGTCACGCCGTTCCGTACATATAGCCGGGGGAGGCCAACCGCCGGCCTCCCCGATCGCAGGTAATCATGACCAGATTTGCGTACAGGGACTTGTCAAGTCGTGCAGTTACCGAGGCGTCGTGGGGGAGCCAAGACGCCCACGTCCAATCAACCGCCACGTGGCGCCCAAGGCCACAGGCTGATGGGACCCGCGGCGCTTCGTACTTGCCCCTTCGCTTCCCTGCTAAGCCAAGTTCGGGCGCGCCTTGGGCCCGGGGGCTACTGTCGGCGTTCTGGGAACGGGGGTATCCAAACTTGCCTACCTGCGGCCTGCGGCGTGGCTCAAGGAGTGGCCCAGTACGGCCCATCTTCATCAACACATACTCAAGACCCTCGCGAGGGGCCAAGCCTCACGAGGCGGACGTCAGGAGGCTTCGTCGGGCACGGCCTCGTCAGGCTGGCTCGCGAGGAGGCGGAGAGATCAAGGTGGGGTACCTTGCGAGGTGCTCATGACGCAAGCCATGACGACCAAGGCCAGTCGGGCGCCGGCCTGCGCAGAGTCCTTGTTTCCTCTTTGGTGCAAAGGGGGCAAGCGAAGGCAAGAGTATCAAGTAAAGGCAACCATTTCGGTGCAACAAGACCAAGACCAGCAGGACGGCAGAATGGAGGTCATCGTGGAGCCCAAGCCGGTGTCATCGTTAGGGTCTTTGGCAGGCGAGGACCAACTTTAGTCAGGATAAGTGTACTAGATGTTCCCCTTCAAAATGGCCAATTGTTGGCGCCCTCCCCGCTCAATATTTGGGGAGAGGCCCAGGGCCTCCGCCTATAAATAGGACTAGCCACCCACAAGGTAGAGGTATCGAAAGAACAAGGATAGAAAGATAGAGAGAGAGAGAAGCGACTCAACTCTCCCTAGCAGTTCATCGCACCAGCCAAGAACAGACCCTCGCGAGGCTATTCTTCCTTGTACTACTCATCATTTGCCCCAGAGGCAATCCACCCACCACACACTGGAGTAGGGTGTTACACCACAATGGTGGCCTGAACCAGTATAAACCTTGTGTCCTTTGTGTTGTTCTTCGTGTGGTTTAGATCCTTGTGAGGCGACGAGACACGGGTAGGCAGGGGGTGTGATATCCACGTGCACCCCAGTGTTCGAACCTTGAGGGTCTGCCGGAACCCAAAATCTGATAGTGTGGTCAATAGCCGGGGAGCCTAATTTCTCTCTCGAAGCCGCTAAAGTTTGCTAAACTGGCCTAGTGAGAAGTACTCCGCCTTCGGATAGGAGGTTGAAGCCGTCGGCTGACCCACTTGAAAGTCTTGAGATAGGATGTATCATGTTAAAGCACGACAGAAGCACAATTCTTTTTTTTCTAAGACCAATTTTCTGATTGGCACCGAACAATTGATCTAGTTCGGACCTCGAGTTTTTACTGGCGTTTTTTTGGTTTTCCTAGCCTATGGCACTTTTAAACTATTTGTGCGTTTCCAGCATTAGTCTCACAGTGCAACGCCGGACACCTTTAGAGATTCGGCAAAAATTCTCGGATATTGCTATATATGCATCAGTTTCGAATTGTGTCTTCGGTGAATAGTTGGGTTGCCCGGCTCTTGTGCTTGCCTCTTATGTTCCGCTTTGTTCGGCTAGGTGTGCAAAGGGAGAATCACTGCGATTGTGCTTCCAGCTCGCATGGTTAAGCACCGCAGTGGAGAAAGCTGAAAACTGACTGTCACAATAAGCGTAAGCTCTGGCCAGCGGTCCGATGACTGTATTAAATGACGGGCCGTTCATAACATTGGCCGAAGTGTTTACGGCTTGACCTCGGCTGTCGCCGAACACTAACCGGGGGGCTACTTGCTGGCCTCCCAAATTTAAGCTCCTATGACTAAGTGAAAGTTATAAAGCCCGCATATCTTACTGCCTCATTTCCGCCAACACAACTGCCTCCGGGCACCGAGTCGTCGGCTAAGGGTTGTTTTGTTAGTGCGGAAACACCCTGCATAGTATCTACCAAGGGGTAGAAGCCGACGATGGGCCACTTTCAACTGATAAACGGTCGCAATGGAGTCAAAATAATGATGTAAAGTACTTGGATACATAGAATCATTACACATAATTTGTGATTTTACTTCAGATATCGATCCTTAATTCGGCCACCCGTGCCCACCTTAAGGCTCGGGGGCTACTGGGCTTCGTGCTCATCATTTACAAATATTAAAGGGGTACATCGATCCCTTGATCTGGTGTTGCCACCCGACCAGTGTATTGGGGGCTACTGCATTGACAATCCAATGCAAAAAATTTAAAGTGCAATATAGTTTTCGAGGAGCTTATTATCCTCAGGTTGGTCGGCAGCACCCAACCTGAGTCTCGAGGACTTTGCACACCGTGTTTCTATCCCTCGGTATGCTGCCAAGCTGGGAATTGATCCTCAGGCTGATTTTATGAATCGACCTGAGTCTCAGGGGCTACTAGGGTCAGCGGCTTGATGTTTTCCTTCAGGTGCATCCCGGATATTAGGCCAACACGCACCTTGAGGGCATTTTCCGGCATTAAGCTCGGCTAAACTCCTTCAACTTTTTTGAACCAAGGTGATCTATGACACCTCGAATATACTCCGGCGTTGGAGCTTGGACATAGTCTGGCATTTGAGCTTGGACATAGTCCGGCATTTGAGCTTGGACATAGTCCGGCGTTGGAGCTCGGATACGTTCCGGCGTTGGAGCTCGGAAGCGGTCCGGCGTTGGTGCTCGGCTACTAAAGATACCTCGAATGTAGTCCAGCGTTGGAGCTCGGACACAAGAGGACGTTGCCGCTCGGGAACAACTCCAAACCCAAGGTGCGGCATAAAAATAACAAGGCATTGATAAAGGCCTAAAACTTAAAGGGGCTCCTCGGATACCCGATGTGTAAACTCTTCGGATGCACTTCGGCGATCCTCAAGATCGATGATGAGAAGATTTGTTGAACCAGTTTTCAAGACCAATGACCGAAGGTGAAGAACAGTTTGGAAGAATCAAGGAGAGTCCCCAACTTGAAGACCGGTTGAGGGGGCTACTGACGGTGTCCTGGTCTAGGGGGTACTCACCATGTCGTCTCCCGATCTGTTGGATTGGGCCGAGGACCCCCATGGCTGTATACTCTTGGGCCAGTTCGGACAACCTTTGCCGCATATAGGGCTGCAAGAAAAGCTCGAGGCTCGTAAGCCACTCAAGATCGACTCGTTTTTTGGCTCGACTCGAGATCGACTCGAAAATAAATGAACCGAGTTTGAACACTTTATGTAGCTCGACGGAGAAATGAGCCGATCTAGAGCCAATATCGGCTCGCTCGATTTTAGCTCGATAGCTCGACATAATACCATTATGTTCAATGATTATGCCATATATTAAATTAAAATAAGATAATTTGTTACAATATATGATGTCCATGATTTTTCTCCATTTTATTAACTAGCAAACATGGTAGCTTAATTAAGTGTAGAGAAGATTTAGGTCTAATTATGGTACGTGATCGGCTATGTGTTAAATATCCTATTGCTTTTGGCAAAATTTCCCAGCATATGCACCTTCTTTTTCTTGTTTTTCGTCCACGAAGACCACCATCTATTTCTAGTTCGCCCAAGAGAAAAAGATGTGCTCGGAGCTCTCCCGGGCACGACGAGACTGACGTACAAAGTTGTGTCGTGTTGTGTCCTTATCTAGTCTGAATAATTATCATAGATTTATAATTTTTACCATTTTATTTAGCTCAAAACTAGCTCAAGATCGACTCGAGATCGGTACAAGCTGAGCACGAGTCATATTCTACAACTCGATCTTGAGCTTCACTCAGATTGAGATCGGTCGAATTTTAATATGAGTTGAGCTGAGCCAACTCCAACTCGCTCGAACTCGACTCATTTGCAGCCCTAGCCGCATACAAGGAAGACTCCACAAGACTTGGCGCCCAAGACAAGGACTCTCCTAAACCCTAGGCCTCTGGTGTCTTATATAAACCGGGGCCAGGCTAGTCAATAGACAATCTGATATTCATAACCACAATCTCGTGGTAGATACATGTACTCTGTACTATTCCCATATGAATACAATCAAAAGCAGGACGTAGGGTTTTACCTCCATCAAGAGGGCCCGAATCTGGGTAAAATCCGTGTCCATGTTACCATCGCTCCAAGACGCCTAGCTTAGGACCCCTACTACGAGATATGCCGGATTTGACACCGACAACCACTACCCCGTCGTCCACTGCATGAGATGGACGTCTCTCATCCCCGGCGCTAGACCAGGATCCTTTCATCGCCACCTCTCGCTTCATCGGTGTCGTCGTCCACCTTGTCGTTGCCGCTCCTACGACCGCCTCGTCGACGGCAATAGGATTTATGCCCCAACCCGGCCATCTGCCGTCTAAAGTCTTCTTCCCCGCCGCCGACAGCCATCGCACCCGCAGCACCCTCAACGCATCAGCATAGGCCTACACGGCATTGCAAGAGAGGTGGTACTCTTCCATATGTGCTTAAGTTATTGATATCACGCGGAAAATAGATCATAATTTGTTTACTGTACTTTTCTTGTCCATACCAAATCGTAGTGGCTAGTTGAAAGCAAACATTGGTTATGAAGTAGCTTTGTCCGGTTGCACCTTCAGATCCGCCATGGCACGGGCACTATACTTGTAAAGCTTATGGTTTCCCCCCTTTATATTCATTACCATCATCGTAGGTGCTTCATGTCGTGCTAGCACTGCTCCTCAAGACCTCAACCCAAAGCTTACATGTTGAAATACGAATCTGATATGATGCTCATATCACTAAAATAGAGAATGTTTAATTGGTCACCTAATGTTCCTATATTCATTTCAAAAAGCATGTGCGCCACCCACTGGTCCAGCTAGTTCCACTTTCCTGATTTTTCTCTTGATGCTTAGGGTTTTCCCCTTTTATCTACTCTACTATGATCTGCATAGGTGCTTTCTGTCGTACTAGCATTACTCCACCCTTCAAGCTAAACAACACAACACTCAGAATTCGAAAGCTTAGTTGTCCAAATATGATTATGATATGATACTGATATTAGTTAACTGACACATTTAATTGGTTAGCTAAAGGTTCCACTTGAGTTTCCAAATGCATGTCGTGACATATAGAGAGACAGCATAACTGCATTTCTTTCTCACTTGTTGACCGTACTTTCTTGTCCATACCAAATCTTAGTTGTTATTTCAAAGCAAACATCGGTTGCTAACTACCCTTTGCGCAGTTTGTAGCTTCAGATCTGCCATCCCACTGCCACGGTCAACACTGTACTCATCATGCTTATGGTTTCCCCATTTTATGATTACCGCAATCAGCCTACGTGGTTCGTGTCGTAATAGCACTGCACCACCCATCGAGCTAAACAAGCTTAGTGGTACAAATTCATATCTGATATTATTGTTGATATTAGTAAAACTGGGAGATGTTTAATTGGTTAGCTAAATGTTCCTACTTTAACTTCGAAATGCATGTGAGCCACATATGGAGAGACCGGAAAGAATAGTATTTCTCTGTGCGCTCTGGTTCATCATAGGTGGCCAACCGACATTGTATTGAAAGACTTGTAATATCTTCAATCTTCTTGCTCTTCTGCTCTTCTTTAAGATGATCCTCTTCTCTTTCGGTCGAGTGGTCAGGTCTAGTTGTTCTCCCTTAGTATATTTTGAATCTGTCAGGTCAGGTCGACTTGTTCTTCTTTACCATATGTTGAAGCTGTCATCTGCGAAGTGTCATCACTTCTGGAGCTCTCATATTTTGAGTAGTAGGCCACATTATATTAATGCACACACCAAATTATAGCATGCATGGCA
This sequence comes from Triticum aestivum, assembly GCF_018294505.1. NCBI lineage: Eukaryota > Viridiplantae > Streptophyta > Magnoliopsida > Poales > Poaceae > Triticum > Triticum aestivum. The sequence continues at coordinate 468,890,778 of NC_057813.1, forward strand.
TCTCTCAAAAGAATTGCAGAGATAGCACAAAGGGGTTTACAGGGAGGTAGTATTGGATTAGAATCACTTCTGCATTACAAAGAAAATCTCACTTGTTTTTATGTTTTCATGCATGTCAGATATTGAACATTATCAAAATGAATATGAGAATGGGCGCATGAGAGGAATATGGCAGAACAATCCACTGGCTAACAAACTTGGCATGGTGGAGGATGGCCTATCTTATTCACCCATCAAGGTGCTTGCTCTAACTTGGCAAAGTTGTATTGGTCGCACATATTTTGCATCTGACCTCTTGCATTACTTCTACTTTGTTACACCATCTGCTTAGTTTAAGCATCATATATGAGTATATGCCATACCTATCTATTTTTTGTACCTATTCCATGTGTCGTCACACTATGTTTTTCCAGTCAAATGTTGTTCTTCCGTAATAGATGTCCAAAAGGAAGAGGGTGAGTGCAGATCCTCAAGGTGTAAAAACTAGGTATTTGGAAAAGGTAGTGATACGTGTTAAATCAGATAGATCAGCAGCCACAGAAAACGCAGGCCCAACTGTACCACACTTTACCCCTACTCCAGTGGCCAAACCCCTATTAGAACTGCTGACAGCCCAGCGTCAGGTACTGTCTATGATATCATTCAAAATTTGAACTCCTAAATTTCTGCATGTGCCTTACCTTCTCTCTTGTATGAAAACTAATTTCAGATGAATCTCCTTGCTCAAAGGATCATACGATCTCACAACAATACTGGGCTCTGCATTGCTCTTGTCAGTACCTCTCTCCCTTTTGCCGTGTAACACTGTACTTAATTAATTGCTATTTGATTATGTATCATCAGTCTGCAACTGAGCTTCATTATCCTCTGTTTCTTCCAATATTATTTGATCTATATTTACTCTTTGCAAAATGTAGAATAATGGCAACGCTTATAAAGAATTTTCTTTGGGGAATTTATTGAATTATCCTTCCATCAACATGGAGAAGGGCTTTGTCCAGCCCGTGTTAACATGTAATGTAAGTTCATCCTTCTCAAGCCTTCAAACTTTGTTCTAGTATAGATTTGGATAGGCATCATTTCCTCCACTTCTATTTGCTTTGCTGTTTACATCTGATTGGATGTTTGCAACAACTACCAGTTTCAAACTGTAGTTGTAAAAACATGTTCCTTATGCAGAACAGATCCATTTATTTGCTTATATAATTGTGAAACCTGTTATGTGTCTCCTTGTTTCTCTTTCAGAGTCGTATCTCTTCCGCCAGGCAGAACTTTAGGGAAGATAGTGAGCCAAACCATCTTGAGGACAGCGAGATGACACCAAGGTCCTGTCTTGATTAAGACAATGAGTTGAAACTACTCGCCAGCAGGTGCGCGACAACCTCTGTGTAGTCGCTGCCTCAATCAGTTCGACTTCTTCAGTCTCAACTTAAAGCGAAAAGGCTTGCTTCAGCTCAGCTCCGACTTGAAGTCAAAGATGCAATGAAGATGTCAAAGGACTGCCGTGCACACCATCATGCCATACATCTACTGTTGATGCATCTATCGTTGACACAACTGAGGTCTACTCAGCTTCTTTGGCTATTTGGGGGGGGGGGCGACCTGGCCAGGCCTAGTGCCTTCTGAAGTTCTCTCTGTTTTGTATATTCTTTTGTCGGCGCGTTTATTTGCACTGGTGGCGAACTTTGATGCCCAGTGGATGTAATATGTGTGATAGCCGATATAGCCTAGCATAAGTTGCTTGCTTAGTTATTTCCTTGTTGTCCTGTTTATTTGTTTGCTTGTAGTCATTGCAGTTCTTTTTCCGTGGTTTGTTAGTGGCTGCAATAACCTATTTTTTAAAAATAGGCCACAATAACCATGGGCTAATATTTACTGTAGTGACACTGGGCCTCCTACGGGCCATAGAAACAATGGGCCTTCTACGGGCCGTAGAAATAATTAGCCTTATACAGGTCGTATCATCAATGGGCCTTATATGGGCCGTATGATCGATTGGCCAAACATGGGCCAATAACAGACCGCATTATAGCCATAAACGGGCTAGAGTTGGAATCGTCCGTTCATGGGCCGACCATAACGGGCCATCGTTAATAGGCCGTATTTGATGATGCTATGAAAACGGCCCAACGTATTAAGGGACCACAAACGTTACGACTGTAACCACGGGCCGAATTTGGCCCACAAGCAGAAAATGACAGTAACGGGCCGTAAGTAAACGAATGTTGGAAATGAGCTCAGGAATTAATGGGCTCTGAGAAGGCCGAAAGATAACATGGGTTGGAAACGGCCCAACGGAATAACCGGCCGTTAATGGGTATAAAGTGATACACTGTTCATTATGGGCCAGTTTCACTACGGGCCATTAATGGGTGTAAAGTGATACACTGTTCATTACAAGCCAGTTTCACCATGGGCCGTTAATGGGCCAAGAGTTACAAAGGGCCTCATACGGGCCGAAAGACGTCATGGGCCATACATGGGCCGGAAGTGAAAATGGGCTGGAATCATATTGGATGGCCCAGATGACGCTACTGGGCCTAATTCGGATAGGGTGTAACGGGCCTTGGGTTAGCGGGCCGTAAATGGGCTAGATGCGAACAAGCGGTTAACACGCTTTCCATGGGCCGTCCCGCCACCTTTTGACCAAGTCAAATGGGCCGGCCTTTTCACAGGAATGGGCCTCTGTTGGGCCGTGCCACGTGTCAACGTATCATAGGCGCCTTCTGTTCAATGAGTGGATGACATCTGTCCCAATGATGAGCCGACACATGTTTCCTCCAGCCAATGATGATTTTACACGCGCAAAATCCCCATTGGTCGGGGCTGTTAACAGGTTATCGGATCCAAAACCCGACCCGATAGCTTAACGGTGTTCCGTTACGGTGGATGCCATGTGTCGGTCACCCTTGACGAAAGCACTTCCGTGACGCACGATTTATCGTCACGGAAGTGGACACTTCCGTGATGATAATTTTGGTAATGTCACGGAACACTTCTACGACAGCACAGGTATGACTATCTTGATTCTGTCATAAGATCGTCATGGATGTACATGCATGACAAAAAACGCGACCTACTGTGACAAACACGTATCATCACGGAAGTGTATTTTTTTGTAGTGCCTTCTTCTTCTTATTCCTTGACCTTCTCCCTAGATGGGAGAAGGGTTTCCCCTTTGGTCCATGGTCTCCATGACGTGGGAGGGGCGAGAGACCCTCCGGGATTAGATTTTTCTGTCTGTCTCTCTCTGTTTCTGCATTCCTGGTTCTGCCCTTTCACCGTTTCTTATATTCCCGGAGATCCGTAACTCCGATTGGATTGAAACTTTGAACACGATTTTTTTCGGATATTAGCTTTCTTGCAGCGAAAGAAGGCAACAACCGCCTTACGGGGTGTCCACAAGGGTCAGGGGCACGCTTGCCCCCTGGGGCGCACCCCCTACCTCGTGGCCCCCTCGGGCATCGTCTCATGTTGATTCTTCTTCCCAAAATTCATAAATATTCCAAAAATATTCTCCGTCCGTTTTTATCCCGTTTGGATTCCATTTGATATGGATTTTCTGCAAAACAAAAAACATGCAACAAACAGGAACTAGCACTGGGCGCTGGATCAATATGTTAGTCCCAAAAAAATTATAAAAATTTGCCAAAAGTACATGAAAGTTGTATAATATTGGCATGGAACAATCAAAAATTATAGATACGATGGAGACGTATCAGCATCCCCAAGCTTAATTCCTGCTCGTCCTTGAGTAGGTAAATGATAAAAAAGATAATTTTTGATGTGGAATGCTACCTATCATAATCTTGATCGTGTAATGTAATCATGGCATGTATATTAAGACACGATTGATCTAAAGCAATAGTCTATCATTTGACTTAAAAGAATTTAATAATCGGGCATCCCAACAAACAGTCATGTCTTTCAAAATATCAATGCTAAAGAACGTTATCCCTACAGAATCATATAGTCTTGTATGCTCCCTTTTCTTAACACAAGGTACCCTCATGCTCATCCCGGTGTTAGCCAAGAAATTGGTTCATACTTTTTAACGCGCTTCAGCTTTTTCAACCCTGACGCAATACATGAGCGCAAGCCATGGATATAGCACTACAGGTGGACTAGATTATGATGATGGAGGTTGTGTGGAGAAGACAAAAAGGGAGAAAGTCTCACATCGATGCGGCTAATCAATGGGCTATGGAGATGCCCATGAATTGATGTCAATGTGGGGAGTAGGGATTGCCATGCAACGGATGCACTAGAGCTATAAGTGTATGAAAGCTCAAACTGAAACTAAGTGGGTGTGCATCCAACTTGCTTGCTCATGAAGACCTCAAGCATTTGAGGAAGCCCATCATCGGCATATACAAGCCAAGTTCTATAATGAAAATTCCCACTAGTATATGAAAGTGATAACTCAAGAGACTCTCTATATGAAGAACATGGTGCTACTTTGAAGCACAAGTGTGGTAAAAGGATAGTAGCATTGCCCCTTCTCTCTTTTTCTCTCATTTTTTTGGTGGGCTTCTTTGGCCTCCTTTTTTTATTTGGGCTTCTTTGGCCTCTTTTATTTTTATTTGGGCTTCTTTGGCCTCTTTTATTTTTCATAAAGTCAGGAGACTCATCCCAACTTGTGAGGGAATCATAGCTTCCATCATCCTTTCCTCACATGGGACAGTGCTCTAATAATGATGATCATCACACTTTTATTTACTTACAACTCAATATTACAACTCGATACTAGAACAAAATATGACTCTATATGAATGCCTCTGGTAGTGTACCAGGATGTGCAATGATCTAGCATAGCAAATATATCAAAAAATGGACAAGCCATGAAAACATCATGCTAGCTGTCTTACGATCATGCAAAGCAATATGACAATGAATGCTCAAGTCATGTATATGATGATGATGGAAGTTGCATGGCAATATATCTCGGAATGGCTATGGAAATGCCATAATAGGTAGGTATGGTGGCTATTTTGAGGAAGATATAAGGAGGCTTATGTGTGATAGAGCGTATCGTATCACGGGATTTGGATGCACCGGCGAAGTTTGCACCAACTCTCGAGGTGACAAAGGGCAATGCACGGTACCGAAGAGGCTAGCAATGATGGAAGGGTAAGAGTGTATATAATCCATGGACTCACATTAGTCATAAAGAACTCATATACTTATTGCAAAATTTTATTGGCCCTCAAAGCAAAGTACTACTACGAATGCTCCTAGGGGGGAGGTTGGTAGGAGTTAACCATCGCGCGCCCCCGACTTTCACGCAAAGATAAAAAATCAAAATACAATGCGCGCCAATTTGGTTACATAGTTAGGAGACCATACGTGCATGCTTCGGGAATCACAAACCATAACGCCAATATTCTTACTAAACACAACCATTTACTAGAACCTCCCACATATTATCATCTTTATATCGCAAAACTATTGCAAGGAATCAAACATATCATATTCAGTGATCTACAATTTTTATGTAGGATTTTATGACTAACTATGTGAATGACCAATTCCTGTCATCTCTCTAAATAGATATCAGTGAAGCAAGAGAGTTTAATTCGTTCTATAAAAGATATGCCCACGCTCTAACAAATATAAGTGAAGCAAAAGAACATTCTTCAAATGGCGGTTTTCTATGTGAAGAGAAACATGCAATCCAAACTTCAAATAATATAAGTGAAGCACATGAAGCATTCTATAAAGCCATACTCAAAACATTTAAGTGAAGTGCAATGAGCATTTTATAAATCAACTATGGATTATCTCATACCAGCATGGTGCATAAAACAAAAGTGAAAACTAAATGCAAAAGACGCTCCAAGATTTGCACATATCGCATGAACGAAACGAATCCGAAAACATACCGATACTTGTTGAAGAAAGATGGGATGCCTTCCGGGGCATCCCCAAGCTTAGACGCTTGAGTCTCCTTGAATATTTACTTGGGGTGACTTGGGAATCCCCAAGCTTGAGCTCTTGCCTCTCCTCCTTTTCCTCATATCAAGACCTCCTCGATCTTCGAACACTTCATCCACACAAAACTTCAACAGAAAACTCGGTAAGATCCATTAGTATAATAAAGCAAATCACTACTCTAAGTACTGTTGCAAACAAATTCATATTTTGTTTTTGCATTCTAGCTACTGTAATATAACTTTTCCATGGCTTAATCCACTGATAGAAATCGATAGTTTCATCAAAACAAACAAACTATGCATCAAAAACAGAATCTGTCTTAAACATGGCAGTCTGTAGTAATCTGAACATTCACCATACTTCCTGTACCCCACAAATTATGCCAAAATTAGTACAAATAAACAATTTGTAGAAAGATAGTGCAAGAAGTTTCAGAACCGTTTGACATTCCAGTAAAAAATGTAAAATCGCGCACTACAGCCAAAGTTTCTATCCTGCACCGCACAATCCAACAAGCATTGTAAACATCCTAAAGGCAAACCTTGGAACATTATCTATTATCTATCTATTATTTAATTAAAACAAGAGTCAAACAAGTCACCACGTTCATCCACATAGATTAAATAATCTTGACCGTAAAGTTATAGATATAAACGGCTGAGATTTAAAGATATAACGTTACATACAAATATTGTGCATAAACATATATTGTGTTGCACATCCAAAGTCTGCCACGAACATGTATACAAAGAAAAAGTGCATGCGTATCTAGGAAGGACACGGATGAGGTTATGGACTATATTAATAAGGAGCAATTTCCATAACCTGGTGAAAAGAAAAAGTCACGTATTCGGACACAAAGACGTAGCCGATTTTTTTTAATATCTAGCCGAACAGTTTTTTTAGTGCATAGACAAAGTGCCAAACAAATTCAACTTGGGTTGGTTCTGTACACGTAATTAGGAAGTCCATATTTCCGGCGGCCACAAGGAAAAAAGTCCATATTTAAACCTGCAAAAAAGTCAATATTTCTCTTGGTAAACAACACGTGTAAATATTAGACACTAAAAAGAGGAAATTTGCCCTAAAAGAAACAAAGGAAATGTCAGAAAGCCCATACAACAACGACACACGCGCAGTAAATTTTTTTGGATTTTTTTCTCATATATTTCTACTAATCACCACGTAAAGCATTATATCTCAATTTCATCATTTCGAATATGATGTTGCTTACCACACATACCATGTACGTGTATATATTAGTATGGCTGTTGAAAATTTGTACGAGCTTCGTCATTATTTTTACGTACATTATTTGTACATATCAACAACTTATAAATATTGGATTGAGAAATAAAAGTTTGAGTTGGATAAAGACGAGCTGAGTCATGCATAAGTATGAGCTCAAGGAGAAGTGAGCCCAAAATTTTAAAAATTAGAAGAAAAAAATATCAAACGGTGCTTCACAAATTTGGAATGAAAATTCACATGTAATTTAATATCTCCTAATGAAAATGTACACATATATCAAATACATCTAGAAGAATCATGTAGAATGGCCCTTCGGAAATTTTGACGGTTAAAACCAACTTTTTTAATGTAAATCACTGGAGCCCGGGCTCCAAAACGCATTTGGAATCAGACCCTCTCTTGAAAAAAATAACTTGCGGTCATACACACAATTTATAATGGTCTATAGCATGAAAAAGGGGCACAGTATGGATAGTACGAAAAAACTAACTATCTATTATATACTTATTAAGACGATAGAAAACGACCGGTGAAGATTTAGCAGTCTAAAACATAAATATTTTAACGGTGGTGATTAGTGAAAAGCCTTTATAAAATCTGCAGTCCAGCGTACGTGTCTCACGTAGGCCCAAAAGATTTTCCATCGGACACGACTTTATATATTAGGTAGGACACGACTTGAAATATTAGGCTAGCGCGCATGAGTTCCCCTAAATAAAATAAAGAAGGTTCCCAGCTCTTCCACGTATCATCAAGTAATAAAGTTGGTGAAGTTAGATTAAAAATCACGTAGGATAGCTCTGGTCGGATTGTAATAGGTCAGACCATCAAAAACTAATTTTTTTATTGAGCCGAAAATCCATCAAGTACTATTTATGAGCACACTTCCACACAAGCTTTATCCGGCGATCATTTTCGCGAATCCAGTGATCGATCTGATCATGCAGAGATGATTAGCGACTGTACGTAGCCAAGATTCCGGTCTGCTTCGCAATATTTGAATCGAGAACTTAAACAGGGTTGCAGGACAACTGTAGGAGGTGCGGCACCGTTCACGATGACGCACATGTAGGAGGCAGACGAGAGTTGCACGGTGCACCGGCCGACGCTGCCGAGAAGTACTGAAAAATCCCAGCGGCCAGTGTGAGTCTTTTCTTCCGTGACAAAACTCAATTTTATTTCACTAATGCGAGCTACTCTTTTAAAAAAGTGTGTCAGAGTATATACATTACGAAATCCTTCTGCTTTGAAAATATTATTATATTAGATAATTATTATTTTTATGTTCATCTTTTGTGTACGTATGCATCAGTTTATTAATTTGTAGCGAACACTACATCCACAACTTTTTTTGTTATTCACAATTTTTGAAATTTCGGGTGACGAACATGTATTTATCTAGCACTTAATTATTCGTCCCATGCATGAATCTATAATCAGAGAAACAAAGAATCCATATTACAATTTCGTCTCCCCTCGACGGATCCATGACAGTAATTCATCGTCAAGTACAAGGTTGGTGAAGCATGGTAAACAAACCGCTGGAATACTACTGTAGGATGGTGTTCTATTGTTATATTGCATCCTTGCACACGCCAACATTCACGTTTCCTCGCAAGTGCTACAGGTCTTTAGCGCACGCTATTCATGTCGGCAGGATCCGCCAATGGACTCCAGCAGGATGTACAACACCAAGATGACCACTCCACTCAAGATATAAGATAAGCAAGGCTTGGTTAGTCGGTCAATATATTAGTGAGTAATTTGGAGTTAACAACCGATGCTGCTGGGACAACCATCCATTACAGACTGAAGATGTAATATAAAACACGTGTGAGGTTTGAAATGAGTGTGCCAGAGACAGTCATAGACGAAATGCTTTTTTCCTCTATATTTGTGAAGGTTTGAAATGAAAGTCCATGTAATGCACATAATTAATCATTTTAGCTGTGCTAAATAAATATGTTGGAGCAAAAATGATGGCACAATCAGCGAAGATAATGACACAAATAGCATGGACACGATTAGATAAATTATAAAAACAAGGTATGCAGGAGTTAGCAGAGAGATAATGTTTTAGCATTTTTTAATGAATACAAATACATTACATTTATAGGCACATGATAAAGGATATTCAAGTAAGGATTGCATGTTTGGATGCATCTTGATGCGTGGCATTTCTGCACCAAACCTAATTGTAATAGCACTAATGATGGGAAACAGAAGGAAAAATTTCAATGGACATTATGAGCTAGTAAGACTTGAATTAATTAATATTAGAAATCTCCCTAATGCGATGTTATTTTTGGTGTCCAATTTCTGAAGGACAATGAACATAATTGATAAGAAATAACACAGTCAAAGTTAATATTGAAATTATGCTAAAACTAAAATTTAAAAACATGGAAAAATCTAGCCCCGTAAATGCGCGGGTCACCCTGCTAGTTTTTATTATATAAACTTTATAAAAGCACACAACAGAAATAAATGACTCTCTAAAACTTTCGGGTTGTCTCCCTGGCAGCGCTTTCTTTAAAGCCATTAAGTTAGGCATATAGTGCTCAAGTAATGGATCCACCCGGATCCCAAGGTATATCAAAGCCAATTTTAATTAACAATGATTTGTGATTTAGTAGTGAGCACAAAGTAACATATATCATGCAACAACAAAGTCTAACTCTCTTCCTATGCATCGGCATGTCATAAAAGAACAATTCATGCATACAAAGTAAAGGTCAATGCATAGTATAAATAATTTCTTGCAATTTTATCATATTGGAAACATAGAGAGGTGGAGATATGGTTCCTCTCTCATAACAATTGCAAGTAGGAGCAGCAAGCACATGCATATTATATTTATCAAAATCATCATGTGTAGTAGTAAAACGCAACCCATCAATATAATCCTTAATGAGGGCAATCTTCTCCGATATAGTGTACTCGGGAGAATTCAAAAAGATAATAGGACTATCATGCGTGGGCGCAATAGCAACAATTTCATGTTTAACATAAGGAACTATAGCAAGTTAGTCTCCATAAGCATAATTCATATTGGCATCTTGGCCACAAGCATAGCAAGCATCATCAAAAAGGGATGTTTCAAAAGAATCAACGGGATCATAACAATCATCCTTCTTCGGTAAGCACAAAGGGAGATTAAACAATGTATGAGTTGAAGAGTTACTCTCATTAGAAGGTGGGCATGAGTAGCTAATCTGCTCTTCCTCCTTTTGTTCTTCGCTCTCCTCATCATCTTTTTCATCCAATGAGCTCACAGTTTCATCAATTTCTTCTTCCATAGACTCCTGCAAAATATTAGTGTCTTGGATAGCGGAGGAGTCCTCAATATATGGTTTAACATAGGCATTAGAAGCATAATTATCATAACAATATTTTAAGTATGGTAAAAAATTTAGATTTGTAAAGAGTAGCATCATACTTTCCAATCAAAGAAGCAATTTCATAAGCACCCTTAAAAGCAACAAATTCTTCAATTTATTGAACATGATAGTAATTATAAACACCCTTAGCATACGAAGATACGATTCCATTATCCCTAAACTCACATTGGTAGGGAAGGTGTTTCTTAGGGTCTTCAGAAGAACAAGTAAAATCATATATTTCACATAAATTCCAGGCATAGCACTGCAAATGATGAATTTGATCCAGTAAAAGTTTCCCTTTTTGAGATAAGCAGTGTCGCACATAACGAGCATGATCATCTAAAGATTTGCCCTCAACTAAGCTAGTTGGGGTTTCAGCATGAGCACATAGGGATCGAAGATGATCCAAGTAAAAAAGCTTCAGTAGTGTGATAGATTTTGAGTGGTTCTTCAACCGTTGGTGTAGTAGGTACAACTAATTTTTTGGTATTTTGTGTTTCCTACCCATAACTAAAGATACAAAAAAAAACTAAGAACAGCAAATAAAAATTACTTGGTGATAAAGCAAACAAGCACACACGAGAATATTCTCCCCACGCTATGACTCCCCGGCAACAGCGCCAGAAAAAGTTCTTGATAACCCACAAGTATATGGGATCAATTGTAGCCTCTTTCGATAAGTAAGAGTGTCGAACCTAAGGAGGAGCTAAAGGTAGAACAAATATTCCCTCAAGTTCTATCGACCACCGATACAACTCTACGCACACTTAATGTTCGCTTTACCTAAAACAAGTATGAAACTAGAAGGACTTTGTAGGTGTTGTTGGATAGGTTTGCAAGAATATAAAGACCACGTAAATATAAACTAGGGGCTGATTAGATAAAGAAGCAATAAAGTTAGTATAGTGAGTGTGGAAAAGTGGTGGTAGGAGTTGTGAAATTGTCCCTAAGCAACTGACTACTTTACTAGACTGATAGCAAGTTTTATGTGGGAGAGGCCACTGCTAGCATGTAATCCCTGACCTGGAATTCTATGCACTTATGATTGGAACTATTAGCAAGCAACCGCAACTACTAACATTCATTAAGGTAAAACCCAACCATAGCATTAAGATATATAGGTCCCCCTTCAATCTCGTATGCATCAATTTCTATGCTAGGTTGAAGCTTCTATCGCTCTTGCCCTCCGATACATAGTCCTATCAACATACAACTAACCCTATGGTGTGATCCACGCGCGCGCTCATATGATGGGCACCAAAGGACAGCAACATAACCACAAGAAAATTAAACCAATCATAGCAATTCACCAATTACAGATAGGACAACGAAAATCTACTCAGACATCATAGGATGGCAACACGTCATTGGATAATAATATGAAGCATATAGCACCATGTTCAAGTAGAGGGTACATCGGGTTGCGGGAGAGTGGACCACTTAATATAGATGGGGGAAGGTGATGACGATGTTGGGGAAGATGACGGAGGTGCTGGTGTAGATCATGGTGATGATGATGGCCCCAGCGGCGTTGCGGCGCCACCGGGAGAGAGGGTGAGAGAGCCCCCCCTTATTCTTATTTTTCCTTGACCTTCTCCCTAGATGGGAGAAGGGTTTCCCCTCTGGTCCATGGTCTCCATGGCGTGGGAGGGGCAAGAGCCTCTCCGAGATTGGATCTGTCTCTCTCTCTTTCTGCGTTCCTGGTTCTGCCCTTTCACCGTTTCTTATATTCCCGGAGATCCGTAACTCCGATTGGATTGAAACTTTGAACACGATTTTTTCCGGATATTAGCTTTCTCGCGGCGAAAGAAGGGCAACAACCGCCTTATGGGGTGTCCATGAGGGTCAGGGGAGCGCCTCCTCGGGCATCGTCTCGCGTTGATTCTTCTTCCCAAAATTCATAAATATTCCAAAAATAGTCTCCGTCTGTTTTTATCCCGTTTGGACTTCGTTTGATATGGATTTTCTACGAAACAAAAAACATGCAACAAACAGGAACTGGCACTGGGCACTGGATCAATACGTTAGTCCCAAAAATAGTAAAGAAAGTTGCCAAAAATATATGAAAGTTGTATAATATTGGCATGGAACAATCAAAAATTATAGATACGACGGAGATGTATCATGGCCCAACTACGCTTCGCGGTTATGTGTGGCCCAGGCCCGGGGGCTCCTGACAGTGCACAAAAGTACATGCTCTTCTGTACCCCTTACTTGTGCACGGGCAGTCGTAGCCACGCCTGCGGCAGGGCTTGGCGGGGTAGGAGAAGGCAAAATGCAAGACTACCAAGACAACATTCAAGACAGTGAACAAAGGGCAGAAGACGAGCTGAACCTCCCCTGGCAACATCCTTGCCAAGGCGGCATGCGTGGCCCCGACAAGATCCTTGCTGGGGCAGCTCGTGAAGCACCAGCAAGGCCATCACCCTTGAGGCTGAGAGCTCTGACACCATCGACAACGTCAGGGCCAAGGCTCGGGGGGCGCATGCTTAGTGGCATGTAGATCTTTGTGAAGATTAATATCTTGCAGATCCACATGGGACCAGATGACAAAGACCCCCAGCAAGGCCCTTGCCGGGGACGACTGCGAGTCCCCCGGCAAGCCTTGCCGGGGACAATTGCGGGGCCACAGCCAGGCCCGCACCCGACGAGGTTCTCGCCACTTCACGCCCATTCCAGCGCGACGACCAGCTTGCCAGCTAGGCAGACACCTGCGTGTCAGCATGCAGATCTTCGGGGAGGCTCTACCACCGCGCCAACACAGCAACTAGCCATCTAGCCTGGCGTTGCATGCCTCGTCAGCCTGGATGCATGTCAAGGCAAGGAGAAGCGGCGATGGATGAGACGGCTTCGGTTACCATCCCCGATAAAGCTTGAGGGCACGTAGGCAGCACATTAAATGCCTTTGTCCTATGATGTCAGAGATAAGCATGTACATTGTAGCCTACTTTCCACCTCCTGTGTGCCACTCTGGCAACAACTTCGACATATAAAAGGAGGCCCGAGGCGTACTGAGAGAGGATTCAGACTTTTTGGACTGGGCATGCACCGCAGCTAGTTCAAGAACTCAAGAACACCAAATATACACCAAAGCAGGACTAGGGTTTTATGCACCATTGCAACGCGAACTTGGGTAAAAAAAACCTCGCGCTGATCACTAGACCTGCTCTTTGCGCAGCTCTCTCCCCGCCAACCGTAGAAGGGATCCTCGTGATCCCATAGGTGTCCTTTCCCCAACACAAAAGTCATAGAATATAGCAGTCATACATCTTTGAAAGGTAGCACGTGGATTCCATAAACCAAAAGGCATACGTCTATAAGCAAAAATACCGAAAGGGCAAGTAAAAGTGGTCTTCTCCTGATCCTCTTTTGACACAGTGATACCTCCATTTTGCATCATGCTTTTATATCAATATTTATTGCATTATGGGCTGTTATTACACATTATATCTCAACACTTATGGCTATTCCCTCTTATTTTACAAGGTTTACCATGAAGAGGGGGAATGCCGGCAGTTGGAATTTTGGCTGAAAAAGGAGCAAATATTGGAAACCTATTCTGCACAGCTCCAAAAATCCTGAAACTCCACGGAAGTCAATTTTGGAAATAATAAGAATTATTGAGCGAAGAAAACACAAGAGGGGGCCCACACCCTGGCCAGGAGGGTGGGGGCGCGCCCACCCATACTGGGCACGTCCCCTATCTCCTGGGCCCCGTGGTGGCCCTCCGGTGCCCATCTTCTGCTATATGAAGGCTTTTACCCTGGAAAAAATATCATAAGCAAGCTTACAGGACGAAACTCCGCCGCCACGAGGCGGAACCTTGGTGGAACCAATCTAGGGCTCAAGTGGAGCTGTTCTGCCGGGGAAACTTCCCTCCGGGAGGGGGAAATCATCACCATCATCATCACCAATGATGCTCTAATCGGGAAGGGGTCAATCGTCATCAACATCTGCACCAGCACCATCTCCTCTCAAAACCCTAGCTCATCTCTTGTATCCAATCTTGTATCCAAACCACAAATTGGTACCTGTGGGTTGCTAGTAGTGTTGATTACTCCTTGTAGTTGATGCTAATTGGTTTAATTGGTGGAAGATCATATGTTCAGATCCTTAATGCATATTATTACTCCTATGATTATGAACATGAATATGCTTCGTGAGTAGTTACGTTTTTTCCTGAGAACATGGGTGAAGTCTTTCTATTAGTAGTCATGTGAATTTGGTACTCGTTCGATATTTTGATGATATGTATGTTGTCTTTCCTCTAGTGGTGTTATGTGAACGTTGACTACATGACACTTCACCATTATTTGGGCCTGGAGGAAGGCATTGGCAAGTAATAAGTAGATGATGGGTTGCTAGAGTGACAGAAGCTTAAACCCTAGTTTATGCGTTGCTTCATAAGGGGCTGATTTGGATCCATATGTCTAATGTTGTGGTTAGGTTTACCTTAATACTTATTTTGTAGTTGCGGGTGCTTGCAATAGGGGTTAATCATAAGTGGGATGCTTGTCCAAGTAAGGGCAGTACCCAAGCACTGGTCCACCCACATATCAAATTATCTAAATACCAAACGCGAATCATATGAGCGTGATGAAAACTAGCTTCACGATAATTCCCATGTGTCCTCGGGAGCTCTTTTCTCATTATAAGAAATTGTCCAGGCTTGTCCTTTGCTACAAAAAGGATTGGGACACCTTGCTGCACTTTATTTACTTTCATTGCTTGTTACCTGTTACAATTTATCTTATCACAAAACTATCTGTTACCTACAATTTCAGTGCTTGCAGAGAAAACCTTACTGAAAACCGCTTGTCATTTCCTTCTGCTCCTCATTTGGTTCGACACTCTTACTTATCAAAAGGACTATGATAGATCCCCTATACTTGTGGGTCATCAAGACTCTTTTCTGGCGCCATTGCCGCGGAGCGTGGCTCTTTTGGTGAGTGGAACTTGGTAAGGAAACATTTATATAGTGTGCTGAAATTTTCTGTCACTTGTTACTATGGAAACTAATCCTTTGAGGGGCTTGTTCGGGGTATCTTCACCCCGACCAGAAGAGAAAAGAGTTGCTCCTCAACCTACTGAACCTAATGAAAACATTTACTTTGAGATTCCTTCGGGTATGATAGAGAAACTGCTAGCTAATCCCTTTGCAGGAGATGGAACATTGCATCCCGATTTACACCTTATCTTTGTGGATGAAGTTTGTGGATTATTTTTAAGCTTGCATGTATTCCCAATTATGTTTTAGAAACGAAGGTCTTCCCTTTATCTTTGAAGGGGTATGCATTGACATGGTATAGGCTATGTGATGATACGGGATCTTGGAATTATAAACGATTGAAGTTGGAATTTCACAAGAAGTTCTATCCTATGCATCTTGTTCATCGTGATCGTAATTACATATATAATTTCTGGCCTCGCGAAGGAGAAAGCATCGCTCAAGCTTGGGGGAGGCTTAAGTCAATGTTATATTCATGCCCCAATAATGAGCTCTCCAGAGGAATGATTATTCAAAAAAATTATGCTCGTCTTTCTCCCAATGATCGCAACATGCTCGATACTTCCTGTGCTGGTTCTTATATTCCGACGATGGTAAGGAGTAAGGTATGACACCTAATTTTGATTGTGTTAAATCTTTTATGGATACCGATGCTTTTCATGGATTTAGCGCTAAATATGGACTTGACTCTGAGATAGTAGCTACTTTCTGTGAATCTTTTTCTACTCACGTTGATCTCCCTAAGGAGAAGTGCTTTAAATATTATCCTCCCGTTGAGGTAAAAGTAGTAGCACCTATTACAGTTGAAGAAAAGACTGTCACTTATAGTGATCCTATTGTTCCTACTACTTATGTTGAGAAACCTCCTTTTCCTGTTAGGATTAAGGACCATGCTAAAACTTCGACTGTTGTTTGTAAAAGTAATACTAGGACTTATACACCTCCCGAGCAAATCAAAGTTGAACCTAGTATTGCTATGGTTAAAGATCTCTTGGATGATTATTTAGATGGGCATGTCATTTATTTCTGTGGAGAGACTGCTAATATTGCTAGACGAGATGCTAAGATACATAGACCTGTAGTAGGCATGCATGTTATTTCTGTTAAAACAGGAGATCATTGTTATCATGGCTTATGTGATATGGGTGCTAGTGCAATACGCTATGAATTATATAAAGAAATTATGCATGATATTGCACCCGCTGAATTGGAAGGTATTGATGTTACTATTAAGCTTACCAATAGGGATACCATTAAGCCAGTTGGGATAGTTAGAGATGTTGAAGTCTTGTGTGGGAAGGTTAAATATCCTGCTGATTTTCTTGTTCTTGGTTCCCCACAAGATGAATTTTGTCCCATTATATTTGGTAGACCCTTCTTGAATACTGTTAATGCTAGGATTGATTGCAAAAAGGGTATTGTTGAAATTGGCTTAGGGGATATGTCTCATGAGTTTAATTTTGCTAAGTTTCGTAGACAGCCCCGTGATAAAGAATCACCTAGTAAGGATAAGATTATCGGTCTTGCTTCTATTGTCGTGCCTCCTACTGATCTGTTAGAACAATATTTGCTAGACCATGAAAATGATATGTTTATGAAGGAATGAAGGGAAATACATGAAGTGTTCCTTCAACAGGAACCTATTCTGAAACACAACCTACCCGTTGAAATTCTAGGGGATCCCCCTCCACCCAAGGGTGATCCCGTGTTTGAACTCAAACCATTACCTGATAATCTTAAGTATGCTTATATTGATGCAAATAAAATATATCCTGTTATTATTAGTGCTAACCTTTGAGAGAAAGAAGAAGAAAGATTATTGAAAACTTTGAAGAAGCACCGTGCTGCTATCGGATATACTTTGGATGATCTTAAGGGCATTAGTCCCATGTTATGCCAACACAAAATTAATTTGGAGGAAGGTGCCAAACCTGTCAGAGATCCTCAACGACGATTGAATCCTAAGATGAAAGAAGTGGTAAGAAAGGAGATACTAAAGCTCCTTGAGGCAGGTATAATTATCCCGTTGCTGATAGTGATTGGGTAAGCCCTGTCCATTGTGTTCCTAAAAAGGGAACTATTATTGTCGTTCCTAATGATAAAGATGAATTGATCCCGCAAAGAATTATTATAGGTTATAGGATGGTAATTGATTTCCGTAAGTTAAATAAAGCTACTAAGAAAGATCGTTACCCTTTACCTTTTGTTGATCAAATGCTAGAAAGACTATCCAAACACACACATTTCTGCTTCCTAGATGGTTATTCTGGTTTCTCTCAAATACCTGTGTCAGCAAGGGATCAATCAAAAACTACTTTTACTTGCCCTTTCGGTACTTTTGCTTATAGACGTATGCCTTTTGGTTTATGTAATGCACCTGCTACCTTTCAAAGATATATGATGGCTATATTCTCTGACTTTTGTGAAAAGATTTGTGAGGTATTCATGGATGATTTCTCCGTCTATGGATCCTATTTTGATGATTGCTTGAGCAACCTTGATCGAGTTTTGTAGAGATGCGAAGACATTAGTCTCGTACTAAATTGGGAAAAGTGCCACTTTGTGGTTAATGAAGGCATTGTTTTGGGGCATAAGATTTCTGAGAGAGGTATTGAAGTTGATAAAGCTAAAGTTGATGCTATTGAAAAGATGCCATGTCCCAAGGACATAAAAGGTATAAGAAGTTTCCTTGGTCATGCCGGTTTTTATAGGAGGTTCATTAAGGACTTTTCTAAAATCTCTAGGCCTTTGACTAATTTATTGCAAAAATATATTCCTTTTGTCTTTGATGATGATTGTGTAGAACCATTTGAAATACTTAAGAAAGCTTTGATCATTGCACCTATTGTTCAGCCACCTGATTGGAATTTACCCTTTGAAGTTATGTGTGATGCTAGTGATTATGCTGTAGGTGCTGTTCTAGGGCAAAGAGTTGATAAGAAATTGAATGTTATCCAGTATGCTAGTAATACTCTTGATACTGCCTAGAGAAATTATGCTACTACTGAAAAAGAGTTCTTAGCAGTTGTGTTTGCATGTGATAAGTTTAGACCTTATATTGTTGATTCCAAAGTAACTATTCACACCGATCATGCTGCTATTAAATATCTTATGGAAAAGAAAGATGCTAAGCCTAGACTTATTAGATGGGTTCTTTTGCTCCAAGAATTTGATTTGCATATTATTGATAGAAAGGGAGCTGAGAACCCCGTTGCAGACAACTTGTCTAGGTTAGAGAATGTTCTTGATGACCCACTATACCTATTGATGATAGCTTTCCTGATGAACAATTACCGATCGTTAATGCTTCTCGTACTGCTCCTTGGTATGCTGATTATGCTAATTACATTGTTGCTAAATTTATACCACCTAGTTTCACATACCAGCAAAAGAAAAAGTTCTTTTATGATTTAAGACATTATATTACTTCTGGGATGACCCACACCTTTATAAAGAAGGAGTAGATGGTGTTATTAGACGTTGTGTACCTGAGCATGAACAGGAACAGATCCTACGCAAGTGTCACTCTGAATCATATGGAGGACACCATGCTGGAGATAGAACTGCACATAAGGTATTGCAATCTAGTTTTTATTGGCCTGCTCTCTTCAAACATGCTCGTAAGTTTGTCTTATCTTGTGATGAATGTCAAAGAATTGGTAATATTAGTAGACGTCGAGAAATGCCTATGAATTATTCTCTTGTTATTGAACCATTTGATGTTTGGGGCTTTGATTATATGGGACCTTTTCCTGCCTCTAATGGTTACACACATATTTTAGTTGCTCTTGATTATGTTACTAAGTGGGTAGAAGCTATTCCAACTAGTAGTGCTGATCATGACACTTCTATTAAAATGCTTAAAGAAGTTATTTTTCTGAGGTTTGGAGTCCCTAGATATCTTATGAATGATGGTGGTTCACATTTTATTCATGGTGCTTTCCGTAAGATGCTTGCTAAGTATGATGTTAATCATAGAATCACATCTCCTTATCACCCGCAGTCTAGTGGTCAAGTAGAGTTGAGCAATAGAGAGCTCAAATTAATTTTGCAAAAGACTGTGAATAGATCTAGAAATAATTGGTCCAAAAAACTTGATGATGCATTATGGGCCTATAGAACTGCATACAAAAATCCTATGGGTATGTCTCCGTATAAGATGGTTTATGGAAAAGCAAGTCACTTACCTCTAGAACTTGAACATAAATCATATCGGGCTATTAAAGAGCTCAATTATGACTTCAAACTTGCCGGTGAGAAGAGGTTGTTTGACATTAGCTCACTAGATGAATGGAGAACCCAAGCCTATGAGAATGCCAAGCTATTCAACGAAAAAGTTTAACGCTGGCATGCCAAAAGGATACAAAAGCATGAGTTTAACGTAGGTGATTATGTGTTATTATTCAACTCTCGTTTAAGATTTTTTGCAAGAAAACTTCTCTCTAAACGGGAAGGTCCCTACGTTATCGAGGAGGTCTATCGTTCCGGTGCCATAAAAATCAACAACTTCGAAGGCACAAGTCCGAGGGTGGTGAACGGTCAAAGAATCAAACATTATATCTCAGGTAATCCTATCAATATTGAAACTAATATTGTTGAAATCGTAACCTCGAAGGAATACATAAGGGACACTTTCCAGAATGTTTCAGACTCCAAAAAGGAATAGGTATGTGCTACAGTAAGTAAACCAACTCCAAAACAATTCTAATGGCAATTTTTATCCGTTTTGGAATATTTAAGAATTTTAGGAAGAA
This sequence comes from Triticum aestivum, assembly GCF_018294505.1. Taxonomy (NCBI): domain Eukaryota; kingdom Viridiplantae; phylum Streptophyta; class Magnoliopsida; order Poales; family Poaceae; genus Triticum; species Triticum aestivum. The sequence continues at coordinate 468,911,108 of NC_057813.1, forward strand.
AGAAGTAATCCGGGAAGGACACGAGGCCTCCACGAGGGTGGAGGGCGCACCCACCCTTCCTGGGCGCGCCCCCCTGTCTCGTGGCCACTTTGTGTGCCTTCCGGACTCCGTTTTCTTGCACGTTATATATTTTGGTCGGTAAAAATTCATTATATAATCTCCCGAAGGCTTTGACCACGGTATCACGCAAATATCCTCTATTTTCGTTTCGAGCTGTTTATGTTACAGATCTAGAGCACCATGACGTCGCCCTCCTTCAACAATGAAGACAAGGATGCTTGGCTATTGAAGATAGAACTAAAAAGAGAAGAACCAGAAGAGATCAACAAGGATGAAGGGATCAAGAAGGCCATGTGTCGGAGTAATGGGCCATGCGTAGGCTCACCCGAGTCCCTAAATTTATCAAGACCTTGTGCCGCCTCCGCCTTGCTGCGCCCCAGGCCGAAGCTCCGCCCTCTGGGGGCCGGCTAGCCCAACGCTGGCTGCAAGAGGGTGGCCAACCACCAACAGACGGAATCATGAGCGGCCGGCTCCAGCCGGCCGGCCTTTATGGAAGACGGCATCTAGCAGGCGGCCACCGTGCACCCTCAGAGTTTGTGCCCCCATCAAGAGGACGAGATGGGGCGTGGAAACAGTGAAGCCCTCACCCCCGAATCCTGGGGTTGGTGTGGCCACAGTGTCCCGTACGGGCGGAGATCTCCGCACGGCGTGGCACTGTTGCCACTCTCCCCTAACATCACTCTAGGCAGGCGGAGCCCTCCTCCCCACGACGGCCTGTTGGTACGTCCCGCGGGCTGCGGGCCCTACCGGGCAGTAACATCCCACAAGACGGTGCACGCCGAACCAGACGGACCGGAGGAGGGCCGGCCTCTAGCAGGCGGCCGCCCCTTCCCTCGAAGCCCGTGCACCATTAACCTGATGAGTCCAGGTGTGGCTACAATGATCTCCCACCAGGCGGCAGGGACGTTAGCCACACTGAGATGACCAAGCCAGCGTCATTAGCAACACGGCTACAGTGACCAGCCACCAACCAGACCCGCCAGCGACGGAAGCGGCCTGTCGGCTCTGAACCAGACCGGTCGACGGGGCCCACCAGGCGGCAGGCCCCAGCAGTCGGCAGAGAAGCCGGAGGCCGGAGACGCGGACGGCCGGGCCCAGCAGCCAGCCAGATTACCATTGTACCCCTGGGGGTAGGCCTATATAAACCCCCAGGGCACCCATGCAAAGGGTTCCCACCCCATAAGACCTAGCCACATACCTAGGGGCAGGAGAGAGCTAGCCTTGCCTTCTCCTACCTCTAGCACACATCTCAAGGAGCGACTTTGTATCACTTGTGCCTTTAGTGATCATGCGGAGACCCCGCAGAGCAGGACTAGGGGTGTTATCTCCTAGGAGAGCCCCGAACCTGGGTAAAGTATGATGGCGTTCGTGTCTACGCCTCATCCCGCTTCCGGGCATCGGGGACGTTCTACTCGCTCCCACCATGATAAGCCATCCTTTGGCATATGTCGCACCTAAAGCCCGACATTTGGCGCCCACCGTGGGGCGAGGTGCACCGTCTCCCAGAGACCTGCTCTGGACAGGAACCTTGTTCCTTCCTGGCGAGCGAAGCCAGCCCAGCACGCCTGACGGCGTTAGCCTCGACGCCCTGCATGGTGCAGAGATCGCCTGCGCGGCGAGCTGCCTCGCCGACCTCGTTGGCAAGATTCACCTCTCCGACAAGCCGGCCTTCGACGCGGGCACCGACTGCCCCGAGAGCCGCCTCGTCAGCCTCCTCGACCAGCTTCACATCACCAGCGAGCCTGCTGTGGACCTGGAGTCTGTTGGCTCCACCAACACGATGATCATCGACTCCGACACGGCGTCGCTTGATGCGTTCCCCACCAACGTGGTGGTCTACGACGAGCCACCTCCTCGCGAGCACAACGGTGGGAGCACCGTCACGGAGGTGCTCGTAATTAACAGTGACGAGCGCTCGAATGGAGATGCTCGAGACCCACTCGATGCGGCGCTGCGAGACTTGATGACGCCCATCCCAGAAGACGCAGATGCTGAGATGCTGGAGGCACGCCGTGTCCAGCTTCTCGAGAGTGCTGGCCGGCTGGCCAGCATGCGACGCCTCTCGGACGCCTATCGGCGCGAGATGGACCAGGCCTAGCCGCATCAGCCCCGTCCGGCAGCGTGGCGGGACCATCGCCAGCATGTTTGGGGCGGAACTCTCCGTCTACGGCACGCCTGCAGAGAACATTCGGGCCGCCCAGGCGGTGACGGATGAACTGGACAAATACGAGGGCGACGAGCGTCGCCACATGATGGAGCGAGTCCAGCAGCTCCTAGACGCGGCTGCCGCGTTGCACGAAGCCGGCTACTACGCCAAAGAGCCCGCACCGTGGAATGACGAGCCACCCCTTTGCCAAGAACACGACGCGACATCCCGGACGCCGACTGGCGGCACCCGTGGAAGATGAGGCAACGAGCCGGCGGCTAGCCGGAGCCGGACTCGCCTTTCCATCCAGCGTGACGAAGACGGCCGCCCTCGAGCGGTGGAGCATCGAGGCGATCCTCCGCCTCCTCCGCCTCGCAGAGCAAGACATCCCACTCTGCCGCCTGTCACACACCCGACACTCGGCGACCACCTTGGCCGCCGAGATGGAGTCGGAGAAAACGACGCCCACCATCGGATCCACCACCTCAACCGATCCCTGGCGCTAGAAGAAGAAGACGCGCTGGGCCCGTCCTATTTCGGCCCACGAATCCGGGATGAGCCCTTTCCCAAAGGGTTCACCCTCCCTTGGGATATGCCCAAGTACACCGGCTCCGTGAAGCTGGAGGATTGGCTGGTCGACTACTCGACAGCCGTCACCATAGCAAACGGCAACAAGCTTGTTACCGTGAAGTACGTCCCACTCATGCTTCAGGGCACTGCCTGAACGTGGCTCAACAGCCTGAAGCCCCGCAGCATCAACAGCTGGGTTGATTTCACTGAGGCCTTCATCCGCAACTTCACCAAGACCTACAAGCGGCCTCCCAAGCCCCGACAGCTCTCCTTGTGCGTCCAAGGGCCACAGAATCGCCTCGCGACTACCTCACGCACTTGGCCGAGCTGCGCAACTCCTGCAAAGGCGTGCACGAGGTGCAGGGAATCGAATACTTCACCGCCGGGTGCCGAGAGGGCACCCTCCTCAAGCATTGACTCCTCTGCGATGAGCCCGAGACGCTCGACGAGCTGCTGATCATCACCGACAAGCACGGCACGGCCGACTCCTCCATGAAAGCGGAAATCCTAGTTGATGCATTCAGCAAGGTGGCACCTCAGGCCCCCCGGAGTCTAGCTGGTGACACCAGTCGGCGACAGCAACCAGGTGACAACAAGCGGAAGGCCACCCAGCCGGCTTCCACCAGCCGGCAAGTGGCGACGATCGAGGATCAGGAGCCGGAGGGGCAGCCGACACCCAAGCGGTAGAAGGGCGGCAAGTCCAATTGGTTGCCCGCCTTCTCTTACGAGCAAACTTTAGATGCACCCTACAAGTTCCATAGCGGCGCAAAGCCGTCCAACCACACCACACGAAAGTGTCACTGGCTCGCCAGAATCGCCAAGGGAGATGGACTCCTGCCTCCTCCGCCTGCCGGACCGCCGCCTCCTCAGCCCCAGCAGCCGGCGGCCCGACCAGTCGGCACCATACAAGACGAGTACCCAGAGGAACACGAAGCTTATGTTGTGTTCACCAGCGTGGCCGATGACAGACGCAGCATACGGCAGCAACAACAAGAAGTGCAAGCAGTGGCCTCCAACACAACAGAATTCATGCATTGGTTTGAGAAGCCTATCAGTTGGAGCAGGGCTGACCACCCGGAAGTGATGCCTTCCCCAGGTTCATACGCCCTGGTCCTAGATGCTACCTTTCCAACGAAGAGGCGGGCAGCACATTTCTCTAGAGTCTTGATAGCTGGCGGCAACAGCATCAATATCCTGTACCGTGACACAATGGAGAAGTTGGGAATCAAGCAGAAGTAGCTCATCCCCAGTCGGACTGTATTCCATGGAATAGTCCCTGGCCTTTCCTGCTCACCAATCGGCAAGACCCAGATAGATATTCTCTTTGGAGACAAGAATCATTTCCGCCGTGAGCCGGTTTGGTTTGAAGTGGTGGACCTCGAAAGCCCCTACCATGCACTGCTTGGCCGACCAGCTCTGGCCAAGTTCATAGCAGTCCCCCACTATGCCTACCTCAAGATGAAGATGCCGAGTACCAAGGGGATCCTAACCGTAGTTGGAGACTACAAGAATTCGGTCGCTTGTGCCGCAGATAGCAGCCGGTTGGCCAAGTCCCTCGTGATTGCAGCTGAGAAGCGACTCCTTGACTGGGTGGTGGCGTTGGCAGGCAAGAAGCCAGAAATGTTGCCCATCCCCCAGGAGTCGGAAGTTGAGGGCTCGTTCAAGCCGGCCAAGGAAACAAAGAAGATACCCTTGGACCCGGAGCACCCGGAGAGGCACGCTGTCATAGGTGCGAACCTTGACAGCAAATAGGAAAGCGAGCTCGTCAATTTCCTCCGTGAGAATCGGGACATCTTTGCATGGTCTCCCAAAGACATGCCGGGTGTTCCGACGGATTTCGCCGAGCACAAGTTACATGTCCGACCTGACGCCAAGCCGGTCAAGCAGCCCTTGCGCCGCCTGTCGGAAGAGAAGAGAAGAGTTGTCGGAGAAGAAATAGCCCGGCTTCTAGCAGCCAGATTCATCATGGAAGTGTTCTTTCTAGAGTGGCTGGCCAATCCAGTCCTAGTATGGAAGAAGAATAAGCAGTGGCGCATGTGCATTAACTACACTAGCCTCAACAAAGCTTGCCCCAAAGATCCCTTTGCTCTGCCAAGGATTGATCAAGTGATAGACTCCACAGCCGGATGCGAGCTGTTGAGTTTCTTGGATGCATACTTAGGGTACCGTCAGATAAAGCTGAACCCGGCCGACAGGCTGAAGACCGCCTTCATCATGCCGTTCGGACCCTTCTGCCACCTGACCATGACGTTCGGCTTGAGAAACACCGGTGCCACGTTTCAGCGTTGCATGCAGAAGTGTCTCCTCAAGCAACTTGGAAGAAATGCCCATGTCTATGTGGATGATGTGGTGCTGAAGACGGAGAAGCGTGGCACACTGCTAGAAGACCCCAAGGAAACTTTTGAGAATTTGCGCCGATTCCAGATCAAGCTCAACCCGGAGAAATGTGTCTTTAGAGTACTAGCCGGCCAGCTCCTTGGCTTTCTGGTCTCAGAGCGCGGCATAGAGTGCAACCCGGTGAAGATCAAGGCCATTGAGAAGATGGAGGTGCCCACCCGACTGCTGGACGTGCAGAAGTTCACCGGCTGCCTGGCATAAAATAGCCGTTTCATCAGCCGGCTGGGCGAGAAGGCTCTCCCTCTGTACCAACTTATGAAGAAGACCACTTTTTTCGAGTGGAACGACAAGGCGGACAAAGCTTTCTCCCAGCTTAATAAGATTTTGGCAACCCCGCCTATCCTGGTAGCTCCGACTGAGAAGGATCCCATGCTCCTCTAAATCGCTGCCACCAGTCGGGTTGTCAGCATAGTCATTGTGGTAGAGCGCAAGGAGGAGGGCAGAGCATTGCCGGTCCAGAGACCGGTATATTACTTGAGTGAAGTATTGTCCGCCTCCAAGCAAAACTACCCGCATTATCAGAAGATGAGCTATGGCGTGCACTTTGCCGCCAAGAAGCTGAAGCCTTACTTTCAAGAGCACCCAATATCCGTCGTCTGCACGGCTCCGCTTGCTGAGATCCTAGGAAGTCAGGATGCTTCTGGCCGAGTGGCCAAGTGGGCCATTGATCTGGCCCCTTACACCATCTACTACCAGCCTCGCACCACCATCAAGTCGCAAGTATTGGCCGACTTCCTCGTCGACTGGGCCGAGACCCAGTACCTACCACCAGCACTAGACTCCACCCATTAGCAGATGCATTTTGATGGTTCGAAGATGCGCACTGGTCTAGGAGCCGGCATCGTCCTCACCTCTCCCCAAGGCGACAAGCTCAAATATGTGTTGCAAGTCCACTTTGCCGCCTCCAACAACGTAGCAGAATATGAGGCACTCATACACAGACTCCGGCTTGCCAAGGAACTCGGCATCTGCCAGATCCTGTGCTATGGTGACTCTGACTTCATGGTCCAGCAGTCGTCAGGCGACTGGGATGCCAAGGATGCGAATATGGCAAGCTACCGTTTCCTCGTGCAGCAACTCAATGGATACTTTGACGGGTGCGAGTTCCTTCACATGCCAAGAAACGACAATGAGCAAGCGGATGCTTTGGCATGGATCAGCTCCACCCGCCAGGCGATACCAGCCGGCGTCGCCTTGCAGCGCCTCCTCAAGCCGTCTATCAAGCCATCTCCAGAGTCCGACTCCATCTTCGTGCCGGCCCCTCCTGAAGCAGTCGGATCCGACTCTAGGATACCAGGAGCCAGCACGAGGACTTCGGCAGGCGGCCCGGGGACTGCAACCGTCGCACCCGGCCCGGGAATTCCAGAGCCCGACCCGGGCACTGCAGCAGTCGGCCCGGGGACTTCTTCAAGACAGCAGGCGGCAACCGACTCCAACCCGCCGCCTCCCAGCCCAACCGCCCTCGTACAAGTTGCTGTCATAGCAGTCGGAGAGATAGCAGCACCGTCATGGGCTCAACCCATCCTCAAATTCCTGGTAAACAAAGAGCTGCCAGCCGACGAGACCCTGGCCCGACAAGTGCAACAGCGGGCGGCGGCATACACCATAGTCAACAAAGAGCTAGTTCGGCGCTGTGTCACTGTTGGTGTACCACCGTTGTGTGGAGCCGGACCAGGGCCAAGCGATCCTCAGAGATATTCACCAGGGTGAATGTGGCCACCACGTGGCCTCAAGAGTACTTGTCGCCAAAGCCTTTCGCCATGGTTTCTTCTGGCCGACTGCTCTTGTAGAGGCCAAAGAGTTGGTCCAGAAGTGCCAAGGGTGCCAAAGATTCCGCTCCAAGCCTCATTTGCCAGCTTCTGCACTCAAGACTATCCCCATTGCTTGGCCCTTTGCTGTTTGGGGTTTGGATATGGTAGGGCCATTCAAGGCAGCCCGTGGCGGCATGACTCATCTGCTCGTCGCCGTGGACAAGTTCACCAAGTGGATAGAGGCAAAGCCAATCAAGAAGCTGAATGGGCCGACTGCCATGACTTTCATCGCCGACATCACCACTCGGTATGGTATACCGCATAGCATCATCACCGACAATTGCACGAACTTTGCCAAAGGAGCCTTGGCTCGTTTCTGCGCGACGTAGGGCATCCAACTGGACTTAGCATCCGTTGCCCACCAGCAGTCAAACGGCCAGGTTGAGCGAGCAAACGGCCTCATCTTGTCCGGCATCAAGCTCTGACTGGTCGAGCCTCTTGAGCGTTCGGCCAGCTACTGGCTCTATGAGCTGTCGGCCGTCCTCTGGAGCCTGCGCACAACTCCGAACAAGTCGACCGGCTTCACGCCCTTCTTCCTCATCTACCGTGCTGAAGTCGTCATCCCGACGGACATAGAGTTCGACTCCCCGCGAGTCGCCATGCACCGAGGCGGACGCCAAGGAGGCGCGAGAAGATGGCGTCGACCTGCTGGAAGAGGGTCGGCTGTTGGCACTCAGCCGGTCCGCCATCTACCAGCAGAGTCTGCGCCGATACTAGAACCGCAAGGTGAAGCCAAGATCCGTCCAAGAGGGAGACCTTGTGCTCCGGCTGATCCAGCAAACAGCCGGCCAACACAAGCTCTTGGCGCCTTGGGAAGGCTCCTTCATCATCAGCAAGGTGCTGGGCAACGACTCCTACTATCTAATCGATGCTCAGAACGCAAAAGAGATGATTCAGGCAAGGAGACGGAGAGGCCGTGGAATGCAAACCTCCTCCGGAGATTTTACAGTTGAAAGCAGTATGTATCACGCTACCTTTTGTATTATGTACAAAGACTCCGGGTCCCCCGAGACGAACTTGGGGACTGCCCTCCTTTTATCTATATGATAAGTATTATGCCCATGAGTGTCCTTCTGTTTTATGATTTCCGCCTGGCACCGGGTCGACCAGTCGGCCCGGAGGTTTGCCGCCCTCTACTATATGCCGCCTCCTGCAGCCGGACAAGTAATGTGTTGGCACCTAAAACTTCTTCTGTCAGAAGCCTTAGCTCGCAGAGCGACTGCATGGCAGGCAGAGGCGGCAAGACGGTGCCCACATGAAAAATGGTTAAGGAAAAAGCACATAGAGTTGAGGTCGGCACCATACCTTCCCGGCCAGCTGCCGAGCAGCCGGCTGGCCGGCCTCTGCCTCCCTTGCAAAAACCTCCAAATGGCTAAGTACTTGCCCTCCCGCAAAAAAGCTAAGTACTCAAACCAGCCGCAGTCTATAGAGCGGCTGCTTGGCTGGCAAGAGGATAGCTAAGGGAGGGCGGAAAAGGAAAAAAGCAAGGAGTTCACGCAAGGAAAGCTAGAGATTGGCAGAATAAAGCATAAAGTTGCGATAGAATATTTACATAGATAAAGGCCCATCAGCCGACATTCAACAAAGTTTGATATACACCCCGCGGGTGGAATTGTGTGAATTTAACAAAAGTGTACAGACTAGCAAGCAGGAAAAGAAAAAAGATAAAATCCCTAAGGAGCAGCGGAGGATTCCGGCTGGGCGCTGGGGTCGGCAGTGCCAGTTGGCGCAGCAGACGGCTCCGACTAGGCACTGATGTTGACAGTGCCGGTTGGCGCAGCAGACGGCTCCGACCGGATGCTGGGGTCGACAGTGCAGCAGGCGGCTCCGGCTGGATGACGGATTCAGCTGTGCTGATTGGCGTGACAGGTGGCTTTGGCTTGGCGCTGGAGTCGGCAATGCCAGTCGGGGTGGCGGAAGGCTGGATGACAGAGTCGGTGGCGTCTGTCGGAGGCACGGGCGGCTGGTCGGTCACCACCTGGCCGCCTCCAGCAGCAGTCGGCGCTTTCGAGCGCGGGTCGTTGCTTGAGGCCCGGTCGGGGTGGGGCTGATCATCCGCACCCGCCTCCGGCATGTCGATGTCACTGTCCTCTTCTTCCTCCTCCTCCTCATCCTCCTCCTCCTCCCCCTCCTCTCCTTCATCGCTGGAGTCGATGACTTCGATCGAGTCCTTGCTGTCCTCCGGGTTCAGCCCGAGCCACTCTTGCGGGGCTTCGCTGCCTTCCTTGACCACCTCCGGAACGAAGATGCTGGTGTCGGTGAAGTCGGCGATCGTCGCCGCCCTATTGACAAGCTCAGTCTCCACCGCTGCCAGCTCCTCCTGCGCCTCTATCCGTAACGTGGCCAACTGGGCTAAGTCTAGCCCAGGATACCATGCCTTGATGAACTCAAGGGCGCGACGCGCTCCTGCCCGAGCTGTAGAGCCCTTCCAGGCCTCCAGGCGGCCGGCCGCCACCTCCAGCCAGTCGGCGGTTCGGCTTGGAGTGCGCAGAGCCGGCAGGCCTGGCCAGAGGGAAGAAATCACCTGGGCACCAACGCGCTGAAGACGGTGCAACACTTGATGAATGGGCCGAAGACGGGCCTGGATGCTGAGGATCTGCTCGTTGAGGGTCCGGGGGGCGTCAGCAGCAATCTGTGCGCCTTCCGCCCTCCACTCCTCGCGTTGGGCCTCGATGGCTAGGCTCGCGGTGACGGAGTGACCCGGGAAGAAATCTGCTTTGGGAGAAAGCAAGAAGAAACAAAGTCAAAAACAAGCTGTCGGCTTAGAAGAGGCCGGTAGCTCAAGACAACGAACAAGAAGAATAAAACTCACCGTCGACCAGGTCCTCGATACTGCTGAAGCAGGCCATCGTCTGCGCCTCCTTGTCAGCCTAGGCGGCGCGCTCGGTTTTGAATTCGGCAAGGAGATCGGCCTCCTTCGCCTCCGCATCCCGCTGGGCCGTCTTGAGAGCCTCCGTCTGCTCGGCGAGTTTGGCGACCAGCCGGTCCCGCTCCTCGTCCAGCTTGCTGCACTCCGCCTCCTTGACGCGCAGAGCGGTGTTGGATTCGCTCAGCTCCTGTTGCAAGGCGGCATTGGCCTCTGAAAAAAGGGAAAGAAGAAAGAGCATCAGTCAAGAAGACAAGGAGGAATGTAGTTGCCGGGGAGATCCGGCCCGACTGCTCAGCAGTCGCCCGAATCTCGGTGTCACGAGCAGCGGCTCTTGGCGGCGTGCGGCCTCCGTGAGCCGCTCCTTCTCTGCGGCTTCGGCCTCCGCCTGCGCCAGCGCCCTCTCAGCTGACGCGGCGGCCTTGTCCGCCTGCTCCTTGGCCAGACGGTCGGCCTCTTCCTCACGCGCCTCCCATGCGTTCCACTCTTTCGCCTCCCGGAGGTCGGCGGCCGGGTCAATTCGTCGGCTGGTGGAGGAGGTCACCGCCGACCTGACAACCGAGGCGGCACTCGACTTCTCAAGGATCAGCGGGGCCCTAAAACTAAGAAGACAAGTCAAAAAAGCTTTTAGGCTGGATTGGCGAGAAGACGGAAAACATGGAAAGGATAGTTACGCCGACACCATGACGGGCACCTTCGGCTGCCTCTGATACTTGGCCACCTTGGCTGCGGCCTCTTTCCGCCTGGTCGCTGCGGCCGGGTTCTTGGACTTCTTTGGGGCGCTGCCAAACAGGGCAGCTCCCTGCTTCCGCTTGCGCTTGCCACCACGGGCGGGCGGCCTAGTAGAGGGGCATGCGCCGATGTCGGCAGTGCTCCCGGCGGGGCGCGGCTCGTCTTCATCGTCGTCGTCGTCGGGCCAAGTCTCCATGTCGCCGCCCTCTTCGGAGCCGCCTGCTCCGCCGCTGTAGCCTGTTGCGTTGTCCGCCAGGGCGGCCGCCCCAGGTTGAGGCCGTCCAAGTCGCTCACCGCTCTGTTTGGCTGGTAGTCGCCACTCGGCCCCAGGAGGGTGGTCGTCGCCTCGGACAAATAAATCTGCGATCAGAAGGGAGTCGCATCGACAAGAACGAGGCTGAAAAAACAGATCAGAAGGAAGAGATGAAGAAACTTACGGCAGGCAGCAGATCATCGTGCAAGTACGGCCGCTTCCCGTGCCGCCACTCTGCCTCCGACACCTTGAGGTCGGAGATCTCATTCACCATTCGCGCGACCTCAGCAGTCGGCATCTGCTTCGTGCACAGCTGGCTGGGGTCGCGGTGCCCGCCCATTCGGAAGATCGGATGAGGACGGCTCTGGAGCGGGAGAACCTGGCGCTCGACGAAGGCGATCAGGAGGTCGGAGAACACGAGGCCCTGTGACTCCTGGATCACCCAGAGTCGGCCGATGGCGGCCGCAGCATCTGGCGACACCGGCTTCGGCTTGTAGCCCCAGTTAGGCCGGAACCCGGTGGGAGGGCCGGCCTTGTAGGCCGGAAGATTGAGGAAGTCGGCAGCCGGATCCACGTTCTCAACATAGAAGTAGGACTGCTGCCACATCTTCATGGACTGCGCCAGCTTGATGACGGGAAAGGCGTTCCGCTTCGCCGGCCGGCACACGGCGACGAAACCGCCACACTCGGCCGCCGTGTCCTTGGCGGAGGTGCCGACCTTCCCGTAGAAAAATGCTCCCCACAGCTCGAGTGTGTGGAGGACGCCGATGTAGCCCTCGCATGCCGTGACAAAGGCGGAGAGCAGAGTCATGGCGTTGGGCGTAAGATGATGAGGCTGGAGGTTGTTGAAGTCGAGGAAGGAGTGAAGGAAGGCACTCACTGGAAGGCCGAAGCCGCGGAGGAAGTGCAAGAGGAGCACGACCCGCTCGTTTCCCCTCGGCGCCGGCGAGATCTCCTCCTCCGGCGGCACCTGCGCCTTGACGAATGCCACGTTGGGCATCCGGCGCATGTCGCGGAGGAACAAAATGTGATCTTCGATCATAGTCGACCCCTCCCAATCGCCGCCCTTCTCGCGCGCCATGGCTTCGGGCGGGCTGCGTGACGAGGAAGGATGCGTCGGCGACGAATGACGGCGGCAGCTCCACGGCAGCACTGAGCAGTAGCGATGGCTATGGAGGAGAGAGCAGAGGAAGAAGAAAGAGTGGGAGGAGGCGCGCAAGCTTTGACGCGCCCCTCCCTTCCCCCTGCTTATAGCCCTCGGGCTACGAAGCTGAGGGGGCGGGGCTTGGGTCGTGGGATTAACTGCGCCCACGACCCCATGTCCCCCATTTATCGCACGCATTCACCATGCCTTGAACGGTCATGGGTATTGCAACCGCCCCCCTCGGCACAGCAGATCCGCCCGGGTGCCGAGGCGCGGTAGTGGCGGGCCGGGCCCATAGTCACGTCCCATCAGGGGTGTGGGATGGCAGGCTGGCCGGGCTGGCACACGCCACGTGGCGTGTCTGTGGCGAGCGGCGGCCCGGGAAGCTTAGCAGGCACGCCACCTGCTTTCCCGCCTTGGAGTTCAAAATTGACCAAATAGTTCCGCCTAGGTGAGGCCGACTTCAGCGGTCGGCGAACCGCAAGACGGATCAATGCTCTCTCGGAGCACGGTGAGGGGGGAAGCCGCTGAGACTTCTCGGCCCCTCGACCACAACGCCTCACCGGCTTCGGGGACTACTGTCGGAGTAATGGGCCACGGGTAGGCTCACCCGAGTCCCTGAATTTATCAAGACCTTGGGCTGGCTCCGCCTTGCTGCGCCCCAGGCCGAAGCTCCGCCCTCTGGGGGCTGGCTGGCCCAACGGCCGGCTGCCAGAGGGCGGCCAACCACCAACAGACGGAATCGTGAGAGGCCGGCTCCAGCCGGCAGGCCTCTATGGAAGACGGCATCTAGCAGGCGGCCCCCGTGCACCCTCAGAGTTTGTGCCCCCATCAAGAGGACGAGACGGGGCGTGGCAACAGTGAAGCCCTCATCCCCAAATCCTAGGATTCGCGTGGCCACAGTGTCCCGTACGGGCGGAGATCTTGGCACGGTGTGGCACTGTTGCCACTCTCCCCTGACATCACTCTGGGCAGGCGGAGCCCTCCTCCCCACGACGGCCTATTGGTACGGCCCGCAGGCTGCGGGCCCTACCGGGTAGTAACATCCCAGAAGACGGCGCACGCCGAACCAGACGGAGCGGAGGAGGGCCGGCCTCTAGCAGGCGGCCGTCCCTTCCCTCGAAGCCCGTTCACCACTAACCTGATGAGACCAGGTGTGGCTACAATGATCTCCCACCAGGTGGCAGGGACTGTAGCCACACTGAGATGACCAAGCCAGCGTCATTAGCAGCACGGCTACAGTGAGCAGCCACCAACCAGACCCGCCAGCGGCGGAAGCAGCCTGTCGGCTCCGTACCAGACCGGTCAGCGGGGCCCACCAGGCGGCGGGCCCCAGCAGTCGGCGGAGAAGCCTATATAAACCCCTGGGGGGTAGGCCTATATAAACCCCCCCAAGGCACCCCTGCAAAGGGTTCCCACCCCATTAGACCTAGCCACATACCTAGGGTAGGAGAGAGCTAGCCTTGCCTTCTCCTACCTCTAGCACACAGCTCAAGGAGCGACTTTGTATCACTTGTGCCTTTAGTGATCATGCGGAGACCCCGCAGAGCAGGACTAGGGTTGTTATCTCCTAGGAGAGCCCCAAACCTGGGTAAAGTACGTCGGCGTTTGTGTCTACGCCTCATCCCGCTTCCGGGCACCGGGGACGTTCGACTCGCTCCCAACATGATCAGCCATCCTTTGGCATATGTCGCACCCAACCCCCGACACCATGGAGGCTCAAGCTCTGACGGTGAAAGAAGCAGACATCCCTCAACCCTTACCTAACCTCTTTACTCCAACTGAGATTGAACCTTTCAAGATGATTGAGTTAGCTCGCATACAGAATAAGTATCTCACACAGGAGAATATTTTGTTGAAGGGTCATATCACCGGACTCAACGGCATTATCCGCAAGCTGGAGGAGCTTTTATGCTCGATGTGCGATTATCCACCATCATCATCACCACCTGCATCGCCTCCGAGGACAGAATTACATGCGTATGGGCACTCCCCTTGGCAACTGCCAATCTTGGGGGAGGTGCCCCGGTATCGTATCACCATCACATTCCTATCTTTACCGTTTTATTTAGTTCGATCCTTTTTAGTATCAATTAGTTTTGAGTTTTGCTTTGTGATCTCTTTATGTAATCGAGTCTGTGAGCTATCTATAATAAAGATTAGTGTTGAGTCAAGGGCTTTCCTATCTTGCCATGATCTTGAGAAAGTAGAAAGAATAAAAAGAATAAAAGAGTTCATATTGATCTTATGGATAGTAATAACTTCACATATGAAAAGTATGAGGCATAAAAGTTGTTGAGAGTTGACAAACATAGTTTTGGTCATCGTTGCAATTAATAGGAAGTAATAAGGAATGAGAGGTTTTCACATACAAATATACTCTCTTGGACATCTTTTATGATTGTGAAGCACTCATTAAGTATGACATGCTAAAAGAGTTGATGTTGGACAAGGAAGACTACGTAATGGTTTATGTTTTCTCACATCTTAGTTACAGTATATTGTCATGGATTGTCCAACATGTTGAGCTTGCCTTTCCCCCTCATGCTAGCCAAATTCCTTGCACCAAGTAGAGATACTACTTGTGCTTCCAAATATCCTTAAACCAGTTTTGCCATGAGAGTCCACCATACCTACCTATGGATTGAGTAAGATCCTTCAAGTAAGTTATCATTATGCAGGCAACAAAAATTGCCCTCTAAATATGTATGACTTATTAGTGCAGAGAAAATAAGCTTTATACGATCTTGTTATGGAAGCAATAAAAGCGACGGACTACATAATAAAGGTCCATATACAAGTGGCAATATAAGTGACGTTCTTTTGCATTAAGATTTTATGCATCCAACCCTAAAAGAACATGACAACCTCTGCTTCCCTCTGCGAAGGACCTATCATTTACTTTATGTTTTTACTTTATGCTTGAGTCAAGGTGATCCTCACCTTTCCCTTTTCCATTTTATACTTTGACAAGCTCCTCGTGTTTGAAAGATCTTGATATATATATCCAATTGGATGTAAGTTAGCATGAAGTATTATTGTTGACATCACCTAAAGGTGAGTACGTTGGGAGGCAACACAATAAGACCCTATCTTTCACAGTGTCCGGTTGAAACTCCATAACCACAAGTATTGCGTGAGTGTTAGCAATTGTAGAAGACTACATGATAGTTGAGTATGTGAACTTGCTGAAAAGCTCTATTCTTGACTCTTTGTGATGTTATGATAAATTGCAATTGCTTCAATGACTGAGATTATAGTTTGTTAGTTCCCAATGAAGTTTCTGAACCATACTTGACATTGTGAATTGATTGTTACTTGAATATAAGAAATCATATATTAAAATCTATTTATGTTGCTGTTATAAGAATGATCATGATGCCCTCATGTTTGTATCTTATTTTTATCGACACCTCTATCTCTAAACATGTGAACATATTTTTTGATTTCGGCTTTCGTTTGAGGACAAGCGAGGTCTAAGCTTGGGGGAGTGGATACGACTATTTTGCATCATGCTTTTATATCAATATTTATTGCATTATGGGCTGTTATTACACATTATATCTCAACATTCATGGCTATTCTCTCTTATTTTACAAGGTTTACCGTGAAGAGGGGGAATGCCGGCAGCTGGAATTTTGTTTGAAAAAGGAGCAAATATTGGAAACCTATTCTGCACAGCTCCAAAAATAATGAAACTCCACGGAAGTCAATTTTGGAATTAATAAGAATTATTGAGCGAAGAAAACACAAGAGGGGGCCCACACCCTGTCCATGAGGGTGGGGGGCGCGCCCACCCCTACTGGGTGCGCCCCCTGTCTCCTAGGACCCCTGGTGGCCCTCCGGTGCCCATCTTCTGCTATATGAAGGCTTTTACCCTGGAAAAAATGAGAGGAAAGCTTACGGGACGAAACTCCACCGCCACGAGGCAGAACCTTGGCGGAACCAATCTAGGGCTCCGGCGGAGCTGTTCTGCCGGGGAAACTTCACTCCGGGAGGGGGAAATCATCACCATCATCATCACCAACGATCCTCTCATCGGAGGGGGTCAATCTCCATCAACATCTTCACCAGCACCATCTCCTCTCAAAACCCTAGTTCATCTCTTGTATCCAAACCACAAATTGGTACCTATGGGTTGCTAGTAGTGTTGATTACTCCTTGTAGTTGATGCTAATTGGTTTACTTGGTGGAAGATCATATGTTCAGATCCTTAATGCATATTATTACTCCTCTGATTATAAACATGAATATGCTTTGTGAGTAGTTACGTTTGTTCCTGAGGACATGGGTGAAGTCTTGCTATTAGTAGTCATGTGAATTTGGTATTCGTTCGATATTTTGATGAGATGTATGTTGTCTTTCCTCTAGTGGTGTTATGTGAACATCGACTACATGACACTTCACCATTATTTGGGCCTAGAGGAAGGCATTGGGAAGTAATAAGTAGATGATGGGTTGCTAGAGTGACAGAAGCTTAAACCTAGTTTATGTGTTGCTTCGTAAGGGGATGATTTGGATCCATATTTCTAATGCTGTGGTTAGGTTTACCTTAATACTTCTTTTGTAGTTGCGGATGCTTGCAATAGGGGTTAATCATAAGTGGGATGCTTGACCAAGTGAGGGCAGTACCCAAGCACCCGTCCACCCACATATCAAATTATCAAAGTACCGAACGCGAATCATATGAGCGTGATGAAAACTAGCTTGATGATAATTCCCATGTGTCCTCACGAGCTCTTTTCTCATTATAAGAAACTGTCCAGGCTTGTCCTTTGCTACAAAAAGGATTGGGCCACCTTGCTGCACTTTATTTACTTTCATTGCTTGTTACCTGTTACAATTTATCTTATCACAAAACTATATGTTACCTACAATTTCAGTGCTTGCAGAGAAAACCTTACTGAAAACCGCTTGTCATTTCCTTCTGCTCCTCGTTGGGTTCGACATTCTTACTTATCGAAAGGACTATGATAGATCCCCTATACTTGTGGGTCATCACATAGGTATTTGAGAGAAACCAAAATAACCATCTAGAAAGCAAAAATGTTTTTGTTTGGATAATCTTTCTAGCATTTGATCAATAAAAGGTAAAGGGTAATGATATTTTCTAGTAGCTTTATTTAATTTGCGGAAATTGTCAGGGGTTGGGTGCGTCATATGCCAAAGGATGGCTTATCGTGAGTACAAATGTGCTCCTCTAGGAGATAACACCCCTAGTCCTTCTAGATTCGGGGCTCTCCTAGGAGATAACACCCCTAGTCCTCCTCTGCGGGGTCTCCGCATGATCACTAAGGCAGTAGTGAGTACAAATGTGCTCCTCGAGCTGTATGCTAGAGGTAGAAGAAAGCAAGGCTTGCTCCCTTCTCCCTCTATGTATGAGTCTAGTTCTAACAGGTTGGGAACCCTTTGCATGGGTGCCGTGGGGGGTTTATATAGGCCTACCCCCCAGGGGTACGATAGTAATCTAGCTGGCGTAGGACCCGACTGTTAGTGTCTTCGATTGTCGCTTCTCCGCCGGCTGCTGGGCCTGCCGCGTAGTGGGCCCTGCCGATTGGTCTGGTACGGAGCTGACATGCCGCCTCAGCTGCTCGCAGGTCTAGTTGGCGGCTGATTACTATAGACGCAATGCTAATGACGCATGCTTGGTCGGGGGAGGGGCGTGGCTACAGTCCCGCCTTCTGGTGGGAGATCACTGTAGCCTCACCGTGTCTCGTTTGGTTAATGGCGCATGGGCCTCGACGGAAAAGCTGGCTGCCTTCTAGAAGTCGGTTCCCCTTGGGTCCGACTGGTCAGGCTATGCCGCCTTCCGGGCTCTCGCTGCCTGGTAGGGCCTGCCGCCTGCAAGCCGTACCGACAGGCCATCGTGGGAGCAGGTCCCGCCTGACAAGAGTGACGTCAAGGGTGGAGTGGCAACAGTACCGCGTCGTGCGGACATCTCCGCCTGTACAGGGCACTGTGGCCACGCCAAGCCCTGGATATGGGGGTGATGGGCTACACTATAGCCTCACCCTGTCTTGTCTTCTTAATGGGGGCGCAGATTCTGAGGGCGTCGTAGGCTACCAGCTAGGAGCCAGCCTCTCTGGAGGCCGCCTGCTAGGAGTCGGCCCGTCTTGATGCCGTCTTCCGGTATTTGGCCATCTTCTGGCAGCCGACCATTGGAGCCATCCGGCCACTAGAAAGCGGCGCTTCATTCTGGATGCTCGTGGGGCGCCGCCAGCCCATGTCTTGAAAGGTTCAGGGACTCGGGTTAGGCTACTAGTGGCCCATTACTCCGACAGTAGTCCCCAAAGCTAGTGAGGCGTCGCGGCTGATAAGTTGAGAAGCCTCGGCAGTTTCCTTCTCCGCCGTGCTCTTGCTAAATGCTTGGTCCGCCTCCTGGCGTGTCGGCTGCCGGGAGCCGACATGACCAGGAGGGTTCGTCTGATAATTTTGAAACGCCAAGGCGGGAACCAGGTGGCGTGCTTGCTAAGCCTCTAGGCCTGCCGCCTGCTACAAGTACGCCATGTGGCGCCTGCTAGCCGGGCCTGCCTGCCAACGCATGCTCACGATGGGACGTGATAGCGGACCGGGCTCGCCACCACCGGGCCTCGGCACGCGGGCGGATCCATTGCGGCTGAGGCGAGTGGTTGCGATTCCGAGGGGAGTTACTGCGCAGTTAGTTTGCGAAATAAACGCGGGGCCATGGGGTCATGGGCACAGTTAATCCCACGATCCCATGCCCCCTCGGCTTCGTATCACGGAGGCTATAACTAGGGGGATGAGGGGGAGCGGCGGAGCATGCGCGCCCTCCCCTCCCTTCGCCATTTTCACCTTCTTCCTTTCCTGCTGCCGCCGCATCTTCGTGCTCCACCGATGCGTCGCCGCAGCTCGCCGCCGTCAGGCTCCTTCGCCCCAAGCTTCTCGCTCCATCCCTCTTGGGGTCCATGGAGCGCGAGAAGGGAGGGGACTGGGATGGCTCGGTGGTGATCGACGACCACCTCACTTTCCTCCGGGCCACACGTCGATTGCCCGACGCAAGCTTCGTCAAGGTGCAAGTGCCGACGGAGAAGGAAATCTCGCCTGCGCCACAAGGAAATGAGCGGGTTGTCTTCGGCTTGCACTTCCTCCGCGGCTTTGGCCTGCCGGCGAGCTGATTCTTCCGCTCCTTCATGGAGTTCTACCATCTTCAGCCGCATCACCTGATGCCCAACACCGTGACGCTGCTGTCTGCCTTCGTCACGGCGTGCGAGGGCTACCTCGGCATCCTCCCCACCATCGAGCTGTGGGGAGCCTTCTTCTACTCCAAGCTGGGCATCTCCGCTAAGGAGAAGGTGGCCCAGTGCAGTGCCTTCGTCGCGGTGCGCCGGCCGTCGGTGAAGAACGCCTTCCCCGTCATCAAGCTGTCACAGTCGGTGAAACTATGGCAGAAATCATATTTCTACGTGGAGAACGTCGACCCGGCAATCGACTTCATCAACTTGCCACCCTACGAAGCCGGCCCTTTGGCTGAACCTCGGGCCAACTGGGGCTACAAGCCGAAGCCCATGTCGGCCGACGCCACCGCCGCCATCAACCGGCTTCGAGTGCTGACGGAGGCGGAGGGCCTCGTGGTGTCCGACTTGCTGGTCGCCTTTGTCGAGCGTCGTGTTCTCCCACTCCAAGGCCGGCCTCATCTGACCTGTCGGATGAGCGGGCACCGTGACCCGTGCCGGATGTGCAGAAGGGACATACCGACTGCCGAGGTGCCCCGGATGGTGAATGAGATCGCCGACCTCAAGCTGTCGGGGGGGTCTTGGCGGTTTGGCAAGCGGCCATACTCCCGCGTCAACCCGCCACCTACTGTAAGTTCTTCAGCTCTTTCTTTTTAGTACTTGCCTTGGTCTTGATCTTGGTCTTGAATAGTCGATCTTTTGGACGTAGATCTACATGTATCCAGCGACGGCTGCTGTCGTAGGGCCGGGTGGAAACTACCAGCCAGACCGGGAGGTAAGCGACGTGGACGACCCTGACTTGGGGGCGGCCGCCTTGGAGGACGACGCTGTAGGTGGCGGTGACGGAGCAGGCAGCTCCAAAGAAGGGGGCAACATCGAGACTTGTCCCGATGATGACGATAAGAAAGACAAGCCGCCCCACACGAGGCGCCGACAAGGCGGGCGCGGGCCCCTCCGCCGAGCCGACTACTCGAGGCGGCACGGGTAAGCGAAAGTAGGGCGTCGCCTTGTTCGGCAGCGCGCCGAAGAAGGCCAAGAACCCGACAGCCGTGAACAGGCGAAAGGAGGCCGCAGCAAAGGCGGCCAAGTTTCAGAAGCTCCCGAAGGTGCCTCCCATGGTGTCGGTGTAAGTATCTTTTATTGTGATTTTCCTTTCTTGTCGATTCTTTTTAAGCTTCCTTGCTTTATTTTTCTTTACTTAGGGCCCCGCTCTCCCTTGAGAAATCGAAAGCTGCCTCTGTCATTAGGTCGGCGGAGACCTCTAGCACCACCCAGCGAATCGATCCGGCCGCCGACCTCCGGGAGGCACAGGAGTGAAACGCGCGGGAGGCGCGCAAGGAGCAGGAAGCCGCCCGCCTGCAGAAGGCGGAGGTAGACAAGGCGGAGGCCGCCGTGCTGAAGAAGCTGGCGGAGGCTGAGGCTGATGCCGCAACAAAGGAGCGGCTTGAAGAAACCGCGCGCCACTAGGAGCCGCTATTCGTTGTTCCCTTGAACTCCACGCAGCCTCCGCCAGAGTTCACGGCGCCGACTGGGGGAGCCGGCGATGAGCACCCGATCATGGAGAGGGAAGGCAGCAATGTCGTCATGCCGGACGTGGTCGTGCCTCCGCCACCACCATCTGGAGGGGTGCAAGATAAGCAGTCGGCCGCCCCGCCGGCGCCACCAGCCGGAAACTAGGTGGTGATGGGCCTGACTCCTAAGGCCCACACACCCACGCGCCATCGCCTCGCGAAGGCGACCTCAGCGCCACGACCGCTGGAAACTGGCTCCGCGAGCTCGTCAGTCCCAGACACCGAGGCGACCAGCACTGCGCCCACCGGTTGCATGCATGGAGGCGGGACGGGAACCTTAAACCAGGCAATCCTTGACGTCCAGGCCAAACTCCGAGCCGAGGCTGACGCTCTCAAGCGGTGCAACGAGGCGTTCCTAGATTCGCGAGCGGTCATTCGGGTGTGTTTCTTGCTTCTTCGTCTTTGGTCCTTGTATTTCTCGGTGAGGGCGCGCCAGTGCACCCACTGGGTGTAGTCCCCGAGTTTCGGGCTGGCTGCTGAGAAGGCGGCTCGGAACTTTAATTTGCAAGCTCCAAGTGCTAAGTTCATCTGATATCCTTGTTGCAGGATTATCATAGCCTTCGCGCGGCCACCTTCAACTCCAGCATCTGAGAGCTGGACCAGCGGACCACCGACTTGTCAGAAAGCCGGAGTAAGTCTTCATTTTCTTTCTCTGTGGGGGCGCGTTGGCGCACCCGCGGGCTGTAACCCCCGAGATTCGGGCCGACTACTGAGAAGCCGGGCCGGATCTCTCCAGCAACTGCATTTCTTCTTTGCTGACCGTTGATAACTTCTTTCTCTGCGGGGGCGCGATAGCACACCCGCAGGCTGTAGTCCCCGAGATTCAGGCCGACTGCTGAGCAGTCGGGCCGGATCTCCCCGGCGACTGCACTTCTTCCTTGTTGATTGTTGACGTCTTTTTCTTCTTCTACTTTTGTAGAGGCCAACGCTGTCCTGCAGCAGTAGCTGGGCGAAGCCAACACCGCGCTACGTGTCAAGGAGGTAGAGTGCAGCAGGCTGGCCAAGGAACGTGTCCGGCTGGCCGCGCAACTGGCAGAGCAGGCGGAACTTCTCTAGAAGGCTCAGAAGGAGGTGGAGGTGAAAGAGTCCAATCTCCTTGCCGAGTTCAAGACCGAACGCTCCGCCTGGGCCGACAAAGAGACGCCGCTAACTGCTGGCTTCGGTAGTATTGAAGACATGGTTGATGGTAAGCTTCTTCTTTTTTCTTCCTTTGAGTTGTTGGCTTCTGATTGTGTCGACTCCTAGTTTCTGACTTCTGGCTTCTTTGCTCTCTACCCGAGCAGACTTCTTCCCTGGCCACTCTGTTGCCGCCAACCAGGCCATTGAGGCTTATCTCGAGGAACAGAGGGCGGACGGTGCGTAGATCGCCGCCGATGCCCCCCGAGCCCTTAGCGAGCAACTTCTCAGCATCCAGGCCCGCCTTCGGCCAGCTCATCAGATGCTGCGTCGTCCTCAATGTGTCGGGGCGTAGGTGATTTCTGCCCTATGGCCTTACATTCTGGCTCCGCGCACTCCCAACCGGACTACCGACTGGCTGGAGGAGGCGACCAGCCGTCTAGAGGCTTGGAAGGGTTCCTCGACCCGGGCTGGAGCGCGCCGGGCCTTGGAGTTCGTCAAGGCGTGGTACCCTAGGCTAAATCTAGCCCAGTTGACCATGTTTCGGCAAGAGGCTCAGGAGGAGCTGGTGGTGGTGGAGCGTGATCTTGTCAAACGGGCGGCGGCGATTGCCGAGTACACCAACACCAGCATCTTCATCCAGGAGCTGGCTGAGAATGGTGCCGAGGCGCCACCAGAGTTTTTCGGGCTGAACCCGGAGGATGGCAAGGACTCAGCCGAGGTGATCGACTCCAGCGACGAGGGAGAGGACGATGAGAATGAGGAAAGAGGGGAAGATGTGCCAGAGGTCGGAGCGGACGGCCAACCTCAGCTTGACCGTGCTTCGAACAATGAACCACGCTCGAGCGCGCCAACTGCTGCTGGAGGCAACCAATCAGGGACCGACCAGCCGTCCATTCCACCAACCGGCACCATCGACTCCGCCATCCAGCCGGACCCCTCTATTGCTCCCTAGGCCGTCGACTTTTATTTTTCCTGCTTATCAGTCTTGACAAACTTTGTTGAATTTGCACAATTCCACCCGCGGGGTGTATTTCAAACTCTGTTGAATGCTGGCCAATGGGCCTTTTGACATGTAAATATTCTTCAACACAAGTTGTTTCTTCGCCGAGTTCTAACTTTTCTTGCTTTCTGCTCCTTGGCTTTTTTTCCTTTGCCGCCCTCCCTTTGCTGCCCTCTTGCCAGCCAAACAACCGCTCTGCGGGCTGCGGCTGAGTCAAGTACTTAGCTGCTTTCGGGAGGGCAAGTACTTACCCGGCTGGAGTGTTGGCAAGGTAAGTAGAGGCTGGCCGGACGGCCACTCAGCAGCCGATTGATGAGGCGGGATGCCGGTGTAGACTACGTGTGCACTTTGATTGTCATGCCCAATATGCGACCCTATCCAAAAGGAACTCGAAGGTCCCACCAAGGATAGACCCGCATATTGAAACACTTTTGCAAGGTGGATATCATTACATCAACATTACATAATAGTGGGGATACATCCAATACATACAATGTCACATGATTACAACAATACAAGAGATCAACATCCGACTATGGATGATACATAAACAGAAACTCAAACAATATCCACCCTGCTAGCCCAGGCTGCCGACCTGGAACCTATCCCCTGATCGAAGAAGAAGTAGAAGAAGAACTCCAAACAAGTAAACATTGCTCTCGCGTCAAGATCATCGGAAAACTTGTACCTGCAACTGTTGTTGTAGTAACCTGTACCTGCAAAGTGGTGAGGTTGCAGCAGCGACTAAGCAAGTATGGTGGCTAACATACGCAAATAAGAGCGAGAAGAGAGCAAATGGAACGGTCGTGAAGCTAGCAATGATCAAGAGGTGATCCTGAACACCTACTTACGTCAAGCATAACACAGAAACCGTGTTCACTTCCCGGACTCCGCCGAGAAGAGACCATCACGGCTACACACTCGGTTGATGCGTTTTAATTCGGATCTGGTGTCAAGTTATCTACAGCCGGACATTAACAAATACCCATCTGCCACATAACCGCGGGCACGGCTCTCGAAAGTTTAAACCCTGCAGGGGTGTCCCAACTTAGCCCATGACAAGCTCTCGCGATCAACGAAGGAATAGACCTTCTCCCAGGAAGACCCGATCAGTCTCGGAATCCCGGTTTACAAGACATTTCGACAATGGTAAAACAAGACCAGCAAAGCCGCCCGATGCACCGACAACCCCGATAGGAGCTGCACATATCTCGTTCTCAGGGCAACACCGGATGAGACATCCTACGAGTAAAACCAGACCTCGAGTTTCCCTGAGGGGGCCCCGCAGTCTACTCGGTTTGAACCAGCACTTAAACAAGCACTGGCCCGGGGGGGGCTAAAATAAAGATGACCCTCGATAGAGCGACTCCCAAGGGAAAAAGTAGGTGGTGGTGAGGTAAATGGTAAAACCAAGGTTGGGCCTTGCTGGACAAGTTTTATTCAAAGCGAACTGTCAGGGGGGTCCCATAAATCACCCGACCGCGTTAGGAACGCAAAATTCGGGAACATAACACCGGTATGACAAAAACTAGGGCGGCAAGAGTGGAACAAAACACCAGGCATAAGGCCGAGCCTTCCACCCTTTACCAAATATATAGATGCATTAATAATATAAGAGATATTGTGATATCCCAACATAACCCTGTCCACCATGGAGAAATCTTCAACTTCACCTGCAACTAGAAACGCTATAAGAGGGGCTGAGCAAAAGCGGTAACATAGCCAAACAACGGTTTGCTAGGAATGGTGTCAAAGGTTAGAGGTTCATGGCAATTTGGGATGGCTTGATAAACAGGTGATAGGTAGCGCAGCATAGCGATAGAACGAGGCAACTAGCATAGCAATGATAGTGAGATCCAGGGTAGCAGTCATCTTGCCTGAAATCCCGCAAGGAAGGAGAACGAGTCCATGAAGAAGACGAACGGATGAAGCCGAACCAACCGTAGACGAACGAATCCTCACGATCGCAACGAAACAGGAACTAACAAGAAGAAGCACACAACATGGTAAACACACCACACATGAACAAGGCATGATGCACAACAAGCATGATGCATGACAACGCTAGAAGAGGCTACTCATGGCAAGAGAAATGATGCAAACAAGAACAACACATCAACGCAAGTTTAAATGAGGCCGGAAACAACATATAACAATTCCGGTAAGTCCTGATATGCAAATTTCGAAATTGGTCCAGATCTGAACAAGCATTATGTTCAAGTAGTTAAACAGCAAGTTAAGATGCACCAAGATGATCTACACGAAATTCTAGTCAAGTTACATAAAAGTTCATTAGATTCGGAGCTACGGCCTAGAAGATATGAGCAAAACAAGTTAAGCATGGCATTGATGCAAAATGCACCCAAACATCAAGCAAACACACCAAAACAAGGATGCAACATGATAATATGAAGCTACATGCAAAATCAAGCAAGTTTCATATAGAGCACACTCAAAACGGAGCAACGGTTCAACACACACACTATACAAGTCATAGCAACAATCTGTCCATAACAGCAACTAGGCATATTGCAAGCATCAAAACAACATGCTACAGTACCACAATATGAAAACAAAAGGCATGGGCATGAAGTACTGGTAAAGGACAACAAAACATGAACACTAAGCTATCTCCAGAAACAAATAGAACATGCTCAAAAGACATGGAAAGATTGCAAATAATAACAGTTTCAGACTTTACAGAAATAACATTAGGTTGCAATGTTTAGAGCTATCAAACAACATGTTACAGGAACATAACATGGCAACCAAAGGCATGGCATGATACTACTAAATGCATAGAACAAGATTCCCTTACTGACCATGAGCCAAAAGGGCACGGAAAATATGATGGCACCCATGTAAACATGGCAAGTTATATTACAGATTCTTACATGGCAGAAACAACAACAAGTAGGCATGTTGGTGAGCTTGTACCACTCACCACAGAGCAAAACATGGCATGGCAAGGCAACCAACAGTAAGAAGACATATTTGTGAAACAAACCAAGGCAAGAACAAGTCCATAGCATGCAAGGATCAACTATAGCAACCTTGGCCAAATTGAATAACATGTAAACAATCTGCCAGGAAACATTTTGAAGCAAAAGTAGAGCACAAAAATGACATGCTACACTACTCCATAATTGTAAACAAGGGCATTAATGGAGAGACAAAAACCATATGTTCAAAACACCCTTAATGAAGTATCTCAAAATATGCATGGATCTCTCTGTAGCATCAAGTTTACATGGCATCAAAATAACAGCAGAACAGGGACTAAAATCAACAATATCACGAAGCCTAGTTTGCATGCTTGTGCTACTCACCACATTGATCACAAAAATACATGGCTTACACCCCTGGAAAGATGGCATGGCATAGATCAAAACACATGAAGACATCAACCTCATAGGATGCACACATCAATCATGGCAAAAATGACAAATGAGCAAGTTATAACAGTTTCAACAGGTTAACATCAACATGCACTCTTCCAAAAGCATTTCAGGCATCAAGATGAGCTCAAATGAAAATGATGCAATGGAATGAAATGAATTACTCGTCGAGGCAAACAATTTGACATATTACACGCACGAAACGGAGCTACGGGTGCAGAGATATAATGCAATGAACATGGCATGATTATATGAAAAACTGGGGACTTAGTGGATTTCGGGGGTCAACCTCGTTTTGCACGGTTTACGAGGATCGCCTGAGATGGGGCCGGAATCTTCGCCGGAGAAGGACGGGGACGACCAGAGAGGCTCAGGGCGGCGCCGGCAGAGGAGGACGTCGGCGGGGCAGCACCGGATCTGAGCGGAGGAGGCCGGGGCGGCACCGGGCGCGGGCGGCCGGGGCGGATCTGCCCAGGGCCGGAGCTCCCGCGGCGGCGGCGGCCATGGAGGCGAGGCGAGGCGGCCCGCTCCGGCGGCGCGGATCGGCGACGGGGTGCGGGGAGCCGGGCCTGCGGGCACGGCGGCGCTCGGGCGCGGGCACGGGCGGAGGCGCGGATGCCAGGGAGGCGCGGGACGCCGGTCTCCGGCAGCGGCGGGTCCAGGCGGCGGCGAGGGGTGGCGGGGGGCGCGGAGGGGCGCGGGGCGCGCGGGCCGTGTGGGGGCCGGCGGCGGGCCTGGCGGGCCGCGGGCGGCGCGCGGTGGCCCGGGCCACGTGGCGCTCCCCCGTTGGCTGGAGCGACGGCGGCGGACGCGTCCGGCGCCGGGCGGACATGTCCGGCGCGCGGAGGAAGAAGGGGCTAGTGTTTCGGGAAGGATTTGATCCGGAATTTCGGGGGAGGGGGTGTTTATATAGGTAGAGGGGGCTAGGAGTGTCCAAATGATGTGCGGTTTTCGGCCACGCGATCGTGATCGAACGACCGAGAGCATGAAAGAGACTTAGATGGGTTTTGGGCCACTTTGGAAGAGGTGTTGGGCTGCAACAAAAGAGTCCTTTACGGTTACCCGGTTAACCGTTGGAGTATCAAACGACCTCCAAATGGCACGAAACTTGACAGACGGTCTACCGGTGCTATACCAAGGCCGCTTGGCAAACCTCGGGCCATTCCGAGAAAGTTTAACACCCGCACAAGAGAAGAGGCAAAAGGGGGACGCCGGAGGACATAGGAGTGCCGAATTGCAAAACGGACAACGGGGAAAATGCTCGGATGCATGAGACGAACACATATGCAAAATGAAATGCACATGATGACATGATAAAATGCAACACGCAAGAAAATGACATGGCAACGGCGGCGAATAACTGGCAGACACCTGGCGCATCGAATCCGGGGCGTTACAACACTCCACTAACAAGAGATCTCGTCCCGAGATCTTAGGACCGAGACGGAAGGGAAAAGGGATTAGGTGAAACAAGAACTCAAGAGAAGAAGCAAAGAATCGTGAGCACTCGAGAAGAAGAGAGGAACGATGAGAATCAAAAGCTCACGGAATCGGATAGACTATGAAATCACTCGTTCTAACCGGAGTGGTTAGAATGAGAAAAGAAACGGATAAGACTGAAAGGATTTAGGCAGCACTCCGGCTGAACATGGAAGGAATAGAACACGAGCTTGAAAGGAGGGCATGATACTAACTCTTGACGAATGAATTAAATCATGAAGAACCACCATGAAGAACTCCGGTAACAAAAGGATGATGCGATAGAATGAAGGATGAAAGAATAAGATGAGCCTTGTGATGATTTAGATGGAGGTTCCGACGAAATTGCCAAGGAAATTTGAACTCCACAAAAGAAAAGATGAAACACTTGGAACTAGAATTTATTCACGAAGAACAAACTCTGAAGGAAGGGATTACTCACTCAGAGGAAATAAGAATAAGATTTATTGTATGGTTATCCTTCATCAACTTAGATTGATGACAAGCAATGGATTTAGCATACTACTTATTCTTCTTGAAAAGGGATTGAGAACTGACATATCGCAAACTTGAGAAGGTCTTCATGAACCACCGGTAGGATTGGAAAGAACGAATGGGTATAAGGTGATCAAGGAAAAAGAATCTTGGAAGAACCACCGGAAAAAATAGAGAACGAAAACTGCAATGATGGACTCCGGTGAAAAGAAATGGGAAAACAACTCCTGAAGTTCTCCGGATGGGTAAGAAAAGAATATCTGACAAATGGAATAATTCAAGAGGATAGCATGAAGCTAGAACCACGAATCTTCGAGAGGACGGGCAAGATTGAGAGGGAAACTCTTCTTCAATCTTCAACTGACAACGAGAAAAACCACCAAAATTACTGAGATACTCCGGAAGAATGAAAAACAAAGAGGTTGGGCCAACAATGAAAATGATTTGAAATCGATTTTGGAAAAGGCATGTGACTGATGGAATTCATTCTTACGTCAAACTTTGAAAAGAATTAGAGAATAGCTCTGGGGGAATCAGAAGAGTCAGGTAAGATCCTGGGAAAAGACCTATGGGTTAGGGCCCACTGAAGAGAAAAAACACCGTTGGAAAGGAATTGTTGAAGAGATAGATGAAGCACCGGAACAATTGAAATATTTGAATGAGGTGACAACCTCGAATTAATTGGAACACAGATGAATCTCCTGAGATGTCTAGAACTCCGGAAGGATTAAATGGCGAGAGGCGAACGAGCAGGGAAAGCACTTGAGCCGACGGAAAAGAATATAATCACTACCGAAAAAACTAGAATTGAGCCCACCGGAAAAGAAAAGAGATGAAGAATGACGAACGAGACGAGAATTCACCGGTTGAAATAATTGAGGGAAGACTGAAAAGGCTCCACATGAATGAAATTGATGGTCGAAAGAGACTCAGGCTCCGGGACGAAAAAGGGTGGGAGGGCGGGAAAAAACACAGGCAAGTGGAAGGGGAAAACTGATGAATAACTTGTAGAGAAAACACCAGTTGAAAATAATGGGGATAGAAAACAAAGACTTCGCACGAGTAGGATGGATACTCGATTACGGACTCCGGTTCCGAGAGGAAGAAGGGGTGGGCGGGTGGGAAAAGAAAACGACTGAGGATTGATCTCGCAAAAGACAAAGAGGTTCGAGTCCACGAGAAAAGCACCGGATCAAAAGAGCTGAGAACCAACGATCGGAAAACCAACTGCGTGAACCTACAGAAAATTTTTGAAGGGGAAGAGGAGTAAGTCAAAACACCTACGTTAAGACTCCTTACCAGAGCGACGAAGGGGCTGAGGAGTAAAAAGAATTCCTACTCTCCGATATAACTAGACTCTGAAAACAGTTTTCTTCTAGACTCAACAACGGCCAGACTACACGATCAATCAAGGGGGCTCCTAGGGTCGGTCGAGGCTCTGATACCAACTTGTCACGCCCAATATGCGACCCTATCAAAAAGGAACTCCAAGGTCCCACCAAGGATAGACCCGCATATTGAAACGCTTTTGCAAGGTGGATATCATTACATCAACATTACATAATAGTGGGGATACATCCAATACATACAATGTCACATGATTACAACAATACAAGAGATCAACATCCGACTACGGATGATACATAAACAGAAACTCAAACAATATCCACCCTGCTAGCCCAGGCTGCCGACCTGGAACCTATCCCCTGATCGAAGAAGAAGTAGAAGAAGAACTCCAAACAAGTAAACATCGCTCTCGCGTCAAGATCATCGGAAAACCTGTACTTGCAACTGTTGTTGTAGTAATCTGTGAGCCATGAGGACTCAGCAATCCCATTACCACGGGTATCAAGACTAGGAAAGCTTAATGGGAAAGGAAGGGGTAAAGTGGTGAGGTTGCAGCAGCGACTAAGCAAGTATGGTGGCTAACATACGCAAATAAGAGCGAGAAGAGAGCAAATGGAACGGTCGTGAAGCTAGCAATGATCAAGAGGTGATCCTGAACACCTACTTACGTCAAGCATAACACAGAAATCGTGTTCACTTCCCGGACTCCGCCGAGAAGAGACCATCACGGCTACACACTCGGTTGATGCGTTTTAATTCGGATCTGGTGTCAAGTTATCTACAACCGGACATTAACAAATTCCCATCTGCCACATAACCGCAGGCACGGCTCTCGAAAGTTTAAACCCTGCAGGGGTGTCCCAACTTAGCCCATGACAAGCTCTCGCGATCAACGAAGGAATAGACCTTCTCCCAGTAAGACCCGATCAGTCTCGGAATCCCGGTTTACAAGACATTTCGACAATGGTAAAACAAGACAAGCAAAGCCACCCGATGCACCGACAATCCCGATAGGAGCTGCACATATCTTGTTCTCAGGGCAACACCGGATGAGACATCGTACGAGTAAAACCAGACCTCGAGTTTCCCCGAGGGGGCCCCGCAGTCTACTCGGTTCGAACCAGCACTTAGACAAGCACTGGCCCGGGGGGGCTAAAATAAAGATGACCCTCGAGAGAGCGACTCCCAAGGGAAAAAGTTGGTGGTGGTGAGGCAAATGGTAAAACCAAGGTTGGGCCTTGCTGGACAAGTTTTATTCAAAGCGAACTGTCAGGGGGGTCCCATAAATCACCCGACCGCGTTAGGAACGCAAAATCTGGGAACATAACACCGGTATGACGGAAACTAGGGCGGCAAGAGTGGAACAAAACACCAGGCATAAGGCCGAGCCTTCCACCCTTTACCAAATATATAGATGCATTAATAATATAAGAGATATTGTGATATCCCAACATAACCCTGTCCACCATGGAGAAATCTTCAACTTCACCTGCAACTACCAACGCTATAAGAGGGGCTGAGCAAAAGCAGTAACATAGCCAAACAACGGTTTGCTAGGAATGGTGTCAAAGGTTAGAGGTTCATGGCAATTTGGGATGGCTTGATAAAGAGGTGATAGGTAGCGCAGCATAGCGATAGAACGAGGCAACTAGCATAGCAATGATAGTAGTGAGATCCAGGGTAGCGGTCATCTTGCCTGAAATCCCGCAAGGAAGAAGAACGAGTCCATGAAGAAGACGAACGGATGAAGCCGAACCAACCATAGACGAACGAATCCTCACGATCGCAACGAAACAGGAACTAACAAGAAGAAGCACACAACATGGTAAACACACCACACATGAACAAGGCATGATGCACAACAAGCATGATGCATGACAACGCTAGAATAGGCTACTCATGGCAAGAGAAATGATGCAAATAAGAACAACACATCAAGGCAAGTTTAAATGAGGCCGGAAACAACATATAACAATTCTGGTAAGTCCTCATATGCAAATTTCGAAATTGGTCCAGATCTGAGCAAACATTATGTTCAAGTAGTTAAACATCAAGTTAAGATGCACCAAGATGATCTACACGAAATTCTAGTCAAGTTACATATAAAGTTCATTAGATTCGGAGCTACGGCCTAGAAGATATGAGCAAAACAAGTTAAGCATGGCATTGATGCAAAATGCACCCAAACATCAAGCAAACACACCAAAACAAAGATGCATCATGATAATATGATGCTACATGCAAAATCAAGCAAGTTTCATATAGAGCACACTCAAAACGGAGCAACGGTTCAACACACACACACACACTATACAAGTCATAGCAACAATCTGTCCATAACAGCAACTAGGCATATTGCAAGCATCAAAACAACATGCTACAGTACCACAATATGAAAACAAAAGGCATGGGCATGAAGTACTGGTAAAGGACAACAAAACATGAACACTAAGCTATCTCCAGAAACAACTAGAACATGCTCAAAAGACATGGAAAGATTGCAAATAATAACAGTTTCAGACTTTACAGAAATAACATTAGGTTGCAATGTTTAGAGCAATCAAAATACATGTTACGGGAACATAACATGGCAACCAAAGGCATGGCATGATACTACTAAATGCATAGAACAAGAGTCCCTTACTGACCATGAGCCAAAAGGGCACGGAAAATATGATGGCACCCATGTAAACATGGCAAGTTATATTACAGATTCATACATGGCAGAAACAACAATAAGTAGGCATGTTGGTGAGCTTGTACCACTCACCACAGAGCAAAACATGGCATGGAAAGGCAACCAATAGTAAGAAGACATGTTTGTGAAACAAACCAAGGCAAGAACAAGTCCATAGCATGCAAGGATCAACTATAGCAACCTTGGCCAAATTGAATAACATGTAAACAATCTGCCAGGAAACATTTTGAAACAAAAGTAGAGCACCAAAATGACATGCTAGACTACTCCATAATTGCAAACAAGGGCATGAATGGATAGAAAAAACCATATGTTCAAAACACCCTTACTGAAGTATCTCAAAATATGCATGGATCTCTATGTAGCATCAAGTTTACATGGCATCAAAATAACAGCAGAACAGGGACTAAAATAAGCAATATCACGAAGCCTAGTTTGCATGCTTGTGCTAGTCACCACATTGATCACAAAAATACATGGCATATACTCCTGGAAAGATGGCATGGCATAGATCAAAACACATGAAGACATCAACCTCATAGGATGCACACATCAATCATGGCAAAAATGACAAATGAGCAAGTTATAGCAGTTTCAGCAGGTTAACATCAACATGCACTCTTCCAACAGTATTTCGGGCATCAAGATGATCTCAAATGAAAATGATGCAATGGAATGAAATGAATTACTCGTCGAGGCGAACAATTTGACATATTACACGCACGAAACGGAGGTACGGGTGCAGAGATACAATGTGATGAACATGGCATGATTATATGAAAAACTGGGGACTTAGTGGATTTTGGGGGTCAACCTCATTTTGCATGGTTTACGAGGATCGCCGGAGATGGGGCCGGAATCTTCGCCGGAGAAGGACGGGGACGACCAGAGAGGCTCAGGGCGCCGCCGGCAGAGGAGGACGTCGGCGGGGCAGCACCGGATCTGAGCGGAGGAGGCCGGGGCGGCACTAGGCGCGGGCGGCCGGGGCGGATCCGCCCGGGGCCGGAGCTCCCGCGGCGGCGGCGGCCATGGAGGCGAGGCGAGGCGGCCCGCCTCGGCGGCGTGGATCGGCGACGGGGCGCGGGGAGCCGGGCCTGCGGGCACGGCGGCGCTCGGGCGCGGGCCCGGGTGGAGGCGCGGATGCCGGGGAGGCGCGGGACGCCGGTCTCCGGCAGCGGCGGGTCCGGGCGGCGGCGAGGGGCGGCGGGGGCGCGCGGGCCGCGCGGCGGCCGGCGGCGGGCCTGGCGGGCCGCGGGCGGCGCGCGGTGGCCGGGGCCACGTGGCGCTCCCCCGTTGGCTGGAGCGACAACGGCGGACGCGTCCGGCGCCGGGCGGACATGTCCGGCGCGCGAAGGAAGAAGGGGCTAGGGTTTCGGGAAGGATTTGATCCGGAATTTCGGGGGAGGGGGTGTTTATATAGGTAGAGGGGGCTAGGAGTGTCCAAATGAGGTGCGGTTTTTGGCCACGCGATCGTGATCGAATGACCGAGAGCATGGAAGAGACTTAGATGGGTTTTGGGCCACTTTGGAAGAGGTGTTGGGCTGCAACAAAAGAGGCCTTTACGGTTACCCGGTTAACCGTTGGAGTATCAAACGACCTCCAAATGGCACGAAACTTGACAGGCGGTCTACCGGTGCTATACCAAGGCCGCTTGGCAAACTTCGGGCCATTCCGAGAAAGTTTAACACCCGCACAAGAGAAGAGGCAAAAGGGGGACGCCGGAGGACATAGGAGTGTCGGATTGCAAAACGGACAACGGGGAAAATGCTCGGATGAATGAGACAAACAGGTATGCAAAATGAAATGCACATGATGACATGATAAAATGCAACACGCAAAAAAATGACATGGCAACGGCGGCGAATAACTGGAAGACACCTGGCGCATCGAATCCGGGGCGTTACATTGATGCCTTAGCCATTTTTCGTGTGGACACCGTTTCTGCAACCCCTGCCCACCGGACAGTCGCTCTGCGAGCTGCGGCTTCTGGCAGGAGAAGGTTTAGGTGCCAACACACTACTTGTCCGACTGCAGGAAGCTCCAAATAGTAGAAGGCGGCGAGCCCCCGGGCCGACTAGTCGAACCCGGTGCCAGGCAAAATAATAAAATAACACATTCATAGGCATAATACTTGTCATATAGATAAAAGAGGGTAGTCCCCGAGCTCTTCTCAGGGGATCCAGAGTCTTCGTACTTAATAGAAAAGGTAGGATGGTACCTACTGCGTTAACTGTAAAATCTTTGGAGGAGGTTTGCCTTCCACGGCCTCTCTGTATCCTTGCCGGATTCGTCTCTCTTGTGTGCTCTGGGCTTCTGAGCGTCGATCAGGTAGTAGGAATCGTTGCCCAAAACTTTGCTGATGATGAAAGGGCCTTCCCAAGGTGTTGAGAGCTTGTGCTAGCCGGCTGTTCGCTGTATCAGCCGGAGCACAAGGTCTCCCTCTTGGAAGGATCTTGGCTTGACCTTCCGATTGTAGTATCGGCGTAGACTCCGCTGGTAGATGGTGGACCGGCTGAGCGCCAATAGTCGACTCTCTTCCAGCAGATCAACGTCGTCTTCTTGTGCTTCTTTTGCCTCCTCTTCGGTGTACATGGTGACTCGAGGGGATTCAAATTCTATGTATGTCGGAATGACGACTTCGGCACCGTAGACAAGAAAGAAAGGCGTGAAGCCGGTTGACTTGTTTGAAGTTGTGCGCAGGCTCCAGAGGACGGCCGGCAGCTCATCGAGCCAGCAGCCGGCCGAACGCTCTAGAGGCTCGACCAGTCGGGGCTTGATGTCGGACGAAATGAGGCCATTTGCTCTCTCCACTTGGCTGTTTGACCGCGGATGGGCAACGGACGCTAAGTCCAGTGGGATGCCCTACGTCACGCAAAAATGAGCCAAAGCGCCTTTGGCAAAGTTTGTGCCGTTGTCGGTGATGATGCCGTGTGGTATGCCATACCGAATGGTGATGTCCGCGATGAAAGTCACAGCAGTCGGCCCATTCAACTTCTTGATTGGCTTTGGTTCTATCCACTTGGTGAATTTGTCCATGGCGACTAGAAGATGAGTCATGCCGCCGCGTGCTGTCTTGAATGGTCCCACCATGTCCAGCCCCCAGACAGCAAAGGGCTAGGCAATGGGAATGGTCTTGAGTGCAGAAGCCGGCAGATGTGGCTTGGAACGGAACTTCTGGCACCCTTTACATTTCTGGACCAAGTCTTTGGCATCTTCTAGAGTAGTCGGCCAGAAAAAACCATGGCGGAAAGCTTTGGCAAGAAGTGATCTTGAAGCCGTGTGTGACCACACTCACCTTGGTGGATATCTTTGAGGATTGCTTAGCCTTTGTCTGGCTCTATGTAGTGCTGGTACACAACAGTGACACTACGCCTCACCAGTTCTCTGTTGACAATGGTGTATGTTGCTACCTGGCGTTGCACTTGTCAGGCTGAGATATCATCAGTCGGCAGCTCTTTGTTCACCAGAAAGTTCAGGATGGGCTGAGCCCATGAAGGTGCTGCTATTCCTTCGACTGCCAGAACTACAATTTGCATGAGGGAGGTTGGGACGGGAGGCGGCGGGTTGGAGTCGGCTGCCGCTTGCAGAGTCGGAGAAGTCCCCGGGCTGACTGCTGCAGTCCCCGAGCCGCATGCCGAAGTCCCCGCGCCGGCTGCTGGGGTCCTCAAGTCGGATCCGACTGCTTCAGGAGGAGTTGGCACAAAGATGGAGTCTGATTCTGGCGACGGCTTGACAGACAGTTTGAGGAGGCGTTGCAGGGCAACGCCCGCTGGTATCGCTTGTCGGGTGGAGCCGATCCGTGCCAAGGCATCTGCTTGCTCATTGTCATTTCTTGGCACATGGAGGAACTCACACCCTTTGAAGTATCCACTGAATTGCTGTACGAGGAAGCGGTAGCTTGCCATATTTGCATCCTTAGCGTCCCAGTCGCCCGACGACTGTTGGACCACCAAGTTGGAATCACCATAGCACATGATCCGGTGAATGCTGAGTTCCTTGGCAAGCTGGAGCCCGTGTATAAGTGCTTCTTATTCAGCTAAGTTGTTGGAGGCGGCAAAGTGAACTTGCAGCACATATCTGAGCTTCTCTCCTTTGGGAGAGGTGAGGACGATGCCGGCTCCCAAACCGGTGCGCATCTTGGAACCATCGAAGTGCATCCTCCAATGGGTGGAGTCCGGTGCTGGCGGCAGGTATTGGGTCTTGGCCCAGTCGACGAGGAAGTCGGCCAGCGCTTATGACTTGATGGCGGTGCGAGGCTGGTAGTAGATGGTGTAGGGGGCCAAATCTATGGCCCATTTGGCCACTCGGCCCGAAGCATCTCGCCTTCCAATGATCTCGGCAGGCGGAGCATTGCAGACAATAGTGATTGGGTGCTCCTGAAAGTATGGCTTCAGCTTCTTGGCGGCAAAATGCATGCCGTATCACATCTTCTGATAGTGGGGGTAGTTCTGCTTGGAGGCGGACAACACCTCACTCAGGTAATACGCCAGCCTCTGGACTGGTAGTGCTCTGCCTTCTTCCTTGCGCTCCACAACTATGACTGTGCTGACCACCCGACTGGTAGCGGCGATGTAGAGAAGCACGGGCTCCTTAGCAGTCGGAGCCGCCAGGACAGGCGGAGTGGTCAACATCTTCTTGAGTTGGAGAAAAGCTTCGTCCGCCTTGTCGTTCCACTCGAAAAAAATGGTCTTCTTCATGAGCTGGTACAGAGGAAGAGCCTTCTCACCCAGCCGACTGATGAAACGGCTGATGGATGCCAAGCAGCCGGTGGATTTTTGCACATCCAACAGTCGGGTGGGCACCTCCATCTTCTTGATGGCCTTGATCTTCACAGGGTTGCACTCTATGCCACGCTCTGAGACCAGGAAGCCAAGAAGTTGGCCGGCTGGTACTCCAAACACGCATTTCTCTGGGTTGAGCTTGATTTGAAATCGGCGCAAGTTTTCAAAGGTTTCCTTGAGGTCTTCTTCACCACCACGTCGTCCACGTAGACATGGGCGTTTGTGTCGAGTTGCTTGAGGAGACATTTCTGCATGCAACGTTGAAACGTGGCGCCAGTGTTCCTCAAGCCAAACGTCATGGGTCAGGTAGCAGAAGGCTCCGAATGGTGTGATGAAGGCAGTCTTCAGCCTGTCGGCTGGGTTCAACTTGATCTGGTGATACCCTGAGTATGCATCCAGAAAACTCAACAGCTCGCATCCGGCTGTGGAGTCTATCACTTGGTCAATTCTTGGCAAAGCAAAGGGATCTTTGGGACAAGCTTTGTTGAGACTGGTATAATCAATGCACATGCGCCACTGCATATTCTTCTTTAGCATGAGGACTGGATTGGCTAACCATTCTGGGAAGAACACTTCCATGATGAAGCCGGCAGCTAGAAGTCGGGCTATCTCTTCTCCAACAACTCTTCTCTTCTCTTCTAACACGCGGCGCAAGGGCTGCCTGACCGGCTTAGCATCAGGTCGGACATGTAGCTTGTGCTCGGTGAAATCCGTCGGAACACCCGGCATGTCCTTGGGAGACCATGCACAGATGTCCCGATTCTCACGGAGGAAATCGACGAGCTCGCTTTCCTATTTGCTGTCAAGGTTTGCACCTATGATAGCGTGCCTCTCCGGGTGCTCCGGGTCCAAGGGTATCTTCTTTGTTTCCTTCACCTGTTTGAACGAGCCCTCAGCTTCCGACTCCTTGGGGTTTGGTGACATTTCCGGCTGCTTGCCTGCCATCGCCACAACCCGGTTGTCGGTGTTGTGGGAATGGGGGTCCCCAGACTTGCCTACCTGCGGCCTGCGGCGTGGCTCGAGTGGTGGCCCAGTACGGCCCATCTTCATCAACGCAAGACTCAAGACCCTCGCGAGGGGCCAAACTCATGGGGCGGATGACACAAGACTTCCTCAGGAACGGCCTCGCCAGGAAGGCTCGGGAGGAGGCAGAGAGATCAAGGCAGGGTACCTCACGAGGTGATCGTGACTCAAGTCATGATGATAGAGACTAGGCGGGCGCCAGGTGGGCGCTGGCCTACGCAGTGTCCTTGTTTCCTCTTTGGTGCAAAGGGGGCAAGCACAGGCGTGGAGTACTGAGGCATCATGCAAAGGTTGCCATTTCAGTGAAACGAGACCACGACCAGCACAGCGGCAGGATGGAGGTCACCGTGGAGCCCAAGACGACGTCATCACCAGTGCCTCTGGCAGCCGAAGACCAACTTTAGTCAGGATAACTTGTACTAGATGTTCCCTTTCGAAATGGCCGTTGTTGGTGTCGTTCCCGCTCAATATTTGGGAAGAGGACCAGGGCCTCTATAAATAGGACTAGCCACCACAGAGGAAAGGGACGAAAAATCATCAAGTCCTCATCAGATAGAGAGGCGATCAAACTCACCCAACTAGTTCATCGCACCAGCCCAAGAACACCTCTCGCGAGGCTGTTCATCCTTTGTACTGTTCATCATCAGCACCTGAGGCAATCCACCACACCACACACTAGAGTAGGGTATTACACCACATCGGTGGCCCGAACCAGTATAAATCTTGTGTCCCTCGTGTTGTTCATCGTTTTAGCTTAGATTCTCGTGAGGCAATCGGACGTGGAGTGGTAGGGAGGAAGATCTTTGCGCGCACCCCAGAGTTTGAACCTTGAGGGACTGCCGGAACCCAACATCCAACATTTGGCACGCCAGGTAGGGGTGCACTAGAGCTCTCCCTTCCGTCGACCCATTCTCCATCAGCATCGCGCTCCGCCCTCATGGAAGGCAATGCACCGCCTCCTCTGGCTGTCGAAGCCGGCGCAGGGACCAGGGGGCTCCGAGCCCTGGCCCCCGCCTTTGTGACAGGTGCGGTGGCCGAACAAGTTCAAGCTGGACATGCCGTCGCGCTACGACGGCGCGGCTGATCCGCTTGCCTTCCCGCTAGCGTATGAAGAAGCCGTCCTCAAGGCCGGAGACGACGACAGGGTCATGGCTAACTGGCTGCCCATGGCCCTCACCGACGTCCCGCGCATGTGGCTACTCCACCTGTTAGCGGCTTCTGTGGCCTCCTGGGAGGAGTTGCACAACCTCTTCCTCACCCGTCAAGCTGCGCCGGCACCCTCAGTAGTCGCATCCCTCCTGGGCGGATCGCAGGCACCACCTTCGAGCCACCACGTCAAGACGTTCGTTCGCCAGATCGGCGCCGTCCTCAAGCGCCGTGAAGCCCCCCCCCCCCGGGCTGGGTGGCACCCAAGGCTGATTTGACCTTCAGCTCGGACGATCACCCCTCCAACACCGCCTGTGCGGGCGCGCTCCTGATGTTATGCACCCCCACCATCTGCTAGGTGGCCATCACTAGGACCCTCATCGACGGTGGTGCCGGCCTCAACGCGCTCTCGGTGGAGGCCTTCAGCCTCCTCCACATGCCCCTAGAGCGGCTCCAACCCAGAAGGCCCTTCTCGGGCGTCCGAGGCAGTTCCACCGGCTCCCTGGGGAAGATCCGCCTCCCGGTGACCTTCGGCACCCACGACAACTTCCGCACAGAGCTGGTCGACTTCTACGTCGCCCCCATCAGCCTCCCGTACAATGCCATCCACGGCTACCCAGCCTGGGCCCAGTTCATGGTGGCGACTCACCCGGCTTACAACCTCATGAAGATGCCTGGGAGCAGCGATGTCCTTACCATGCCTGGAGACACATGGGATGCGCTGCAGGCGCTCAAGCTCGCTTTCAAGGAGTCCGCGGTGGCGCAGCCTGCCAGCGCAGATACCCTCGAGCACAAGGGGGTTGCGCAGGCCAAGAAGAAGCAGCTATTCACCCAAGACAAGGCGGAGACCAAGCAAGTGCCAGTCGACGAGGATGGATCCTCTGGCGCCTCCTTCACCATAGGCACCAACCTCGACCCTGAGCAGGAGGAGGCCCTGGTGAAATTCCTGCGCGCAAACAAGGAGGTGTTTGCGTGGGAACCAGATCATCTAGCAGGGGTCCCAAGGTATGTGATTGAACACCATCTCAACGTATGCCCCAACGTGCGTCCCGTGAAGCAGAAGGCAAGGCGACAGTCCACCGAGAAGTAGGCCTTCATCATCCAAGAAACCCGCAAGTTAGAGGCAGCAGGCATCATCCGCGAAGTTCGCTATCCTGAATGGCTAGCCAACCCTGTTGTTGTGCCAAAAAAGGCAGGAAAGGAATGCATGTGCGTC
Source organism: Triticum aestivum (assembly GCF_018294505.1). Classification (NCBI taxonomy): domain Eukaryota; kingdom Viridiplantae; phylum Streptophyta; class Magnoliopsida; order Poales; family Poaceae; genus Triticum; species Triticum aestivum. Next base: position 468,951,553 of record NC_057813.1, read on the forward strand.
GACTTCACCAACCTTAACAAGGCCTACCCTCAGGATCCGTTCCCGCTCCCTCACATCGAACAGATCGTCGATTCTACCACCAAGTGTGACCTGTTGTGCTTCCTGGATGCCTTGTCGGGCTATCACCAGATCAAGATGGCGGTAGAAGACATGGAGAAAACGGCCTTCCTGACCCCGTATGGAGTATACTGCTATACCTGCATGCCGTTCGGGCTGCGCAACACGGGCGCAACCTTTCAGGGACTGATGCACATCGCCTTGGGCCGGCAGCTCGGGAGGAACGCCGAGGCCTATGTCGATGACATCATGGTGAAGTCTCGGGAGGCGAAAACACTGATATAGGACCTAGAGGAGACCTTCGCGAGCCTCCGTGAAGTGGATCCACGTCTCAAGCCGGAGAAGTGCGTATTCGGAGTCCCCTCGGGCAAGCTCTTTGGCTTCCTCGTGTCCCACAAAGGCATCGAGGCTAACACAGAGAAGGTCAAGGCAGTCGAAGACATGAGTCCACCGAAGACCCTCAGAGAAATGCAGAAGCTCACCAAGCGAGTAACCGCATTGGGACGCTTCATCTCCAAGCTGGGGGAGCGAGCACTACCCTTCTTCAAGCTTATGAAGAGGAAGGGCCCGTTCGAATGGACGGAGGAGGCCGACAAGGCATTCCAAGATCTCAAGAAGTACCTTACTAGCCCTCCGGTGATGGTAGCTCCGCGCCCTCAGGAGCCCTTGCTGCTCTACCTTGCAGCCAGGCCCTACTCAGCCAGCGCAGCCCTGGTGGCAGCTAGGGAGGAGTGTCGGGCCAAGGCCGTGCCAGCCGTGGCCCCGGCCGAAGTGGAGCCAAGCCAAGAAAGCCTCGTGAAGACCACGACCATAGCGGATGGGGATCAGCCTCAACAGGGTGACGCACCCAGAGCGGAGGAGGCCCGGCCAGGCGACCAAGCGCCGGGGGCTCCGTCGCCTCGGGAGGCGCCTCGACCTACAGAAGACGCAGGCCACGCCAGCACCCTCAACCTCGTCGAGCATCCTATGTACTTCGTTAGCACGGTGCTGTGGGACGCAAGGACGCGATACCCCATGCCCCAGAAACTCCTCCTTGCGTTTCTAGTGGCCTGACGCAAGCTACGGCACTACTTTCAAGGCCATCCCATCAAGATCATCTCGGCATATCCCTTGGAAAGGGTACTCAGGAGCCCCAACTCAGCCGGAAGGGTCGCTGAATGGAACATCGAGTTGCAAGCATTTCAGCTGGAATTCAGCATGACCAGAGTCATCAAGGGAGCCGCACTTGCCGATTTCGTGGCAGAATAGACGGAGGCACCAGGGCTCGAAGCGGGCGAGGATCGGTCGCTTTCCCCAGGAAGTGAAGCGCCAGACGGCTGGGTCATGTACTTCAACGGGGCGTTCTCGCGGCACGGCGCGTGGGCTGGCGTAGTGCTCATATCTCCCACTCAGGACAAGCTCTACTATGCCATGCAGCTCTGCTTCCAGCATGGAGAGAAGGTCTCCAACAACATAGCAAAATACGAGGGCGTGATAGCAGGCTTGAAAGATGAAGCCGCCTTGGGGGTAAAGCGCCTCATCTCCAAGGCTGATTCACAACTCCTCGTCAACTTCTCCAACAAGGTGTATGAGCCGAAGGACGAACACATGGAAGCAAATCTTGCAGAGGTCCGCAGGATGGAGAAACAGTTTTGCGGGTTGGAGTTGCAGCATGTGCCTCGCGGCACCAATCAAGAGGCTGATGACATCGCCAGGAGGGTGTCCAGGCGGTTGCCTTAGGAGCCTGGCGTCTTCAAGGAACGACTCTTCAAACCTTCAGCGGCACCATCACTATCAAGCACAGCGCAGCATTGGGAGGAGCTCCCTCAACCGCCTGCCTCGGGAGCCCCGGCCTGCGGCCCGACCTCAGGAGCACGCCTGCTCCTGGCGCAGGAGCCTCAGGAGGGATGTTGGACCTTGGAGTTCAAGGATTATTTGATGCGAGCGATTCTGCCAGAAAAGGAGGAGGACGTGGAACGCGTGGCGCGGCAGGCCACGACCTACTACATCCAAGACGGAAAGCTCTATCGAAAGCGGCCGAATGACGTTTCCCTGCGTTTCATCTCCAGGAAGCAAGGGAAAGAGTTACTGGCAGACATTCACGGTGGAGACTGCGGGCACCACTCGTCTTCACGGACACTCGTCAGCAAGGCGTTTTGTAGCGGGTTCTATTGGCCAATAGCACTCAACAATGCAATCGAGCTGGTCAAGGCTTGTGAAGGCTGTCAATCCACGCCAAGCAGATCCATCAGCCGGCTCAGGGCCTTTAGACCATTCCCCTCTCAAGGTCGTTCACTGTTTGGGGACTGGACATCCTTGGCCCATTTCCTTGGGCGCCAGGGGGCTACCACTACCTCTACGTCGCCATTGACAAGTTCACAAAGTGGGTAGAGGTGGAGGCTGTCCGCACCATCCCGGTTGGCTCAGCGGTCAAGTTCATCAAGGGCCTCGTGAGCCGGTTTGGGGTGCCTAATCGCATCATCACAAACAACGGTTCACAATTCACCAGCAATCTCTTCAAAACATATTGTGCTAACCTTGGAACGCATATATGCTATGCCTCGGTGGCACACCCTCAGAGCAATGGCCAAGCCGAACGCGCCAACGCGGAGGTCCTGAAAGGCCTCAAAACCCGGACCTTCAAGAAGAAGCTGGAGGCCTGCGACAGGGGCTGGCACGACGAGCTTCAGTCCGTGCTATGGTCTATCCGCACAACCGCTACCAAGTCAACCGGCGAAACCCCATTCTTCCTCGTCTACGGTGCTGAGGCGGTTCTTCCTCACGAGGTCAGGCATCGCTCCGTGCGGGTCCTGGCTTTCGACGAAGCACAGAAGGATGCCATGCGAGGGGTGGACCTCGCGCTGGGAGAGGAATGCCGTCGGGAGGCTGCGCTTCGGGCTGTAAGATACAAACAGGCGTTGCAGCGATACCACTGCCGCAACATCCGCCCCAGGACCCTCGAGGTAGGTGACCTCGTGCTCAGATGGGTGCTCTCCGGGGAAGGGCTGAACAAGCTCTTGCCCATGTGGGAGGGCCCGTTTAAGGTTTCTCATGTCTCCAGGCCTGGCGCTGCACGCTTGGAGACCCAGGAGGGGGTGCCCATCCCGAACGCGTGGAACATCCAGCACCTCCGGAAGTTCTACCCTTGAAGAAAGGCCCAGTGCCTATAAAGAAGGCCCGACGCCTGTGAAGCTAGACGAACCGAGAAAGGCCTGGTGCCTGTGAAGAAGGCCAATGCCTGTGAAGCTCATCACCCCGATAAAGGCCCGAAGCCTATGAAGAAGGCCAATGCCTGTGAAGCTCGCCATCCGTGACACTCACGTAATAATGAGTTGGGGTTGTACACGCCCCGGAGTCTCCAGAGAGCCACCCTCGGGCCTCGGGGGCTCCCGCCCACGCCCAGTGGCAGCACTTAGCTCCGCGCTGGTGAGAAGACGTCGAAGATTAGATTAGGTGCCGGACACGGATTTTTCATTTGCTTTCTGCAGTTGGCTTGTTCGTCCCTATTTGAAGTTTTATTGGAGTTGCTTTTAGCGTTGTTGCCATCCCCGACCTATGACTCTTTGTCTTTGTCGCCTACTTGACTCGTTTTCTCTCTCGCAAGTCTTGCGAGGGGCTATGCGGGTGCCCTCGCGAGTGTTTTGTGACCCAGTCTTGTGAGGCTTTCCTATCCAAGTCCGCCGCGGGAGCACTCCTCCCGGTCCGTGCCCCATGGGCATCGCGAAGCGAACGCAGGACCTGAGCCGGTTTCCCTCATGACCGAGACCGGAAGTTACCTCTCCTGACTAATCCTTGCATGACACAAAGCGCGCGACGAGGCCTCAGCCTCGAGAAGCGAAGACTGCGGCAAGTCCCCCTGAGCTAAGTAATTCCTACACGCGAGCACGCGACGCCAAAACACAGCACGGGAATAACTAAAATAGCATAATAGTTAACGACAATAGTCCAGCATGCCCCTGCGGGGCCCTACACTACTCTCTCTTTGCGCAGGAAAGGAAGGAAAACAAAATAGGCGCGGCTTGCTCGGCACTGACTCGCGGAGAGGGCTCATACTGCCTCCGGAGCTCAGTCAGACCCCTCCTCATGTTTAACCAAGGCGCGACGGCGAGCTGACCCGCTACCTCCCTCAAGGCGAGCGCGACGGTGCGGAGGCTGGTCGCGGCCTCCGCTGGAGGAGCTGCCGTCCGAAGGGGAGCCGTCGAGGCTTGGCGAGCTGCGAACACCGCCGGCCACGCGCCCGCCTTCATCTTCATCTCGACCATCGCCGAGGCTGGGCACCCGGCCGCCGTCATCATCTTCGGGGCAGCACCCAACGCGGCGGCCATCTTCTCCTAACACCCTCACGTAGAGGGTGGCATCGCCGTCGAACTTGAAATCCAGGGTAAACCGCAGGCTCAGGCCACGCGCGCGGGCAAACGTTTGCCAGCTGCGGGTTAGAGCCACATTCCCGGCGACGGAGATCTCCAGTGAGGCCCAGGAGGCCCTGGTGCAACAACCGTCCGCTTGAAGCCAGAGGCCGCCAGCAGCGCCAGACGGGAGTTCACCTGCAAAAAAGCGGGGAAGCTGGAGTCAGCTGCCGGTTGGGTCCACTGACCACACGACGAACTCCGACAGCACCTCCATCAAGTGGAAGCGCGGCCTGGGAGGCTGCGCAGCCACAACGCGCCTTCCCTCACCCACCAGGCCCCCATCACCGCGCGGGAGATCGCAGCCGTGACCGCGGGGAGCCGCTGTGGGAGACGCAGGATGCTTGTGGGGACGACCCCGACCGCACTTGGGAGGAGGAGAATCAGGCCCTTCCCGACGAGCCTTTCCCTTCTCCGCGGCCGAGAACCTCTTTTGTGGCGCCATGGTAGACAACGAGCAGCTGAGATGGGGGGAAAGAAGGAAGCATGGCCGAAGATGCACAGTGGGGGCTAGCGCTCTCCCGCCTTTATAGCCGGAGGAGGCCAACCGTCGGCCTCCACGATCTCATGTAATCATGACCCATTTCTGCATGCAGGGACTAGTCAAGTCGAGCAGTTGCTGAGGCAGCGTGGGTAAGCGGAGACGCCCACGTCCAATCAACCACCACATGGCGCCCAAGGCCGCACGCTGATGGGGCCCGCGGTGCTCCGTGCTTGCCGCTTCGCTTCTCCGCTAAGCCAAGTCCGAGCACGCCTTGGGCCCGGGGGCTACTGTCGGTGTTCTAGGAATGTTGGTCCCTAGACTTGCCTGCCTGCGGCCTGCGGCGTGGCTCGAGTGGTGGCCCAATACGGCCCATCTTCATCAGCGCAAGACTCAAGACCCTCGTGAGGGGCCAAGCCTCGTGGGGCGGACGACACAAGACTTCATCGGGAACGGCCTCGCCAGGAAGGCTCGGGAGGAGGCGGAGAGATCAAGGCAGGGTACCTCGCGAGGTGCTCGTGACGCAAGCCATGACGATCGAGACCAGGCGGGCGCCAGGTGGGCGCCGGCCAGCGCAGTGTCCTTGTTTCCACTTTGGTGCAAAGGGGCAAGCACAGGCGTGGAGTACTGAAGCATCAGGCAAATGTTTCCATTTCAGTGCAATGAGACCATGACCAGTAGAGCGGTAGGATGGAGGTCACCGTGGAGCCCAAGATGGCGTCATCACCAGTGCCTTTGGCAGCAGAAGACCAACTTTAGTCAGGATAACTTGTACTAGATGTTCCCCTTCGAAATGGCCGTTGTTGGCGCCCTTCCCGCTCAATATTTGGGAAGAGGACCAGGGCCTCTATAAATAGGACTAGCCACCACAAAGGAAAGGGAGAAAAATCATCGAGTCCTCATCAGATAGAGAGGCGATCGAACTCACCCAAGCAGTTCATCGCACCAACTCAAGAACACCTCACGCGAGTGTAACGCCCTGGATTCGATGCGCCAGGTGTCCGCCAGTTATTCGCCATAGTTGCCTTGTCATTTGCTTGCGTGTTGCATTTTATCATGTCATCATGTGCATCTCATTTTGCATACGTGTTCGTCTCATGCATCCGAGCATTTTCCGCGTAGTCCGTTTTGCAATCCGGCACTCCTATGTCATTCGGCGTCCCCTTTTTGCCTTTTCTCTTATGCGGGTGTTAAACTTTTCGGAATGGACCGAGGTTTGCCAAGCGGCCTTGGTATAGCACCGGTAGACCGCATGTCAAGTTTCGTGCCATTTGGGGGTCGTTTGATACTCCAACGGTTAACCGGGTAACCGTAAAAGCCTCTTTTGTGTGCAGCCCAACACCCCTCCAAAGTGGCCCAAAAACCAATCTAAACCCCCTCCATGCTCTCGGTCGTTCGATCACGATCGTGTGGGCAAAAACCGTGCTCCATTTGGACCCTCCTAGCTCCCTCTACCTATAAATGTGCCTCCCCCTTCCAAATTCGCGGTCTAATCCTACCCTAACCCTGGCCTCCTTCTTCCTCCGCGCCCGGACATGTCCGCCGCCTCCGGACAAAGCCACCGCCGCCTCCAGCCAACCCCGCGCCGCCACATCGCCTCCGCTGCACCCCGCCACCGCAGGCCCTGCGAGCCCATCACGGGCCCGCCCGGGCCGTCCGCGCCGCCGCCGCACGCCCGAGGCGCCCGTGCCCCTGCGCCTCGTCCCGATCCAGGCAGGAGAGGAGCTCCTCCCGTTCGCCTCGCCGCCGACTGCATCGCCCCGCCGCCTCGTCGACCACCGCCGCCGCGGCTCCAGGTCGTCGACGGCGCTGCGCCTCCCTCTCCCTCTGGCTTCTCTCTCAGATCTCTCTCTCTCCCCCCTGGCAGGAACCCCGCCACTGCCGCCAGGAACCTCGTCGCCGGCCTCCCTCAGCCTCGGGATCGTCGGATCCAGCTGATCCCTCGCCGGATCTGGACGTCAGCGCCGCCCTCATGGCCTCCTCCGGTCTCGTCGGCCCTTGACGGAGCCCCGCCGCCGTCTGCCACCCTCGTCTTGCTTGGGAACGAGCGAGCGCTCGTGCCCCTGCTCGCTTGCCCGCTTGGGCCACCGGGTGGGCCCACAGCCAACCGCGGCCCAGCCATGACCCCGAACCGGCCTGCTGGACAGGAGCCCAGTCCCGGCCTGCCTCCTCCATCATCTGGGCCGAGCCCAATGGGTGAGATGCCCTATTCCCCGGCCTATGCGCCGCTTATCTAAATCGCGCTTGATCTGTTTTTTTTTCAAAAACTGCCAAGTCCCTAAGTTTTCAGCATGTTCATGCCCTGTTCAACGCATCATAACTTGCTGCATACTGCTCAGTTTCGTGCGTGTAATATGTCAAATTGTTCGCCTCGACTAGTACTTCATTTCATTCCATTGCATCATGTTCATTTGAGTCCATCTTGATGCCTGAATCATCGTTGCAAGAGTGCTAGTTGATGTTAATCTGCTGAAACTGTTATAACTTGATGATTTGTCATTTTTGTTGCATTTGATGTGTGCATCTTATGAGCTTGAGCCCTACATGTGTTTTGAACTATGATATGCCATCTTTATAGGGGTGCTATCCATGTATTTTCGTGAGTCTTGTAGTGAGTGCATCAAGCTTGTTAAGTAGGGTTCTTGCTGTTACTGTTCTGCTAGGCTGTTTCTACTATATATTGGTGCTATGTAAACTTGCTGCTACAAGTCATTATATGCATAATCTGGAGATGTTCACTAATGATGTTTTGTTATACATGTCATGCTCTATCCATTCATGCCCCTGGTTGCATTTATAGCCTGCTGTAACTTGTTTTTATCTTTCTCCAAACTTGCTAAATAATGTTGCTGTCAGCCTGTTAACCTGAAGTTCAGTTTTGCCATGTGTTTTGCTAGTGATCCATGCACCCTATGAACTTGCTCTTGCCATGCTTAGCTTTTCAAACATATCTTCTAACTGTTGATTGCCTTGTCATGCCATGTATTGCTCTATGGTGAGTGGTCAAGCTCACCAACATGCCTACTTATTGTTGTTCCTGCCATGTATGAATCTGTCACATCATTTGCCATGTTTACATGGGTGCCATCATATTTTTTGTGCCCTTTTGGCTCATGGTCAGTAAGGGAGTTTTGTTCTATGCAATTAGTAGATTCATGCCATGCCTTTGTTTGCCATGATAAGTTCATGTAAAATGCTGTTTGATAGCTCTAAACATTGCAACCTGATGTTATTTCTGCTAAGCCTGAAACTGTTATTATTTGCAATATTGTCATGTCCTTTTGAGCATGTTCTAGTGATTTCTGGAGATAGCTCAGTGTTCATGTTTTGTCATGCATTGCCTGTACATCATGTGCATGCCTTTTGTTTTCATATTGTGGTGCTGTAGCATATTGTTTTGATGCTTGCAAGATGCCTAGTTGCTGTTTTGGATAGCTTGTCCTTTAAACTTGTATTGTGTGTATGTGTTGAACCGTTGCTCCGTTTTGAGTGTGCTCTATATGGAACTTGCTTAGATTTGCATGTAGTTTCATATTATCATGTTGCATCCTTGTTTTGAGGTGTTTGCTTGATGTTTGGTTGCATTTAGCATCAATGCCATGTTTAACTTGTTTTGCTCATATCTTCTAGGTCGTAGCTCCGAATTAAATGAACTTTATATGTAACTTGACTAGAATCTCATGTAGATCATCTTGGTGCATCTTAACTTGCTGTTTAACAACTTGAACATAAGGTTTATTCAGTTCAGGACCAATTTCTAAATTTGCATATGAGGTCTTACCGAAATTGTTATATGTTGTTTCCGGCCTCATTTAAACTTGCCTTGATGTGTTGTTCTTGTATGCATCATCTCTTGCCATGAGTAGCTTCATGTAGCTTGTCATGCATCATACTTGGTTGTGCATCATGTCATGTATATGTGTGGTGTGTTTACCATGTTGTGTGCTTCTTCTCGATAGTTCCCGTTTCGTTGCGATCGTGAGGATTCGTTCGTCTACGCTTGGTTCATCTTCGTGGCTTCATCTTCTTCATGGACTCGTTCTTCTTCCTTGCGGGATTTCAGGCAAGATGACCACTACCCTGGATCTCACTACTATCATTGCTATGCTAGTTGCTTCGTTCTATCGCTATGCTAAGCTTCCTATCACTTGTTCTTCAAGCCTCCCCAAATTGCCATGAACCTCTAACCTTTGACACCCTTCCTAGCAAACCGTTGGTTGGCTATGTTACCACTTTGCTCAGCCCCTCTTATAGCATTGTTAGTTGCAGGTGAAGTTGAAGATTGCTCCACGGTGGACAGGGTTATGTTGGGATATCACAATATCTCTTATATTATTAATGCATCTATATACTTGGTAAAGGGTGGAAGGCTCGGCCTTATGCCTGGTGTTTTGTTCCACTCTTGCCGCCCTAGTTTTCGTCATACCGGTGTTATGTTCCCGGATTTTGCGTTCCTTACACGGTTGGGTGATTTATGGGACCCCCTTGACAGTTCGCTTTGAATAAAACTCCTCAAGCAAGGCCCAACCTTGGTTTTACCATTTGCCTCACCACCTCCTACTTTTACCTTGGGAGTCGCTCTCTCGAGGGTCATATTTACTTTAGCCCCCCCAGGCCATTGCTTCTCTAAGTGCTGGTCCGAACCGAGCCGCCTGCAGGGCCCCCTTGGGGAAACTCGAGGTCTGGTTTTACTCGTAGCCTGTCTCATCCGGTGTTGCCCTGAGAACAAGATATGTGCAGCTCCTATCGGGATTGTCGGCGCATAGGGCGGTCTTGCTGATCTTGTTTTACCATTGTCGAAATGTCTTGTAAACCGGGATTCCGAGACTGATCGGGTCTTCCTGGGAGAAGGAATATCCTTCGTTGATCACGGGTGCCTATCATGGGCTAAGTTGGGACACCCCTGCAGGGTATTATCTTTCGAAAGCCGTGCCCGCGGTTATGTGGCAGATGGGAATTTGTTAATGTCCGGTTGTAGATAACTTGACACCAGATTCGAATTAAAACGCATCAACCATGTGTGTAGCCGTGATGGTCTCTTTTCGGCGGAGTCCGGGAAGTGAACACGGCTTTTGGGTTATGTTTGACGTAAGTAGGAGTTCAGGATCACCTCTTGATCATTGTTAGCCACCATATATGCTTAGTCGCTGCTGCAACCTCACCACTTTACCCCTTCCTTTCCCTTTAAGCTTTGCTAGTCTTGATACCCATGGTAACGGGATTGCTGAGTCCTCGTGGCTCACAAATTACTACAACAATAGTTGCAGGTACAGGTTATGGGATGATCGTGACGCGAGAGCGATGTTTGCTTGTCTGGAGTTCTTCTTCTGCTTCTTCTTCGATCAGGGGATAGGTTCCAGGTCGGCAGCCTGGGCTAGCAGGGTGGATGTCGTTTGAGTTTCTGTTTGTGTTTCATCCGTAGTCGGATGGTGCTCTTATCTAAGATGATGTTGTATTCGTGTGGCATTGTATGCCTTATGTATGTATCCCTATCTATTATGTAATGTTGATGTAATGATATCCACCTTGCAAAAGCGTTTCAATATGCGGTTCTATCCTTGGTTGGAGTGACAAGTTGCTATCAGAGCCTCGACCGACCTTAGGAGCCCCCTTGATTGATCGTGTAGTTTGGCCGTTGTTGAGTCTAGAAGAAAACTAGTTTTCGGAGTCTAGTTTTATCGGAGAGTAGGAATTCTTTTTACTCCTCAGCCCCTTCGTTGCTCTGGTGAGGAATGTTGACGTAGGTGTTTTTAACTACTCCTCTTCCCCTTCAAATTTTTCTTTAGGTTCATGTGGTTAGTTTCGTGAGTTGTCCATCCTCTTTTGTCCGGTGTATCTCTCGTCAAGTCGACTCGAACCTCTTTGTCTTTCGCGAGATCAATCCTTAGTTCTTCCTCCGACGTCGTTGTTTTTTCCCATCCTCAGTTGTTTTCCCCATCCGAAGTTGTCCTTGTTTTTTTTCCCGCCCGCCCACCTCTTTTCTTCTCGGAACCGGAGTCTGTAATCGAGTATCCTTCCTACTCGTGCGAAGTCTTTGCTTTCTTTCCTCAATGATTTCAACCGGTGTTTTCTCTTCAAGATATTCGTCAGTTTCCCCTTCCAAGTTGCCTTTGTTTTCCCACCCCCCACCCTTTTTCTTCCCGGAGCCTGAGTCTCTTTCGACCATCAATTTCATTCGTACGGAGCCTCTTCAGTCTTCCCTCAATTATTTCAACAGGTGAATTCTCATTTTGTTCGACATTCTTCATCTCTTTTTCTTTTTCGGTTGATTCAATTCTAGTTTTTCGGTAGTGATTATATTTTTTCGCTCAACTCAAGTGTTTTCCCTGCTCGTTTGCCTCTCGCCAGTTTATCCTTCCAGAGTGTTCAAGATATCTCAGGAGATTTGTCTGTGTTTGAATTAATTCGAGGTTGTCACCTCATTCAAATATTTCAATTGTTCCGGTGCATCATCTATCTTTTCAACAATCCGTTTCAACGGTGTTATCTCTTCAGTAGGCCCTAACCCACAGGCCTTTTTCCAGGGTCTTACCTGACTCTTCTAATTATTTCGGAGCCATTCCTATTTCTTTTCAAGTCTGACGTAAGTATGATTTCATCAGTCAGATGCCTTTCCAAGATCGATTTCAAATCATTTGCATTGTTGGCTCAACCTCTTCGCTTTTCATTCTTCCGGAGTACCTCAGTAATTTTGGTGGTGTTTCTCGTCGTCATTTGAAGACCGAAGAAGAGTTTTTCTCTAAATCTTGTGTGTTCTCTCAAAGTTTCATGGTTCTAGCTTCATGTTATCCTCTTGAATTATTCCATTTGTCAGATATTCTTTTCTTAACCATCCGGAGTATGTCAGAAGTTGTTTTTCCGTTTCTTTTCACCGTAGGCCATCATTCCAGAAGAATTTTCGTCCTCATATTTCAGCTACCGTTATCCAATTATCCCGGTGCTTTGTTCAGTTCATTAATTAGCTCATGATCTCCTGTTCTTTTGCATCTAAGTCCCCTCAAGCATATTTATTCTTCTAATTCTTCCCGTTGATTCATTCCTTTTCATCAGTCATTTTCGAATTCTTACGGTGGTTCGTTCAAGATTCTTTTTCCTTGATTATCATATTAATTCATTCGTTCTTTCCAATCCTACCGGTGGTTCATGAAGATCTTCTCAAGTTTGCAATATGTCACTTCTCAATCCTTCTTCAAGAAGAATAAGTAGTATGCAAAAATCCATTGCTTGTCATAAATTTAATTTGATGAAGGATAAGCACACAATAAATCTTATTCTTATTTCCTCAAAGTGAGTAATCCCTTCCTTCGGAGTTTGTTCTTGATGAATAAATTCTAGTTCCAACTGTTTTCATCTTTTCTTTTCCGGAGTTCAAATTTCCTCGGCCATTTCGTCGGAACCCCCATCCAAATCACCACAAGGCTCATCTTATTCTTTATTCCTTCATTATATCTCGCCATCCTTTTGTTACCGGAGTTCTTCATGGTGGTTCTTCATGATTTAATTCATTCTTCAAGAGTTCATCAAGATTCTTGTTGGTGGAGTTCAATTATCTTTCTTCTCGCGTCTCGAAGTGGAGTTTTGCATTTCTTTGTTCTTCTCAGCTATCCAATCATTTCCGCTTGAGGTCGGAGATCACCTCATAATTTTGAGATGTTATCTATAAGTCCACAACAAGCAATTCTTTTTGTTGTTGATTTTCTCAACAACTCCGTTTAAACCTTCCTTCTAAAGATGCTTTCAATTTCATTCGTGGCACAAGTTGTCATTTCTTCTCCGTTCTTTTCATTCAACTTTTTCAATTTTTTCCGGAGGTTTTGTGTCATGTCTTCATCAAGTATCATTCCATCCTCTCAAGCTCGTGTTCTATTCCTCCATGTTTCAGCCGGAGTGCTGCCTAAATCCTTTCAGTCTTATTCGTTTCTTATCTCGTTCTAACCGGAGTGGTTTCATAGTCTATCTGATTCCGTGAGTTTTCGATTCTCGTCATTCTCGTCAATCCTCTCTTCTTCTCGAGTGCTCTCGATTCTTTGCTTCTTCTCTTGAGTTCTTGTTTCACCTCATCCCTTTTTCCCCTCCGTCTCGGTCCTAAGATCTCGGAACGAGATCTCTTCTTAGTGGAGGAGAGTTGTAACTACCCGGATTCGATGCGCCAGGTGTCCGCCAGTTATTTGCCGTAGTTGCCTTGTCATTTGCTTGCGTGTTGCATTTTATCATGTCATCATGTGCATCTCATTTTGCATACGTGTTCGTCTCATGCATCCGAGCATTTTCCCCGTTGTCCGTTTTGCAATCCGGCACTCCTATGTCATCCGGCGTCGCCTTTTTGCCTTTTCTCTTGTGCAGGTGTTAAACTTTCTCGGAATGGACCGAGGTTTGCCAAGCGGCCTCGGTATAGCATCGGTAGACCGCCTGTCAAGTTTCGTGCCATTTGGATGTCGTTTGATACTCCAACGGTTAACCGGGTAACCGTAAAAGCCTCTTTTGTGTGCAGCCCAACACCCCTCCAAAGTGGCCCTAAACCCATCTAAACCCCCTCCATGCTCTTGGTCGTTCGATCATGATCGTGTGGGTGAAAACTGAAGGAAATATGCCCTAGAGGCAATAATAAAGTTATTATTTATTTCCTCATATCATGATAAATGTTTATTATTCATGCTAGAATTGTATTAACCGGAAACATGATACATGTGTCAATACATAGACAAACACAACATCACTAGTATGCCTCTACTTGACTAGCTCATTAATCAAAGATGGTTATGTTTCCTAACCATAGACATGTGTTGTCATTTGATTAGTGGGATCACATCATTAGGAGAATGATGTGATTGACATGACCCATTCCATTAGCCTAGCACTTGATCGTTTAGTATATTGCTATTGCTTTCTTCATGACTTATACATGTTCCTGTAACTATGAGATTATGCAACTCCCGTTTACCGGAGGAACACTTTGGGTGCTACCAAACGTCACAACGTAACTGGGTGATTATAAAGGAGTACTACAGGTGTCTCCGAAGGTACATGTTGGGTTGGCGTATTTCGAGATTAGGTTTTGTCACTCCGATTGTCGGAGAGGTATCTCTGGGCCCTCTCGGTAATGTACATCACTATAAGCCTTGCAAGCAATGTAACTAATGAGTTAGTTACGGAATGATGCATTACATAAACGAGTAAAGAGACTTGCCGGTAACGAGATTGAACTAGGTATTGGATACCGACGATCGAATCTCGGGCAAGTAACATACCGATGATAAAGGGAACAATGTATGTTGTTAAGCGGTTTGACCGATAAAGATCTTCGTAGAATATGTAGGAACCAATATGGGCATCCAGGTTCCGCTATTGGTTATTGACCGAGAATAGTTCTAGGTCATGTCTACATAGTTCTCGAACCCATAGGGTCCGCACGCTTAACGTTACGATGACAGTTTTATTATGAGTTTATAAGTTTTGATGTACCGAAGTTTGTTCGGAGTCCCGGATGTGATCACAGACATGACGAGGAGTCTCGAAATGGTCGAGACATAAAGATTTATATATTGGAAGCCTATGTTTGGACATCGGAAGTGTTCCGGGTGAAATCAGCATTTTACCGGAGTACCGGGAGGTTACCGGAACCCCCCGGTGAGCTAATGGGCCTTATTGGGCCTAGTGGAGGAAGAGGAGAAGGGGCCAAGGGGAAGCCGCGTGCCCCTTCCCCCCAAGTCCAAATAGGACAAGGAGGGGGGCGCCCCCCTTTCCTTTCCCCCCTCTCCTCCTTCCCCCAAGTCCTAGTCCAACTAGGGAAGGGGGGAGTCCTACTACCGGTGGAAGTAGGACTCCTCCGGCGTGCCTCCTCCTAGGGCCGGCCGCACCCCCACCCCCTTTCTCCTTTATATATGGGGGCAGGGGGCGCCCTAGAACACACAAGTTGTTCTACGGATCGTTCCTTAGCCGTGTGCGGTGCCCCCCTCCACCATATTCCACCTTGGTCATATCGTCGTGGAGTTTAGGCGAAGCCCTGCGCCGGTAGAGCATCATCATCGTCACCACGCCGTCGTGCTGATGGAACTCATCCCCGACACTTTGCTGGATCGGAGTCCAGGGATCGTCATCGAGCTGAACGTGTGCTGAACTCGGAGGTGCCGTACGTTCGGTACTTGGATCGGTCGGATCGTGAAGACGTACGACTACATCAACCGCGTTGTCATAACGCTTCCGCTTATGGTCTATGAGGGTACGTGGACAACACTCTCCCCTCTCATTGCTATGCCATCACCATGATCTTGCATGTACGTAGGAAATTTTTTGAAATTACTACGTTCCCAACAGTGGCATCCGAGCCTGGTTTTATGCGTAGATGTCATATGCACGAGTAGAACACAAGTGAGTTGTGGGCGATACAAGTCATACTGCTTACCAGCATGTCATACTTTAGTTCGGCGGTATTGTGAGATGAAGCAGCCCGGACCGACATTACGTGTACGCTTACGTGAGACTGGTTTCACCGTTACGAGCACTCGTGCTTAAAGGTGGCTGGCGGGTGTCTGTCTCTCTCACTTTAGCTGAATAGAGTGTGGCTACGCCCGGTCCTTGCGAAGGTTAAAACAGCACTAACTTGACAAACTATCGTTGTGGTTTTTGATGCGTAGGTAAGAACGGTTCTTGCTAAGCCCGTAGCAGCCACGTAAAATTTGCAACAACAAAGTAGAGGACGTCTAACTTGTTTTTGCAGGGCATGCGGTGATGTGATATGGTCAAGACGTGATGCTATATTTTGTATGAGATGATCATGTTTTGTAACCGAAGTTATCGGCAATTGGCAGGAGCCATATGGTTGTCGCTTTATTGTATGAAATGCAAACGCCCTGTAATTGCTTTACTTTATCACTAAGCGGTAGCAATAGTCGTAGAAGCAATAGATGGCGTAACGACAACGATGCTACGATGGAGATCAAGGTGTCACGCCGGTGACGATGGTGATCACGATGGTGCTTCGAAGATGGAGATCACAAGCACAAGATGATGATGGCCATATCATATCACTTATATTGGTTGCATGTGATGTTTATCCTTTATGCATCTTATCTTGCTTTGATTGACGGTAGCATTTTAAGATGATCTCTCACTAAAATTATCAAGAAGTGTTCTCCCTGAGTACGCACCGTTGCGAAAGTTCTTCGTGCTGAGACACCACGTAATGATCGGGTGTGATAGCTTCTACGTTCAAATACAACGGGTGCAAAACAGTTGCACACGCGGAATAATCAGGTTAAACTTGACGAGCCTAGCATATAACAGATATGGCCTCGAAACACGGAGACCAAAAGGTCGAGCGTGAATCATATAGTAGATATGATCAACATATTGATGTTCACCGTTGAAACTACTCCATCTCATGTGAGGATCGGACATGGTGTACTTGATATGGATCACGTAATCACTTAGAGGATTAGAGGGATGTCTATCTAAGTGGGAGTTCTTAAGTAATATGATTAATTGAACTTAAATTTATCATGAACTTAGTACCTGATAGTATTTTGCTTGTCTATGTTTGTTGTAGATAGATGGCTCGTGTTGTTGTTCCGTTGAATTTTAATGCGTTCCTTGAGAAAGCAAAGTTGAAAGATGATGGTAGAAATTACACGGACTGGGTCCGTAACATGAGGATTATCCTCATTGCTGCACAGAAGAATTACATCCTGGAAGCACCGCTGGGTGCCAGGCTTGCTGCTGATGCAACTGACGATGTTAAGAACGTCTGGCAGAGCAAAGCTGATGACTACTCGATAGTTCAGTGTGCCATGCTTTACGTCTTAGAACCGGGTCTTCAACGACGTTTTGAACGTCATGGAGCATATGAGATGTTCCAGGAGTTGAAGTTAATATTTCAAGAAAATGCCCGGATTGAGAGATATGAAGTCTCCAATAAGTTCTATAGCTGCAAGATGGAGGAGAATAGCTCTGTCAGTGAACACATACTCAAAATGTCTGGGTATAATAATCACTTGATTCAACTGGGAGTTAATCTTCCTGATGATAGTGTCATTGACAGAATTCTTCAATCACTGCGACCAAGCTACAAGAGCTTCGTGATGAACTATAATATGCAAGGGATGGACAATACTATTCCCGAGCTCTTCGCAATGCTAAAAGCCGCGGAGGTAGAAATCAAGAAGGAGCATCAAGTGTTGATGGTTAACAAGACCACCAGTTTCAAGAAAAAGGGCAAAGGGAAGAAGAAGGGGAACTTCAAGAAGAACAGCAAACAAGTTGCTGCTCAAGATAAGAAACCCAAGTCTGGACCCAAGCCTGAGACTAAGTGCTTCTACTGCAAGCAGACTGGACACTGGAAGCGGAACTGCCCCAAGTATTTGGCGGATAAGAAGGATGGCAAAGTTAACAAAGGTATATGTGATATACATGTTATTGATATGTACCTTACTAATGCTCGCAGTAGCACCTGGGTATTTGATACTGGTTCTGTTGCTAATATTTGCAACTCAAAACAGGGACTACGGATTAAGCGAAGATTGGCTAAGGACGAGGTGACCATGTGCGTGGGAAATGGTTCCAAAGTCGATGTGATCGCGATCGGCACGCTACCTCTACATCTACCATCGGGACTAGTTTTAGACCTAAATAATTGTTATTTGGTGCCAACGTTGAGCATGAACATTATATCTGGATCTTGTTTGATGCAAGACGGTTATTCATTTAAGTCAGAGAATAATGGTTGTTCTATTTATAACAGTAATATCTTTTATGGTCATGCACCCTTGAAGAGTGGTCTATTTTTATTGAATCTCGATAGTAGTGATACACATATTCATAGTGTTGAAACCAAAAGATGCAGAGTTGATAATGATTGTGCAATTTATTTGTGGCACTGCCGTTTAGGTCATATCGGTGTAAAGCGCATGAAGAAACTCCATACTGATGGGCTTTTGGAATCACTTGATTATGAATCACTTGGTACTTGTGAACCGTGCCTCATGGGCAAGATGACTAAAACGCCGTTCTCCGGAACTATGGAGCGAGCAACTGATTTGTTGGAAATCATACATACCGATGTTTGTGGTCCAATGAATGTTGAGGCTTGCGGCGGGTATCGTTATTTTCTCCCCTTCACAGATGATTTGAGCAGATATGGGTATATCTACTTAATGAAACACAAGTCTGAAACATTTGAAAAGTTCAAAGAATTTCAGAGTGAAGTGGAAAATCATCGTAACAAGAAAATAAAATTTCTACGATCTGATCGTGGAGGAGAATATTTGAGTTATGAGTTTGGTCTACATTTGAAACAATGCGGAATAGTTTCGCAACTCACGCCACCCGGAACACCACAACGAAATTGTGTGTCCAAACGTCGTAATCGCACTTTACTAGATATGGCGCGATCTATGATGTCTCTTACTGATTTACCGCTATTGTTTTGGGGTTATGCTTTAGAGACGGCTGCATTCACGTTAAATAGGGCACCATCAAAATACGTTAAGACAACGCCTCATGAACTATGGTTTGGCAAGAAACCAAAGTTGTCATTTCTTAAAGTTTGGGGTTGCAATGCTTATGTGAAGAAACTTCAACTAGATAAGCTTGAACCCAAATCGGAGAAATGTGTCTTCATAGGATACCCAAAAGAGACTGTTGGGTACACCTTCTATCACAGATCTGAAGGCAAGATTTTAGTTGCAAAATTCGGATCCTTTCTAGAGAAGGAGTTTCTCTCGAAAGAAGTGAGTGGGAGGAAAGTAGAACTTGATGAGGTAACTGTACCTGCTCCCTTATTGGAAAGTAGTTCATCACAAGAACCGGTTCCTGTGACAACTACACCAATCAGTGAGGAAGCTAATGATATTGATCATGAAACTTCAGATCAAGTATCTACTGAACCTCGTAGGTCTACCAGAGTAAGATCCGCACCAGAGTGGTACAGTAATCCTATTCTGGAAGTCATGTTACTTGACCATGACGAACCTATGAACTATGATGAAGCGATGATGAGCCCAGATTCCGCAAAATGGCTAGAGGCCATGAAATCTGAGATGGGATCCATGTATGAGAACAAAGTATGGACTTTGGTTGATTTGCCCGATGATCGTCAAGCCATTGAGAATAAATGGATCTTTAAGAAGAAGATTGACGCTGATGGTAATGTAACTGTCTATAAAGCTCGACTTTTTGCGAAAGGTTTTCGACAAGTTCAAGGGGTTGACTACGATGAGACTTTCTCACCCGTAGCGATGCTTAAGTCTGTCCGAATCATGTTAGCAATTGCTGCATTTTATGATTATGAAATTTGGCAAATGGATGTCAAAACTGCATTCTTGAATGGATTTCTGGAAGAAGAGTTGTATATGATGCAACCAGAAGGTTTTGTTGATCCAAAAGGTGCTAACAAAGTGTGCAAGATCCAGTGATCCATTTATGGACTGGTGCAAGCATCTCGGAGTTGGAATAAACGCTTTGATAGTGTGATCAAAGCATATGGTTTTATATAGACTTCTGGAGAAGCCTGTATTTACAAGAAAGTGAGTGGGAGCTCTGTAGCATTTCTGATATTATATGTAGATGACATATTATTAATTGGAAATGATATAGAATTTATGGATAGCATAGAGGGATACTTGAATAAAAGTTTTTCAACGAAAGACCTCGGTGAAGCTGCTTACATATTGGGCATCAAGATTTATAGAGATAGATCAAGACACTTAATTTGACTTTCACAAAGCACATACCTTGATAAAGTTTTGAAAAAGTTCAAAATGGATCAGGCAAAGAAAGGGTTCTTTCCTGTGCTACAAGGTGTGAAGTTGAGTCAGACTCAATGCCCGACCACAGCAGAAGATAGAGAGAAAAGGAAAGATGTTCCCTATGCTTCAGCCATAGGCTCTATCATGTATGCAATGCTGTGTACCAGACCTGATGTGTGCTTAGCAATAAGCTTGGCAGGAAGGTACCAAAGTAGTCCAGGAGTGGATCACTGGACAGCGGTCAAGAACATCCTGAAATACCTGAAAAGGACTAAGGATATGTTTCTCGTATATGGAGGTGACAAAGAGCTAGTCGTAAATAGTTACGTCGATGCAAGCTTTGACACTGATCCGGACGATTCTAAATCGCAAATCGGATACGTGTTTTTATTAAACGGTGGAGCTGTAAGTTGGTGTAGTTCTAAACAAAGCGTCGTGGCGGGATCTACATGTGAAGCGGAGTACAAAGCTACTTCGGAAGCAGCAAATGAAGGAGTCTGGATGAAGGAGTTCATTTCCAATCTAGGTGTCATACCTAGTGCATCGGGACCAATGAAGATCTTCTGTGACAATACTGGTGCAATTGCCTTGG
The DNA here is from genome assembly GCF_018294505.1 of Triticum aestivum. Lineage (NCBI taxonomy): Eukaryota > Viridiplantae > Streptophyta > Magnoliopsida > Poales > Poaceae > Triticum > Triticum aestivum. Next base: position 468,971,809 of record NC_057813.1, read on the forward strand.
CAAAGGAATCCAGATTTCACAAGAGGACCAAGCACATCAAGAGACGCTTCAATTCCATCCGGGACCAAGTCCAAGTGGGAGAGATAGAGATTTGCAAGATACATACGGATCTGAATGTTGCAGACCCATTGACTAAGCCTCTCTCACGAGCAAAACATGATCAGCACCAAGACTCCATGGGTGTTAGAATCATTACTGTGTAATCTAGATTATTGACTCTAGTGCAAGTGGGAGACTGAAGGAAATATGCCCTAGAGGCAATAATAAAGTTATTATTTATTTCCTCATATCATGATAAATGTTTATTATTCATGCTAGAATTGTATTAACCGGAAACATGATACATGTATGAATACATAGACAAACACAACGTCACTAGTATGCCTCTACTTGACTAGCTCATTAATCAAAGATGGTTATGTTTCCTAACCATAGACATGTGTTGTCATTTGATTAATGGGATCACATCATTAGGAGAATGATGTGATTGACATGACCCATTCCGTTAGCCTAGCACTTGATCGTTTAGTATATTGCTATTGCTTTCTTCATGACTTATACATGTTCCTGTAACTATGAGATTATGCAACTCCCGTTTACCGGAGGAATACTTTGGGTGCTACCAAACGTCACAACGTAACTGGGTGATTATAAAGGAGTACTACAGGTGTCTCCGAAGGTACATGTTGGGTTGGCGTATTTCGAGATTAGGTTTTGTCACTCCGATTGTCGGAGAGGTATCTCTGGGCCCTCTCGGTAATGTACATCACTATAAGCCTTGCAAGCAATGTAGCTAATGAGTTAGTTACGAAATGATGCATTACATAAACGAGTAAAGAGACTTGCCGGTAACGAGATTGAACTAGGTATTGGATACCGACGATCGAATCTTGGGCAAGTAACATACCAATGACAAAGGGAACAACGTATGTTATTATGCGGTTTAACCGATAAAGATATTTGTAGAATATGTAGGAACCAATATGGGCATCTAGGTTCCGCTATTGGTTATTGACCGAGAATAGTTCTAGGTCATGTCTACATAGTTCTCGAACCCGTAGGGTCCGCACGCTTAACGTTACGATGACAGTTTTATTATGAGTTTATAAGTTTTGATGTACCGAAGTTTGTTCGGAGTCCCGGATGTGATCACGGACATGACGAGGAGTCTTGAAATGGTCGAGACATAAAGATTGATATATTGGAAGCCTATGTTTGGACATCGGAAGTGTTCCGGGAGAAATCGGCATTTTACCGGAGTACTGGGAGGTTACCGGAACCCCCCGGTGAGCTAATGGGCCTTATTGGGCCTAGTGGAGGAAGAGGAGAAGGGGCCAAGGGGCAACCGCGCGCCCCTTCCCCTCCCAAGTCCGAATAGGACAAGGAGGGGGGGCGGCGCCCCCCTTTCCTTTCCCCGCTCTCCTCCTTCCCCCCAAGTCCTAGTCCAACTAGGGAAGGGGGGAGTCCTACTCCAGGCAGAAGTAGGACTCCTCCGGCGCGCCTCCTCCTAGGGCCGGCCGCACCCCCCCATTGCTCCTTTATATACGGGGGCAGGGGGGCACCCTAGAACACATAAGTTGATCTACGGATCATTCCTTAGCCGTGTGCGGTGCCCCCCTCCACCATATTCCACCTCGGTCATATCGTCGCGGAGTTTAGGCGAAGCCCTGCGCCGGTAGAGCATCATCATCGTCACCACGCCGTCGTGCTGACGGAACTCATCACCAACACTTTGCTGGATCGGAGTCCGGGGATCTTCATCGAGCTGAACGTGTGCTGAACTTGGAGGTGTCGTACGTTCGGTACTTGGATCAGTCGGATCATCAAGACGTATGACTACATCAACCGCGTTGTCATAACGCTTCCGCTTACGGTCTATGAGGGTACGTGGACAACACTCTCCCCTCTCGTTGATATGCCATCACCATGATCTTGCGTGTACGTAGGAATTTTTTTGAAATTACTACGTTCCCAACAAAAACCGTGCTCCATTTGGACCCTCCTAGCTCCCTCTACCTATAAATGTGCCTCCCCCTTCCAAATTCGCGGTCTAATCCTACCCTAACCCTAGCCTCCTTCTTCCTCCGCGCCCAGACATGTCCGCCGCCTCCGGACAAAGCCGCCGCCGCCTCCAGCCAACTCCGCGCCGCCACGTTGCCTCCACCGCGCCCCGCCGCCACAGGCCCTGTGAGCCCATCGCGGGCCCGCCCGGCCCGTCCACGCCGCCGCCGCACGCCCGAGGCGCCTGCACCTCGTCCCGATCCAGGAAGGAGAGGAGCTCCTCCCGTTCGCCTCGCGCCGACCGCATCGCCCAGCAGCCTCGTCGACCACCGTCGCCGCGGCTCTAGGTCGTCGTCGGTGCTGCGCCTCCCTGTCCCTCTGGCTTCTCTCTCTCTCAGATCTCTCTCTCCCCTTGCAGGAACCCCGCCACCGCTGCCAGGAACCTCGTCGCCGGCCTCCCTCAGCCTCGGGATCGTCAGATCCGGCTGATCCCTCGCCGGATCTGGACGTCGGCGCCGCCCCCATGGCCTCCTCCGGTCTCGCCGGCCCTTGCCGGAGCCCCGCCGCCGTCAGCCGCCTTCGTCTCGCTCTGGAACGAGCGAGCGCTCGTGCCCCTACTCGCTTGCCCGCTTGGGCCACCGGGTGGGCCCACAGCCAACCGCGGCCCAGCCGTGACCCCGAACCGGCCTGCTGGACACGAGCCCAGTCCCGGCCTGCCTCCTCCATCTTCTGGGCCAAGCGCAATGGGTGAGATGCCCTATTCCCCGCCCTGTGCGCCGCTTATCTAAATTGCGCTTGATCTGTTTTTTTTTTAAACTGCCAAGTCCCTAAGTTTTCAGCATTTTCATGCCATGTTCAATGCATCATAACTTGCTGCATACTACTCTGTTTCGTGCGTGTAATATGTCAAATTGTTCGTCTCGACTAGTACTTAATTTAGTTCCATTGCTTCATGTTCATTTGAGTCCATCTTGATGCTTGAATCATTGTTGCAAGAGTGCTAGTTGATGTTAATCTCCTGAAACTGTTATAACTTGATGATTTGTCATTTTTGTTGCATTTGATGTGTGCATCTTATGAGCTTGAGCCCTACATGTGTTTTGAACTATGATATGCCATCTTTACAGGGGTGCTATCCATGTATTTTCGTGAGTCTTGTAGTGAGTGCATCAAGCTTGTTAAGTAGGGTTCTTGCTGTTACTGTTTTGCTAGGCTGTTTCTGCTATATCTTGGTGCTACGCAAACTTGCTGCTAAAAGTCATTCTATGCATAATCTGGAGATGTTCACTAAGGATGTTTTGTTATAAATGTCATGCTCTATCCATTCATGCCCCTGATTGCATTTATAGCCTGCTGTAACTTGTTGTTATCTTGCTCCAAACTTGCTAAATAATGTTGCTGTCAGCCTGTTAACATGAAGTTCAGTTTTGCCATGTGTTTTGCTAGTGATCCATGCACCCTATGAACTTGCTCTTGCCATGCTTAGCTTTTCAAACATATCTTCTAACTGTTGGTTGCCTTGTCATGCCATGTATTGCTCTGTGGTGTGTGGTTCAAGCTCACCAACATGCCTACTTATTGTTGTTCCTGCCATGTATGAATCTGTCACATCATTTGCCATGTTTATATGGGTGCCATCATATTTTCTGTGCCCTTTTGGCTCATGGTCAGTAAGGGAGTTTTGTTCTATGCAATTAGTAGATTCATGCCATGCCTTTGTTTGCCATGATAAGTTCATGTAACATGCTGTTTGATAGCTCTAAACATTGCAACCTGATGTTATTTCTGCTAAGCCTGAAACTGTTATTATTTGCAATATTGCCATGTCCTTTTGAGCATGTTCTAGTGATTTCTGGAGATAACTCGGTGTTCATGTTTTGTCATGCATTTCCTGTACATCATGTACATGCCTTTTGGTTTCATATTGTGGTGTTGTAGCATATTGTATTGATGCTTGCAAGATGCCTAGTTGCTGTTTTGGACAGCTTGTCCTTTAAACTTGTATTGTGTGTATGTGTTGAACCGTTGCTCCGTTTTGAGTGTGCTCTATATGGAACTTGCTTAGCTTTGCATGTAATTTCGTATTATCATGTTGCATCCTTGTTTTGAGGTGTTTGCTTGATGTTTGGTTGCATTTAGCATCAATGCCATGTTTAACTTGTTTTGCTCATATCTTCTAGGCCGTAGCTCCGAATTAAATGAACTTTATATGTAACTTGACTAGAATCTCGTGTAGATCATCTTGGTGCATCTTAACTTGCTGTTTAACAACTTGAACATAAGGTTTATTCAGTTCTGGACCATTTTCTAAATTTGAATATGAGGTCTTATCGAATTTGTTATATGTTGTTTCCGGCCTCATTTAAACTTGCCTTGATGTGTTGTTCTTGTATGCATCATCTCTTGCCATGAGTAGCTTCATGTAGCTTGTCATGCATCATACTTGGTTGTGCATCATGTCATGTATATGTGTGGTGTTTTTACCGTGTTGTGTTCTTCTTCTCGATAGTTCCCGTTTCGTTGCGATTGTGAGGATTCGTTCGTCTACGCTTGGTTCATATTCGTGGCTTCATCTTCTTCATGGACTCATTCTTCTTCCTTGCGGGATTTCAGGCAAGATGACCGCTACCCTGGATCTCACAACTATCATTGCTATGCTAGTTGCTTCGTTCTATCACTATGCTGCGCTTCCTATCACTTGTTCTTCAAGCCTCCCCAAATTGCCATGAACCTCTAACCTTTGACACCCTTCCTAGCAAACCGTTGTTTGGCTATGTTACCGCTTTGCTCAACCCCTCTTATAGCGTTGTTAGTTGCAGGTGAAGTTGAAGATTGTTCCATGGTGGACAGGGTTATGTTGGGATATCACAATATCTCTTATATTATTAATGCATCTATATACTTTGTAAAGGGTGGAAGGCTCGGCCTTAGGCCTGGTGTTTTGTTCCACTCTTGCCGCCCTAGTTTTCGTCATACCGGTGTTATGTTCCCAGATTTTGCGTTCCTTACGCGGTTGGGTGATTTATGGGACCCCCTTGACAGTTTGCTTTGAATAAAACTCCTCCAGCAAGGCCCAACCTTGGTTTTACCATTTGCCTCACCACCTCCTACTTTTCCCTTGGGAGTCGCTCTCTCGAGGGTCATCTTTACTTTAGCCCCCCCCCCCGGGGCCAGTGCTTCTCTAAGTGCTGGTCCGAACCGAGCCGCCTGCGGGGCCCCCTTGGGGAATCTCGAGGCCTGGTTTTACTCGTAGCCTGTCTCATCCGGTGTTTCCCCGAGAACAAGATATGTGCAGCTCCTATTGGGATTGTCGGTGCATCGGGCGGTCGTGCTGGTCTTGTTTTACCATTGTCGAAATGTCTTGTAAACCGGGATTCCGAGACTGATCGGGTCTTCCTGGGAGAAGGAATATCCTTCGTTGATCGCGAGAGCTTATCATGGGCTAAGTTGGGACACCCCTGCAAGGTATTATCTTTCGAAAACCGTGCCCACGGTTATGTGGCAGATGGGAATTTGTTAATGTCCGGTTGTAGATAACTTGACACCAGATTTGAATTAAAACACATCAACCGCGTGTGTAGCCGTGATGGTCTCTTTTCGGCCGGGTCCGGGGAGTGAACACGGCTTTTGGGTTATGTTTGATGTAAGTAGGAGTTCAGGATCACCTCTTCATCATTGCTAGCTTCACGACCGTTCCGCTTGCTCTCTTCTCACTCTTAATTGCGTTGGTTAGCCACCATATATGCTTAGTCGCTGCTGCAACCTCACCACTTTACCCCTTCCTTTCCCTTTAAGCTTTGCTAGTCTTGATACCCATTGTAATGGGATTGCTGAGTACTCGTGGCTCACAGATTACTACAACAACCGTTGCAGGTATAGGTTATGCGATGATCATGACGCAAGAGTGATGTTTGCTTGTCTGGAGTTCTTCTTCTGCTTCTTCTTCGATCAGGGGATAGGTTCCAAGTCGGAAGCCTGGGCTAGCAGGGTGGATGTCATTTGAGTTTCTGTTTGTGTTTCATCCGTAGTCGGGTAGTGCTCTTATGTAAGATGATGTTGTATTCGTGTGGCATTGTATGCCTTATGTATGTATCCCTATCTATTATGTAATGTTGATGTAATGATATCCACCTTGGAAAAGCGTTTCAATATGCGGTTCTATCCTTGGTGGGACCTTTGAGTCTCTTTAGGATAGTATCGCATATTGGGAGTGACAGCGAGGCTATTCATCCTTTGTACTGTTCATCATCAGCCCCTGAGGCAATCCACCACACCACACACTGGAGTAGGGAATTACACCACAATGGTGGCCCGAACCAGTATAAATCTTGTGTCCCTCGTGTTGTTCATCGTTTTAGCTTAGATTCTCGTGAGGCGATCGGACGTGGAGTTGTAGGGGGAAGATCTTCGCGCGCACCCCAGAGTTCGAACCTTAAGGGACTGCCGGAACCCAACATCCGACACCGGTCAAGGAGCCTCTTTTTTGCTACAATCACGACGGACTCGGCTAGCCGGCTGCTGTCTGCCGCACAGGCAGATGATTTCTTGTAGTCTCCGACTACGGTTAGGATTCCCTTGGTACTCGGCATCTTCATCTTCAGGTAAGCATAGTGGGGGACCGCCATGAACTTGGCCAGAGCAGTTGGCCAAGTAGCGCATGATAGGGGCTCCAAGGTCCACCACCTCAAACCAGACTGGCTCTCAGCGGAAGTGATGTTTTTCTCCAAAGAGAATGTCAATCTGGGTCTTGCCGATTGGTGAGCAGGAAAGGCCAGGGACTATGCCATGGAATACAGTCTGGCTGGGCTGAAGCTACTTCTGCTTGATTCCCAACTTGTCCATAGTGTCATGGTATAGGATGTTGACGCTGCTGCCGCCATCTATCAGGACTCGGGAGAAACGAGCAGCCCGCCTCTCTATTGCCAAGGTGGCGTCTAAGACCAAGGCATAAGAACCAGGAGAGGGCATCACCTCCGGGTGGTCAGCTGTGCTCCAACTGATAGGCTTCTCCGACCAATGCATGAACTTTGGGGGTCTCTGATGCTACTGCATGTACTTCTTACTGCCGTTATTGTTTGTTGCGCTTATTATCGTCCACGCTGGTGAACATGACATAAGCCCCATGCTCCTCAAGATACTCATCTTGTAAGGCATCGACTGGCCGAACCGCTGGCTGCTGGGGTGGAGGAGGCGGCGGGCCGGCAGGCGAAGGAGGCAGGAATCCATCATCCTTGGCGATTTTGGTGAGCCAATGGCATTTTCGAGTGGTGTGGTTGGATGGCTTCGGGCCGCTGTAGAACTTACAGGGTGCATCAAGAGTCTGCTCGTACGAGAAGGCGGGCAACTAGTTGGGCTTGCCACCCTTCTAACGCTTGGGTAGAGGTTGCCCTTCCAGCTATTGGTCTTCGACTGTCGCTACCAGCCGGCTGGTGGAAGCCGGTTGCGTGGCCTTGCACTTGTTGTCATTCGGTTGCTAGCGTCGACTGGTGTCACCAGCCGGAGTCCGAGGAGCTTGAGGAGCCACTTTGCCGGATGCGTCGACTTGGATCTCCGCCTTCATGGAGGAGTCGGCCGTGGTGTACTTGTCTGCTATGATCAGCAGTTCGTCGAGGGTCGCCGGCCTGTCGTAGAGAAGTCGGTGCTTGAGGAGGGTACTGTCGGTGGGAAACGACACCTATGTGATCACTGGAATCCCTACTACGGTTGCGGGGCGCGGGGATCGTGAGAAGAGCGGGACTAGAAGACAACACAAAGGGGATTTACCCAGGTTCGGGCCGCAAAGATGCGTAAAACCCTACGATCCTGCTTTGATGGATGTATTTAGTGTTCTTAAGCTCTTGAACTAGCTTTGGGTGCTGCTAGGTTCGAAAAAGCCGAATCCTTCTCCAGGGCGCCATGGGCATCCTTTTATAGGCGAAAGGGGCTGCCACCGTGGCACACAGGAGGTGGAAAGAGCTACAACGTTGTGAGGTTATCGCTGGTATTACAGGACAAAGTGCATTTAATGTGAGGCTTAGGTGTCCCTTCACTTTATCAGGGACGAGAGCGAGGCCCGTCCCGTCCGTCGCTCCTCCTCCTTGCTTTGACACGCGCCCTGGCCAGCGATGCATGCAGTGCCATGTAGGCAGGCAGGCAGCTGAGGTGGCGCGGTGATGGAGCCCCCATGAAGGGCTACATGTAGCCATGCAGGTGCCTACCCAGCTGGTTGGGTCAACAGCAGCATGCGAATGACGGTGGAGGCTTGGCTGGCGTGGGCCTAGCAGTTGCCCTGCTGGCGCGCTTGGCGAGGGCCTTGCCGGGTGGCCCGATAAGGGTCTTGCCGTGGTGCGCAGGCGTCCCCAGCAAGGATCTTGCTGGGGGTCTTGTGGGTTTCTTTGGTGAGGATGGTTGCCTTCCTATCCTCATTTGATCTTGACTATTCTTTGTCTTCACAAAGATCTGCATGCCAACACGGAGGTGCCTCCCAAGCCTTGTCCCAATGCATTTGTTTTAGCGTTGGTGGGCTCAAAGGTGGCTCACTCAGCTGGTGTGGGCGAGCTGCCCCGGCAAGGGTCCTTGCCGGGGAAACCTGCTTCGTCCATTCGATCTTTGTGGCCTTGGTCCTTGTCGTCGCTTTGTTTGTCTTGAGCCTTCGGCTTCTCTCTGGCTTCCCTTTCCTGCCCTGTTATGCGTGGCCGCGGCGGGTGGTTCTGACTGCTCATGCACAAGTAAAGGGCCAAAAGGAGAGCCCTTACTTTTGTACACCGAGAGGAGCCCCCGGGCCTGGGCCACACATAAGCGCAGCACGTTGTTGGGCTAGGCCCAGAACGGTGTGCGGGCAGTCGGGGCGGATTTTTTTCGGCGGTAACTGCTCTGTCCGCTGCACTTCTCCACAACCCATGTTGAACGAGCGACGTGGGGATCGTGCGTGCGCGCATGATGGAAGCATGCTGGCGTCACCTTGTGGTGGACAGTAAAGAGGCGGCTTGCGTGTCTCTTCGAGACCGCAGGGCCGCCTCCCGTTTTCTGCCCTTCCTTGGGAACCGTCGCTCCACGCGTCCCACTGCGCCCACCCCTTGCGCCACATTCGCTGCATGCACAATGCAGAGCGAATGATAGGCGCGCGAGATGTGGGAAGTCGTGCGCGCGTGGGTCGATTCCCACGCGCCTTTAATGGAGCGGGGAGGGCGGTCAACGGCCCCTCTTGCTGTCACTTCAACGGGCTGAATTGGCCGAGAGGGGGCGGCCGAGCCTCGCCCCGGCCCCTTTATAAAGAGGGGAGCGGGAGGAACGGTGCCTCTCAACCCTTCGCCATCTGCCTCTCCCCATTCCTGCTTCCTCCTTTCTTCTGCCATGGCAAGAGGGCGTGGCGACGCTTCATTGGTGGAGGCGAGGGTTTCGGCCAGACAGCGCATCGCTCCTCCCCAAGAGCTCGTAGCGGCAGAGCCAGCCGCTAGAGGAAGGATGAGGGGGCGAGGTCGAGGCCGTCGTGGCGCTCGAGGGAGAGGAAGACGGGGCGGCAGATCAGCCTCGCCTCCGCCAGCAGCCCTCCTCCGATGGAGGCCCATGCCGGGGACAACCCTTGCGAATTCTTCGTCAGGCTGCGCCAGCCACCGCGCCGTCGCCTTCGCCTCCCGACTCCATTTGCGCAGAAGATGGAGCTGGATCCGCCGCAGGCGTTGCGGCTGCATATGAGGGGTTGTAGGAATAGTGGCACATGGGCTGACGTCGAGTTCCCTGCCCCTCATTTCATATATCTCCACCCAGGGTGGAAGACCTTCGCTCGTCTCCACAGCTTGATAGAGGGGCTCACTCTCCATGTCAAACTAATGGAGAATGGCCTCCTCTCCATCAAGATCTTCGGGCACTTCGGGACTCGCATGAGGTGCTGCGTGGAGAGCTCTTCTGATGATGAAGGTTCCTCCTCGAGCGAGAGTGGCGAGGAAGACAACGGCAGCGACGACGAGGCTGGTGGGCGGCAGGATGACGGGTCCGACTAGGCCTCGGGCACCGCTCCGAGTGGCACCGGCGACCCCATCATCTGTGTCACCGGCTCCTTGAACTTCTCGGGGTCATCTCCTTGGGCGGCTGGCGTTGGGAGGCTGCAGAAGAGGAAGAGGGCGGGCGGCAAGGCCGTCAAGTCGGAGTATGCGGGCACCGACGCCTTCGTCGCGTATTGACGTCTTGCCGCCTCGTCTTCGAGCTCTGCCTCTGGCGCCGCCATCACCATCCAGCCCTTGGACGGCCACCGAGATGTTCTCTTGGTGTCTTCTGCCACTCGTAGGTCGCCTAGGCGCCCCTTTTGCCCTTTTGCTTTCTTGTTCCATTTCCTGAGGAGAGGGACAAGACAGGGATTACGGGCACCTTATCTTTTTTTAGTCTTATAAGTCTTCGGGCCTTTGTTAACTTTAGAACTTGTAACCCCCTTGCTCATGTTTTTCATTTCGTATGAACTGTACCTGTACGAGATGTTTTTTAATGAAAAAGGGGTGTTTGCTTGGATTTTCGTTCGCAGGTGGAACCCACGACAAGGAGTGAATCCTTGTTATTTTTTAAGACAAAAGCTTTTCGCCCGGCAACAGGCCTTGCCATCTCCCTACTTCGCTCGACCTTTCTCACGCCCTTGGCAGAGGCAGGGATGAGGTGGGCTTAGGCTCCTCTTTCCTCTTCTTTGCTGCCGTGGCTACGACCAAATTCAGAGCTAGGGAATAATCCTCGGGTGCCGAAAAAGGGGAGCACGGTAGCTCAGAGATAGAACGGGGTTTCACGTATACCAGTCCATAACGAAATGCATGATAGGGGATAGAGAACTTATCTGGATCTGCAGCCCCCGGCAACCTTGTCTTGCCGCGGATGAACCCTTGTCTTCGCAGCCCCCGGCAACTTTGGCTTGCCAGGGATCGGACGCCGGTCCATCCCCTTTCTTCCAAAATAGCTCGGCAAGGATATTTATGTGCCCTGCGAACCAAAGAAGACAGAGAAGAACAGAGAGATGTGCACTCGACCTCTAAGCTAGGGGTTAGCCGCCGCTAAGCACTATCAACCCTAGAAAAGGAAGAGACTCAACCTAGCGTGCATGCTATAACTTAGGGTGTCAGCGCTTCGTTTATTTATGCTCAGGGTCTGCGCCTGGCTTTGTACAAAGGGTTACATGCCTTGCTGGCAAGGCTTGTACAAAAGGGTGGCTTGCCGGGAGGCCCGGCAGCCGTGCCTTATGGGTAAAACTTGCGGAGATGCTCGATGTTCCAGTAGTTGCTCACTGGAAAGGCATCTTCGGTCTCCAGCCGGACTACGCCGGGCCTGGTGACTCGTGTTACCTGATAAGGGCCTTCCCACTTTGGCGTCAACTTGTTGGAATTCTTGCCCAACTAAACATGCCGAAGAACAAGGTCGCCTTCCTCAAAGCTCCGGGCACGAACCTTGCAGCTATGGTAGCGGCGCAAGGCTTGCTGGTAGCGTGCTGCTCTCACAGCCGCCCGAAGACGATCTTCCTCAAGGGGTGTCGCATCATCTTGCCGCAATTGCTCTTGCTCAAGCTCATCATAAGCGAGCACTCGAGGTGAACCGTATATGAGTTCTGTGGGGAGAACTGCTTCTGCCCCGTAAACTAGGGCAAAGGGTGTCTGGCCAGTGGCTCGATTTGGCATCGTTCTGATCAACCAAAGAACCGCCGGCAACTCATCAATCCAGCGCCTTCCACTCTTGTGCAGCCTATCAAAAGTCTTCGTTCTTAAGCCTCATAGGACTTCGGCATTTGCTCTCTCCACTTGGCCGTTGCTCCGTGGATGTGCCATGGAAGCAAAACAAACCATGCTGCCGAGATCCTCAATGTACTGCATGAAGGCATGGCTTGTGAACTGTGTGCCGTCGTCGGTGATGATCCTATTGGGCACCCCAAAACGGCACACTAGCCCCTTGAAGAACTTGATGGCTGACTGCGCTGTCACCTTCCTCACTGCTTCCACCTCTGGCCACTTTGTGAACTTGTCGATTGCGACGTACAAGAACTCAAAGCCCCCGACAGCACGGGGGAAAGGGCCCAATATGTCGAGCCCCCAGACCGAGAAGGGCCAGGAGAGAGGGATAGTTTGAAGGGCTTGAGCTGGTTGATGGAGCTTCTTCGAATGGAACTGGCACGCTTCACACTTGGTTACTAGTGTCGTCGCATCCTGGAGGGCGGTGGGCCAGAAGAAACCTTGTCAGAAAGCCTTGCTGGCAAGGGCCCTCGACCCTATGTGGGAGCCACATATGCCTCCATGTATCTCTACCAACAGCTTTAGTCCTTCCTCCCGGGAGATGCACTTCAATTTCACCCCATTCGATCTTTTTCTGTACAATACGTTATCAACGAATTGGTACAGAGCAGATCGGCAGGCTACTCTTTTTGCCTCTTCCCGCTCCTCAGGAAGCTCTTCTTTTTGAAGGAATCGGATGATGGGCTGCGCCCATGCCGGAGCCTGTGGATCGACGACAAGGACCAAAGGCGTCTCTTCTGCCACGGGAGCGGCCGCCTCTCCGGCCATGACCTGAGGTCCTACCGGAGTCGGTTGCCCCGCGGCAGGATCGGCATCCATGGTAACATCTTCGCCGGCGGCCTCGGGGGGCTCGGTGGGGAAGTACTTGCCGGGACCTAGCTTCCTCCGCTTGATCTGCCCGGTCGACGGCTCAACGGATGGTTGAGTTAACTAAAGCACAAAAGTACCTGGTTCCACATGTAGCTTGAGGGCAGCGTGCTTTGAGAGGTAGTCGGCGATGTCGTTCTCCGCCCGAGGGACATGCTCCGCTTGTATACCGTGGAAGAGCTCCTCCAGTTTCCTCACCTCGTCTACGTAAGCTTCCATCAACGGGCTTTGATAATCTTTGTTGATCTGCCTGACGACAAGCTGTGAGTCGCCCCTGACAATGAGCTTTTTAACTCCATGGTCTTCCGCAATCCTGAGACCGGCAAGCAAACCCTTGTACTCGGCGGTGTTGTTGGTTGACATCTCCCGGGGGAAGTGCAGCTAGATGATATACTTGAGGTGCTCTCCGGTGGGTGCGACAAGCAGCACACCAGCACCGGCGCCTTACAGCGAGAAGGCACCATCAAAGTACATGATCCAGTTGCGGCTCGTTTCCTTGCCGGGGAGAGTGGTCTCCTGTACCTCTTCGTCGGGTGTCAAGGTCCATTCTCCAACAAACTCCGCCAAGACTCTCCTCTAAATCGTCAAGATACTTTCGAACTTCAAACCAAAACTTGACAGCTCCAGGGCCCATTCCACGATCCTCCCCATTGCATCTGGGTTATGAAGTATCCGCTGCAATGGGAGGCGGGTGACCACCGTTATCTCGTGCGCTTGGAAGTAATGGCGCAGCTTCCTCCAAGCCATAAGGAGGCCGAAGAGCAGCTTTTGCACACCTGAGTACCTCGACCTAGCCCCCTGCAAGAGGGAGCTGACGAAGTAAACTGGGTGTTGTACCATTTTCTTCTTCTGCGCCTCTTCACCCGGTCATGCAGGTCCTGTCGTACTGGCACCAGTCTTGCCGGGACCGAGCCTTGCCGGGGACTCAGTCTTGCCGCGACCGAGCGCTGCCAGGGAGGGTTCCGGCCCGCCAACCGTTCACTTTGCCACTGCTGCTGTCTCCTCATCGACCTCTCTCTGTGCCACTAGTGTGGCGTGAACCACCTGATTTGTTGCCGCTAGATAAAGCAGCAACGGTTCTTGTGGTTTGGGCGCAACCAGCACTGGGGTAGAGGAGAGGTATTTCTTCAAATCTTGCAGCGCTGCCTCGGCCTCTGGGGTCCACTCCACTTGCCCTGCCTTCTTCAAGATCTTGAAAAAGGGGAGGGCACGCTTCGCGGACTTGGAGATGAACCGGCTCATGGTAGCAATGCAGCCAGTGAGCCGATGCACGTCCTTGATCCGTTTGGGTGCCTCAATATGCTTGATGGCCTTGATCTTATCTGGGTTTGCTTCAATCCTGCGCTGGGACACAAAGAACCCGAGAAGCTTGCCAGATGGGAGGCCGAAGACACACTTCTCAAGGTTCAATTTGAGGTTGATCTTGCGCAGGTTTGCAAATGTTTCCTCCAGATCTTGCACAAGGGTCGCTTTGTCTTTGGTTTTAACCACTATGTCATCCATATAAGCTTCCATATTTCTATGTAGCTGGGGCTCAAAACCAATTTGGACTGCTCTTGCAAAGGTTGAGCTAGCACTCTTCAACCTGAAAGGCATTCGTAAAAAGCAATACATACCACATGGGGTGATGAATGATGTCTTTTCCTCGTCTTCTTTTGTCATGAAGATTTGCCGGTATCCTGAGTAGGCGTCAAGGAATGATAACAGGTCACACCCAGCCGTGGAGTCAACAATCTGGTTGATGCGTGGTAACAGGAAGGGATCCTTTGGATAGGCCTTATTGATGTTTGTGTAATCAATACACAGCCTCCACTTCCCATTTGCCTTGCGCACTACTACCGGATTGGCCAACCACGTCGGATGGAGTATCCCTCTCACCAAGCCTGCCGCCTCTAGCTTTCTGATTTCCTCCGTGATGAACTCCTGCCTCTCTAGAGCTTGCTTCCTGACCTTCTGCTTGACGGGCCGCACATGAGGACAGACAGCAAGGTGGTGCTCAATCACCTCCCTAGGAACGCCGGGGATACCGGAGGCTTGCCATGCAAACACATCGACATTCGCCCGTAGAAAGGTGACGAGCTTGCTTTCCTATTTGCCGTCAAGGGTGGAGCTTATGGTAAAAGCTCCCCCCGTGCCGTCCTCCTTGACGGGCACCTTCTTGGTCTCTGGTGGTGTGCCTCTTCACTTCTTGCTCTTGTCGGAGGAGCTCTCTGGCACGTTCTCAACGGAAGTGCAACACCCCGAAGAGGTGCGCTTGCCGGAGTGGGTGCGAGGGGTCTCGCCGGTCTTCTCACCCCCCCCCCCCCGGGGGCTCCGTCGGCAGGAGCAGGTGCCTTAGCGGCAGCTGCTGCAACCGCTTCCCGGTAGAGCTGGTCAGCGCAGATCAACACATCTTTCTTGTCGGAGGGGACGGTGATGATGTTCATCGGCCCGGGCATCTTCAGCATGTTGTAGGCATAGTGTGAAGCCGCCAAGAACTTAGCTAGTGCCGGGCGGCCGAGGATCCCGCTGTAAGGCAAGGGGATCTCGGCTACATCAAAAACAATCCTTTCCGTCCTGTGGTTCAGCTCGCCTCTGAATGTCACGGGCAGCGTGACTTTTCCCTTTGGTTGGCTCCTCCCCGGGTTAACCCCTTGGAACGTTCCTGTCAGTGTCAAAACAGGTGGATCTCGGGTAGGGGGTCCCGAACTGTGCGTCTAGGTGGATGGTAACAGGAGACAAGGGACACGATGTTTTTACCCAGGTTCGGGCCCTCTCGATGGAGGTAAAACCCTACTCCTGCTTGATTGATATTGATGATATGGGTAGTACAAGAGTGGATCTACCACGAGATCAAGGAGGCTAAACCCTAGAAGCTAGCCTATGGTATGATTGTTGTAATGGTTTTGTGTCCTACGGACTAAAACCCTCCGGTTTATATAGACACCAGAGAGGGCTAGGGTTACACAGAGTCGGTTACAATGGTAGGAGATCTACATATCCGTATCGCCAAGCTTGCCTTCCACGCCAAGGAAAGTCCCATCCAGACACGGGACGAAGTCTTCAATCTTGTATCTTCATAGTCTTGGAGTCCGGCCGATGATGATAGTCCGGCTATCCGGACACCCCCTAGTCCAGGACTCCCTCAGTAGCCCCTGAACCAGGCTTCAATGACGATGAGTCCGACGTGCATATTGTTTGGCATTGCAAGGCGGGTTCCTCCTCCGAATAACTCATAGAAGATTGTGAACACCAGGATAGTGTCCGGCTCTGCAAAATAAATTCCACATTCCACCGTAGAGAGAATAATATGTACACAAGTTCAATCTGCTGACGTATTTTGTGGCATGACGTCATACCACCACCAAGCCTTTACTTGAATTGTTTTTTATTATACCACCTCAGCGCATTTAGCGAAGCGGTTTCCTTGGCACGTCTTGTCGAAGCAGAGATTGTGTTCCCCTTATCCGGGATTCCCATCAATACGGATGTGGGTAACCCAACCGCGCCATTGATGGTGGTGCTTGGGAGATAAGCGAGTTTTATCAGGCCGGTGGGGACGCATAGTCTTCGTCCGCCCATATATAAGGGGATAAGGATACACCTTTTTTACCTACGCCTTCTTCCTCCTTTGCTTACCCTTCTCCGTGCACTCGAGCTCCAGCGCCCAATTTCGCATATCTCGCCACAACCTTCTCCAGCCATGTCCGGAGCGGGAGGCAAGTGGATGGCCTCCTCCGTTACGGAGGGGCACATCGAAAAACTGCGTGGCGCCGAATACCTGTCCAGCAACATCGTGCACCGGCTGCCTGACAAGGGGCAGCTCATCCCCACCTCCAGGCCCCATGAGAGGGTCGTATTCCTTCCCCACTTCCTCCGCGGACTGGGCTTCCCACTTCATCCCTTCGTCCGGGGGCTCCAGACCTTGGTGAACAAGAAGCTCAAACTTGTCAACATGATCCAGGTCATTCTCGTCCGCGGGATTCTCCCCTGCCAACAACGGGCCTTCAATCTGTGGGAGTTTGATCCGGCATAGCACCGGACCCTTAGCGGGCTCTTCGACACAATGTACGAAGCTGCCTGGAGGGTGCTGTTCAAGAGGGGAGAAGCCCCCGCATCTGCAGCTGAATATCGCGGATTCAGCACGAAACGCCCGGCCGGTGCGGTAAGATATGTTATCCTTTATGGGGCATTTATTTATTTCATAGTTTGACTCTATTGCGGGATCTAAAATTCCCAATGCCTTTAACAGGACTGGCAGAGGACGTCCGGACAGGTTAACTGTCCGGCTCCCCTCCCCGAAGACCCAGCGGACACCCTTTTAACGGGGCTGCTAGTCCCGGCACTTTATGTGGTGCCGGAGAAGAAGGCCAAGAAGAAGGCCACGGGAACTCGAAGGAGTTCCCGGCGCCAGGTGGTATCGGACTCATCGTCCAATGGCTCCGAGGCGGACTCCTCCCCCGAAGACGAGGAGGAGAAAGAGGACTCTCCCCAGGAGGGGGGAGAGAGGAAGAGGAAGGCTTCCCCAACAGGGGAGGCCGAAGGGTCCAAGAGGGGAAGGACCCTTCCTCCGGACAGCTCCGCCAATGCCAACGTTGGCGACAAAGGGTGGCCCTCAAGGGCCAAGCCTCCGGCAAGATCGTAAGTATCCGGATTCCGAATGATTTATAATTTCTCCTTCGTGCCACATGTTGTCCTTCTAATGCCGCACACTACCTGCAGTCCGGCCGAGGATGATCTTCCCGCTTCATCGAGCGGGTCCTTGGCTCCGTCGGATGTGGATTCCATTCCGACGGCCTCCACCCCTCGTGACGCTGACGACGCCGAGGTGGGATCCCAGGAGGGGACCCATCAGGAGGAGGCTCCGGAGGTGCCGCAAGGCAGCCTCCCGGACTTTGCACCGGACTTCATGCCGGAACCCGCAGTGGTTCCGGAGTCCGGCAGGCGGCCCCTTCGTAAGAAGGGCAAGACCGTGGCGCCGACAGCCTCCGTCCAACCGGAAGCGCCGGACAACTTGTTGGAGGCGCTCAACGACGCTTCCATCGAGGAAGAACACCGCACTATCATGAGTGCGGTGATTCAGAAGGTTCAGCTCGCCAAGAGCGGGCTGACCGAAGCCTGCAGCAGCCTTCTAACAGGCTTTGAGGTAAGAAGTTTTAAAATATGTAATGTAATACCGCATAGACAGTAGCCCCTGATGCTCGGTTCGGTGTTCGGAAAGAAAAACCGGACTGAGGATCTAAAAAAGATATACGCAGGAGTTCTAAAAATTATGTCATTATGGGATTGCAGGCTGCGCTGCTGACCTCTGCCGCACTGACTACGTAGGTCGGTGCTTTGAAGCAGGACCTCGAGCGGTCCGAGCACGAGCTCGGCCATGCCAAGAAGCAGCTCGAGGACAAAGAAGGTGAGTACCACCGTATTAAATTTGTACCTTACAGAAAAGGATTTTGGTTGCAATAGAAATAACAAGGATAACGTGGGTACTGCAGGGGCCACGAACGAGGTGGAGACCCTGAAGGAGGCCGTGTCCGCGGCCGAACGTAATGCGGCCGCGGAACGAGCGGAGCGAGAGAAGCAGGAGGCGCGGGTGGCAGAGGTGCGGCAAGAGCTCCAGACTCTCTTGGAAAAGCATGAGAGTTTGGAGCGCGACTCGAAGACTCGAGAGTCCGAGCTTGCCTCGGCTCTTGAAAGTGCCAAAGCCGCTAAGGCCGAGGCCCATAAGGCCCTCCAGGAGATTGAGGCGGTGAATAAAATAGCAGCGGGTAAGGCATTTTTCATGCAAAGAAAGCATGTGAATGTGAATTACCTGTTACTTACATGAATTCGGAGCTCTCCAGGGGCGTTTGCAGATCTGCATCGCAGCGTGTCCGATGCCGCTGCATTCTACCGGGCCGAGGAGGGGAGCTCAATGGAGAAGGTCTTCTAGTGCCCCTTAGCGACCAGCTGAAGCAGCTGGTCGAGCTCCACAAGGTGGCCGAGCAGGCCATGAAGGGCCTCATAGTCCGGCTGTGGCCTGAGGAGGCCATGCCTGGGAGCTACTTCGGCCTCGTGCGGTGGCTGGTGGATGCGTGCCCTTGGGTGGAGGTCATCAAGCGCTCCGCCTGCATTGAAGGTGCCCGTCCGGCCCTTGCCCGCGTAAAGGTGCACTGGGGCAGGCTGGATGCTGAGAGGCTTATAACGGACGCGCCGCCGGCGGGCAAGGAGTATCATATGCCCGAAATGTACTATAAGAGTGTCCTGAAGGGTGCCCGCAAGATTGCGGATGAGTGCCCCAAAGATGTAATTTTTGAGTAGACTCGCAATGTGTTATCATGTGCGCTGAAAACTTTGTTCATATGCACTAAGCAACGCTTATTAATTTAAAATATTACCTTCTGTGCGGCCGTTTATCAAATCTGAGAGATGGCAAGTCGTCGGCTTCAGCCCCCATGCCACGAGTGCTGGGGTGTTCGGGATAAACTTGAGCACTCTTGTTCCCATTTTTGGGTCCATCTAGGGAGGCGCTCAACACAACGAACAAGGCAACCGGACTTATAATGCTTGAACACTCTCACTTAGCCATAGAATTCTATAATTTTAAATTTCGGCGAAGCCCCTAGTGTTCGGAAGACCGAATTCGGGGTGCTATCCACGCCTGGGCCGGACACAGCCGGTTCCTCGCTCTAAGCGGCATAAGTCTTTAGGGACTCAAAAAGACCTCTCGAATAGCAACCAGCTCTCGCCTTATCATGACGGTCAGTTTTAGCTTTCTCCACTGAGGCGCTCGCCCAGCTCAACCGGGGCGCAATCGCAGTGGTTCTCCCAGTGCTACCTTAGCCGATAGAACGGAACGTAAGGTACCAAAACATGGGAGCCGGGCAAACCCAACTATTGACCCAAGGCTCTCTCTTTGGACCCATTTCTCTATGGGTTTGGATGGTGGTGCAACCCTGGATCTTGATTTTTCTCGTGGTGTGGCTTTCGCCGATGAGGTTTTTAGATCTTCTGGTCTTTCGATCCATCCTTTGGAGGGATCCCGTCCTTTTGTTCTTGTAGTCTCTTTCAGTCGGCATGATTTCCGGCTTGATGAAGATTCTGTGGCTGCGGCGCTTGAGGCAGCCCTAGGGGGTTCAGCAATTGATCTCATGGTGACATATGTCAAGGACAAGGTCTTTTCGTTTGTGGTGTCCTGCAAGGAGGTTGGTTTTCATATTGTTGATTCACGTTCCTACGCTTGCCCTCAGTTTAAATGTTATTTTCATCTTTGGGGCAATGGTGGCCCAAATTGGTGGCGTGAGTTCTTGATCTGGAAAAAGGAGTGTTATGCTGAATGGATTCTTGTTAGTCCTTCTAAGGGGAGAGCTGCTCTTGGTTTGTTGGCAATGCATAAGCCACCTATCAAGTCTGCGATCAGATCTGCTAATCCTACTCGTAAAAAGCTTTCTTTCGCCACATTCCAGAATTATGATGTGTGCAAGGGATATCGCTATTCGGCTACTCAGAATTGTCTTGAGTTGGCTTCTTTGTCTGGCTATGATCTTCCCCCAAAGGAACGCGTTGTGATTCACCCCCCGCCGCCGGTGGAGCTACAGTAGACGGTTGCCTCGCCGTCGATCACTTTTGGTACTGTCGTCCCTATCCGATCGCTTTCCCTGGAACCCCTACCTCCATCTCCGGCGTGTTCTTCGGGCGGATTTGCTAATGATTCCAATGAAGCCATGTTGGGCCCCTCCGCCATGTTGGGCTCTTCGGATTCGGTGGTCACTGGTCCTTCGCCCAACTGTCTTCCCAAGCCAGGTTTTTCTCCGTTGTGTGGCAGCCCAAGTGCTGTGGAGCCCAATCCTTCTACAATTGGGCCTTCTAGCCCCACAACGTTACTGATCCCGTCCACGCAAGAGGCTCAGGATGCTTTCGAGGCCATGGTTAATGACATGGTGGACCAAGTGCTGACGTGTTCTCGTTGTTCTCTGGGGGGCCACTTGTCTGTCAGCTGCCCCTCCACCGTTCGATGTTTAGCATGTGGTGATCCTCATCATTCAAGAAAAGACTGCGACTATATTGCGATTGAAAAAGGTTTATGTTGGAAACGGAAGCGTCCCCCTATTTCGGATACGCCGGTCTCTCCTTGCTTGGGGAAGCGCGCGCTGCCGCCACCTCTGCAGGCTTGCCCTATCACATCGCCATTAACCTGCCCGCAGTCTTGCACTCCGCGCACCCCATCTACTCTGCCTCCTCCAACGCCCCCGCTTCCTTCATCGCCGCCTCCCATGGCTAACTTTGCTCTGGACCCGCAGCGATATGTGCCGGTGGGTCATCACATCATTGACGGAGGTGTTCATCGCCTTCCTCGTACCTTCGTCTCGCCTCCATCGCCCATTGTTCGTTCGCATGAGAGCTTCATGATTGCTGAGGTGATGCCGGCGCCACCCTTGCATCAGATGGGTCAGGTACGTGAGCAGGTGGTGGAGCTTATCAACCACATGGGTTTTCATGTCCGCTCTGCTCAACCATGGATTTCTGGAGTGGGTCTGTTTGAGGTCAGGGATGCTGGTGAGCGTTTTGCTTTGATTCAACTACCCCCTCAAGATCTTGGTCAGGATACATTTGTTCGCTTTATGAAGCATGACCACGGAGAGGGTTTTCGGGGGTTCAAGGCTTTCGTGAAGGATGTTTGATGTTCTTAGGTGTCCCCCTAGATCTCCGTAATACTGAGAATTTGAGGGCTGCTGTTAATACCTTTGGACAGTTCCATCATTGGATTAGTGATGATCCATATCTCGTCCGATCTATTGTGTTTGCCTCCTTCCCTGAGGATATTCTGGTTCCCAGGGACGTGGTGTTCTCTGATTATGCTGCTTGGGGTGGTGCTAAGGTTTCTTGGACAGCGCCTTGTTATATTTTAGGAGCCAATTTTGCTGAGCAAATGCCACAAGACGAAGATCCCATGCCTCTTGACGGCAATCCTCACCCCATGCCTGGTCACTTAATCCATGAAGATAATATCTTTGCTCTTCCGCCTTACCCTGCTCTTGGGTGGAACGATGTGCCGCCTCCTCCGCCTCCCATGGATGATAATCAGGGTGCTGGTTGGGGTTGGCACGCCAATCAGCAGGATGACCAGGTGGACCCAGTGCAAGTGGAGCTTGCTCCTGATCAGGAGTCTATGGTCATTAACCAGCAGGAGTTCTCGGGCTCTGTTAGCCAGTCGGTAGGGGAAGTTCAGGCTGATCCTATGTTACAAAATGTGGCGATTGTACAAGATCCAGCTGTGATTGTGCAAGTTCCGGACGATATTGGAGATAATGCTTTGGATGCTCAGCTTGATATTGTACCAGTGGAGCCAGTTCTTGGCCAGGGTGATCTTCAGATTGGTATTCAGCATGCTGTGGATGTGGATGAAAATGTCATTCAGATAGATGCGCCACCTGTTGATCCTGATGCCTTGGCTATTGTGTCGTTCCAGCCTTCAGATCTTGTTGTTGGTAGAGTGCAGGTTGTTTATGGCCCACCATTACCTCCTGAAATGGCCTGGAGACGAACTTTTGATACTCTGTTGGGGCGCTGCACTACTCTTCAGGTTCCAAAGCCGGTCATGCAGTCTCCTTTTGGGCAACTGGTCCTTTCCAAGAGATCGTGGTCTATGGCTTTTGAGAACATCCATTGGGTTTCTGACATTATCATTGATGATTCGTTTAGCATGGTTGCCCCTCTGTCTGCTTTCTCACCTCCTAGGGGAATTGCTCGTGATCTTTTTCCTGACAACCAGATGGAGTTGGAGCAGGACACAGGCCTGCAGTTTTCGTCTGCTTCTGATGGGCAGTTCTCCTTTTTTGCTCCTTCTCTGAAGAAGAAGAAGGCCCCCAAGCGCAGTTGTACTCCTGTTGTGGACTCTGAACTGCGTCGCTGCACCCGTAGTTCTGCAAAAAGAGATGGTTTCAAGCCAGTGTTTCAAGCCTTGCCTATGGTTGAACCTAAGAAAAAGAAGCCCCGCTCCAAGCCACTGACGGATGATGGTCCTGCTAGTCGCATGCCCTCGGTGCCACCTCCAACACCTATTCGTCATATTCAGCAAATTGGAGCGGATCTGGGGATCTCTGCTGATAAACTCTCTGTGGATGCGCTTATGGCGGATCCTTCTTCTGCCAAGGACAAGTCATCCCATGATTAGTCCGTGCTGTTCAACCGGGGTGTGGTCGACCCATAACTGGACTAGTTATCGTAGGATTTATTTCCATAATTTGTCTTCGGGACTTGTATGCATTCGTTGTCCTTGCAAACTTCTTTTGTTTGGCGTTGCTGCATGTCTGAAATGCTCTATGTGCTGCCTGCTATGTGGGTATGCTGTTAAACTTGTAACCTCTATGCTCAATGGATATTCGGTCTACTAGAAGTTGGCGGGTTATGTGTTGGAATGTTCGGGGCTTAAATTCTGATGATCGTCAGCTTGCTGTTCGTAATAAAGTGGATGAAGTCAGGCTTCTGTTATCTGTCTGCAAGAAACGAAAATGGAGTATATGGACTCCAGAACTGTCAGGAAATTTTGCCCTTCTCGTTTTGACTCTTTTGCTTATAGCCCTTCTATTGGGGCTTCGGGCGGAATTGTTGTGTTATGGAACTCCTCTATCCTTACAGGGAGATTAATTGAGGTCAAGCAGTTTGGCGTAATTGTGCACTTTACGTCCAAACATAACAATGAACAATGGACGCTTGTTACGGTCTATGGGCCATGTCGTGGCCAGGCAAGGGATGATTTTGTGGACTGGCTTTATAACCTTTCCATCCCTGACTCTGAAAATTGGCTTATTTTGGGAGACTTTAATTTTATTCGATCAACTGAGAACAGGAACTTACCTGGTGGCGATGCTAATGATATCTTCATTTTTAATGAGATTATTGGCCATCTTGGCTTGCTTGAGTTGCCTATAAAAGGGAGATCCTTCACTTGGTCGAATATGCAGGATAATCCTCTACTAGAGCAGCTTGATTGGTTTTTCACTTCCTCAAACTGGATCACTTGTTACCCCTCCACCCAGGTGTTGCCTCTGGCTAGGACTGCTTCAGATCATGTGCCTTGTGTGGTAGCCATCAACACTTCCATCCCTAAATGTAACATCTTCCGCTTTGAAAATTATTGGGTGGAGCTGCAGGGTTTTATGGACTGTGTGTCTGCCTCATGGTCTTCTGCTTCTAGCAAAACCAACATCTCAGCCAAGATTGCTGGCAAATTTAAGTCCTTGAGGAGGGATCTTAAGAGTTGGCACATGAATGTTTCCAAAATGAAATTATTAATTGCTAAATGTAATAGGGTGGTTCTCATTTTGGATTGTTTGGAGGAATTGAGGCCACTTTATAGGCATGAGTTCAACTTTCGTACTCTGGTCAAGTTGCACTTGGAGCATCTGTTGCACCTTCAGTTTCTGTATTGGAAGAAGAGGTGCACTATAAGATCTATTAAAGTTGGTGAGGAGAACACTAAATTCTTTCATGCTATGGCTTCTGAAAGGTTTAGGCATAACTCCATTGCTTCTCTGCGTTTGGATGATGGTACAGTTGTCTCTGATCATGAGCAAATGGCTGCTGCTCTTTGGCAAAATTTCAAGAACAGGATGGGTACTAGTCATGGTATTGACATGTGTTTTGATCTTTCTTCCATCATGCATAGAGTTCAGGGTCTTGACTCCCTCACTAAGACGTTCTCCAAGGAGGAGATGGATAATACTGTTAAAAGCATGCCCATTAATAAGTCTCCTGGGCCTGATGGATTTAATGGGCTATTTTTTAAGAAGTGTTGGTCAATAATCAGTAAGGATTTCTATGAGTTGGCTTCTGCTTTTCATGAGGGGTCTGTGAATCTGGAGAATATCAATTATTCTTATATCACCCTGGTCCCTAAGAAGAGATCCCCTGAGTCTGTTAATGATTTTAGGCCTATCTCTCTTTCTGGTATGGGGGTGAAGTTTCTTTCTAAGATGGCTGCTAACAGGCTGCAGCAAGATATCACAAGATGTTTGCATAAAAACCAATATGGTTTTATCAAATCCAGAACCATTCAAGACTGTGTTGCTTGGACTTTTGAATATTTGCACCAATGTCATCAGTCAAAGAGACCCATTGTCATTCTAAAGCTGGATTTTGAGAAAGCTTTTGATTCTATTGAACATGAGGCCATTCTCCAAATTTTGAGGCACAAGGGTTTTAATGATAAGTGGATCTCCTGGGTTAAACAGTTTTTGGCTTCTGGAACTTCCTCTGTTCTGCTTAACGGAGTTCCTGGGAAACAATTTGCTTGTAAAAAAGGAGTTAGGCAGGGTGACCCTCTTTCTCCACTCCTGTTTGCCATTGCTGCAGATCTATTGCAATCAGTGGTAAATGATATGCATCAGAAAGGACTGTTACAGCTCCCTATTCCATGCCATGATAAGGAATACCCAATTATCCAGTATGCTGATGACACACTCATTATTATGCCTGCTGAGGAAGCTCAATTGCTCTCCTTGAAGAAAATGCTACTTCTCTTCTCTAAGTCCACTGGACTGCATGTTAACTATCATAAGTCTTCCATTCTTCCTATCAATGTGGATTCTGTGGAGATTGCCAGACTTGCTGCTGTATTTGGTTGTGTGGTTGGCACCCTTCCTTTTACTTATCTTGGGCTTCCTGTGGGAATTACAAAACCTAAGATATTGGACTTAATGCCACTGGTGGATAGTATGGAAAGGAAGCTTTCTGTTAGCTCTTCCTTCCTTGCTCATGGTGGGCGCCTGCAGTACCTGATCTCTGCCCTTTCTTCTGTGCCAATTTTTTTCCTGTGTAGTCTGGATTTGCCTCCTGGTATTTTAAAGCAGCTTGAACGAATTCAGAGGCAATGTCTTTGGAGGAAGTATGGACAAGATTCTGGTCAGTCCTTGGCTGCTTGGGGTTTGGTTTGCAGACCAAAGAACAAAGGAGGCTTGGGTATTTTGAATCTGAAGCTGCAGAATGAGGCTCTGCTCCTTAAACATGCTAGTAAATTCTACAATAAAGTTGATGTGCCCTGGGTTCAGCTCATCTGGAACACTTACTATCATGATAGGGTTCCTCATGCTACCATCATTTGTGGCTCTTTCTGGTGGCGAGATATCTGCAAGTTAATGGATAACTTCAGGATGGTCAGTGCAGTACATGTTAATAAGGGGGACACTATCCTGTTTTGGTCTGATTCTTGGTCTTTGGGGGACACTAATACTCCTCTTGAGCAGAGGTTTGCTAGGCTTTTTTCATTTGCCATTGATCCCCTAATTTCTGCTGCTGAGGTTTTTGATTTGACTGAGCTCACCTCCTTATTCCATTTACCACTCTCTGAGAGAGCCTTTGGAGAGTTACAGACTTTACAAAATCTGCTGCTGCTCTCAAACCATGATCCTCAGCTTAATGATACATGGGTGTGGAAGGAGGATGGCAAGGGATATTCTGCCAAGAAATACTATTCTTTCTTGCATAAACACATTGTGCCCAACCCACTCTTATCCTGGGTGTGGGCTAGCTGCTGCACTATGAGAATTAAGTTCTTTGCTTGGATGCTGATTATGGATAGGCTGAACACTCAGGATATGCTGGAGAGAAGGCACTGGAATGTATCTGATTCTAACTTATGTGTTCTATGTCCAACACAAGCCAAAGAGGATAGAGATCATCTATTCTTTCAATGTAATTTCAGTTGTAGGGTCTGGAATTATCTTCAAATCAACTGGATGGCTGGAGATGATATGATTGCCATTGCTTATCATGCTAGAAGCGACTTTGCTAAGCCTTTCTTCTCTGAAGTGGTTTTCCTAGCATGCTGGAACATCTGGAATGTTAGGAATGACAGGGTTTTTAGGAATATCCCACCATCTTTTCGTAGATGGAGGTCTTCTTTTATTCTAGACATTTCCCTCCTGGTTCATAGAATTAAGCCTAAGTTCAAGGAGGATTTGCTTAGATGGATTTCCTTTTTGCCTCCTTGAGGTGAGTTTCATGTTTTCTTTCTTTTTCTTTTTGGGTCTGTTAGACCTTGTAAATTGTGTACATTTGTAACCTTTTCTTGTAGAGCAATAAAATTGCTGTGGGGTCTATACCCTACAGTTCCAGGTCAAAAAAAATATTGACCCAAGACATGATTCGGAGCTGATGCATATAATGCTATAAGTTCGGGGTGCCGCACTTGTGAAAGTGTTCGGACTTATCACACCATAGTGCGGGGAACATAAGCCCCTGGTGTATTCGGCCGTACGAGAGTGTACGGATGCAAGATGTCATAAACGAACATATATAAGAAAAGGAATGCAATTATAAGCGAAAGGTGATGCATTGTTCATTCAAGGAACTCTGCCATCAGTGCAGAACGATACAAATAGTGCGGTAAGCAAGGGATTGGACTATTTAAACATGTCCTCCTCCAGGGGTAGGCTGCGGACTGGTGTATTTAACAAATTTAATGCTCACAATGGAGACCACCAGAGTGTTCGTCGTAGCCTTTGTCCTTCCCTGGCTGTTGCATCGTGAGTTCGGCAGGTTCACCGCCGGGCAGGGTCTCTGGTGAACGGAGTCCCGTGGATAAATAGAAAAAGGAAAAAAAGGAAAATAAGAAGATCGACACACTTGGGAGCCCCTGGTGTGGTTAAGCCGCACTCTGGGCCTATCGTGGTCGTGCCCCTCCCCCTATGCCCATGGTATCTCCAGAGCATAATGATGTACGCGAAGAGCTGGTCTTGCAATCATGCAAGGGCTGGGATTGGGGCCGCATTGCTACGCGTGCTCGGAACGTGCCAGGTGGTCTTGATTGATGTTACTCCAGGCGCGTTTGGCCATGTCCGGTTATTTAATGGCCGGACTCGAAAATTGCCTTGAAAGGCTGCTCTGTACTTCTACTGCGAGAGCCGCTGTGTGTTCCTCTGTTCGGAGGGAGCGTTCAGTATTTCCGTTGACCATGATGACTCCACGAGGGCCTGGCATCTTGAGCTTAAGGTATGCATAATGCGGCACCACGTTGAACTTTGCAAACGCGATTCGCCCGAGCAGAGCGTGATAGCCACTGCGGAACGGGACTATGTCGAAGATCAACTCCTCGCTTCGGAAATTATCCGGGGATCCGAAGACCACTTCCAGTGTGACTGAGCCTGTACAATTGGCCTCAACACCTGGTATGACGCTTTTGAAGGTCGTCTTTGTAGGTTTAATCCTTGATGGGTCTATGCCCATCTTGCGCACTGTATCCTGATAAAGCAGGTTCAGGCTGCTGCCGCCGTCCATCAGGACTCTAGTGAGGTGAAATCCATCGACGATTGGGTCTAGAAGCAATGCGGAGAATCCGCCATGGCGGATACTGGTTGGGTGGTCCCTTCGATCCAAAGTGATCGGGCAAGAGGACCATGGATTGAACTTCGGGGCGACTAGCTCCATCGCATATACGTCCCTAAGTGCACGATTCCGCTCCCTCTTGGGTATATGGGTTGCGTATATCATGTTTACCGTCCGCACTTGTGGTGGGAAACCCTTCTGTCCTCTACTGTTCGGCGGCCGGGTCTCTTCCTCGTCATCGCTATGCAGCCCCTTGTCATTTTTTCGGCAATTAACTTGCCTGCGTGCTTGAATACCCAACAATCCCTGTTGGTGTGGTTAGCTGGCTTTTCGGGGGTGCCATGTATCTGGCAAGAGCGGTCGAGTATTCGGTCCAAATTGGACGGACCCGGAGTAATTCTTTTGAATGGCTTTTTTCCGCTGACCGGGTTTAGAGCCTCTGAATCCGGCGTTGACTGCCGTATCCTCAGTGTTATCGCCATTAACGCGGCGTTTGTTTTTGTCGCGACGCGACCTGCCATTGCTATCCTTGCTGTCCAGACTGCCATAATTTTTGCTGAGGTTGTTACTGGGAGCTAGCCAGCTGTCCTCTCCCGCACAGAAGCTGGTCATGAGTGATGTGAGGGCTGCCATGGATTTCGGCTTTTCCTGTCCTAGGTGCCGGGCCAACCACTCGTCGTGGATGTTATGTTTGAAGGCTGCGAGGGCCTTTGCATTCGGACAATTGACGATTTGATTTTTCTTTGTGAGGAACCATGTCCAGAATTGTCTGGCCGATTCGTCTGGCTGCTGAATTATGTGGCTTAGGTCATCGGCGTCTGGTGGTCGCACATATGTGCCCTAGAAGTGGTCCTCCCAACACCCAATTGATTCTGCTGGCAAGCTGTTAAGCCAATGCCGAGCTGGTCCTTTAAGCTTGAGTGGGAGATATTTGATGGCGTGGAGATCGTCACCACGGGCCATATGGATGTGAAGGAGGTAGTCTTCGATCCAAACCGCGGGGTCTGTTGTGCCATCGTAGGATTCAATGTTCACGGGTTTAAACCCTTCAGGGATTTGATGATCCATTACTTCATCTGTGAAGCATAGTGGGTGTGCGGTGCCTCTATATTGAGCTATATCACGATGTAGCTCGAGAGAGCTTTGTCTGCTGTGTTCGGCCCGGCCGGAGTTGCTGTATCCGGCGCGACGGTAGTCGTCGTGGGTCGTGGGGCGCCCACGTGATCCGTAGATAGATCTGGATTGTCTTGCCTTGTCCTCCAATATATCCCGCAAGTCCGATGCATTCCCCCGTGGCTTCGCGCTTTTCGAGCGGTGCCGGGGTACGGTTCTGGCAGAGGGCCTAGATGCCTCTCTGTCGCGGCCACGAGGTTGTCGGTCTGCCGTATTGTGCACTGGTGACGAAGGTTTGTATGCTTCCTCCTCTAGTCGGGGGAGCAACTTGCGTTTTGGGTAGCTTTTGGAGGGGCGTTCGAGTTCATACTCTTCGGCCGCGAGGACCTCGGTCCATCTGTCGGCCAGCAGGTCTTGATCAGCTCGAAGCTGTTGCTGCTTTTTCTTTAGGCTGTTCACCGTGGCCATTAGCCTGCGTTTAAAACGCTCTTGTTCGACGGGATCCTCGGGCATGACGAATTCGTCATCGTTGAGGCTTGCCTCGTCTCAGGAGGGAGGCATGTAATTTTCGTCATCCTCGTCTGCCGCTCTCTCTTGAGGGCTGGCTTCCCCGTCCTCCTGTGTTGAATCTTGCTGGAGGGGGTTGTCTTCGGCACTCTCTGGGGTGTTATTATCTCCGGTGCCGGAATCTCCATTCTTGCTATGGCGGGATTTAGAGCGGCGCCGCTGACGTTGGCGCTTGGGCTGTTTCTTAGAGGAATCTGCCTCCGCTGCTTCTTCGCCGTCCCCGTCCTTTGGGGTGTCCACCATGTATATGTCGTATGACAAGGTGGTCTTCCAGTGCCCTGTAGGCGTTGGTTCTTGATCGTCTCCGGCATCGTCGTTCATGCCGTCGATGTCTGCGGAGTTGTAGTCTAGCATGTCGGTTAGATCGTCGACAGTGATTACAAAGTGGGTGGTGGGTGGGCTTCGAATTTCTTCTTCGTCCGCATTCCAACCATCCTGACCGCAGTCCGGCCAGGGTTCTCCTGATAACGAGAGATACTTTAGCGAATTCAGGATGTCTCCAAAGGGTGAGTGTTGAAAGATGTCCGCAGCGGTGAACTCCATGATTGGCGCCCAATCGGATTCGATCGGCAGGGGCGCAGGAGGTTCGGAGTCCGGCAAGGAGTCCGGCACCTCGGAGTCACGAGCTTTGCAAAGGACAAGGTCGGTATTCGGCTCCATCGCTGTAGCAGTTGCAGCTCCCGAGGTGGTGTCCAGCCACCAGTCCTCGATCTGCGGGGTCGGCTCCGAACTATGGGTCGGAGCGGATTCGTGTGCGGCCTCCAAGGTATTGTCCGGCGGCAGAGCTAGATTATGCCCATCGTGACAGTGCGGCACGCTCAGATGTGGCTCGAATCCATCGAAGATCAAGTCTCTGCGGATCTCAGCCGTGAAGTTTAGGCTTCCAAATCTGACCTAATGGCCAGGGGCGTAGCTTTCGATCTGCTCCAGATGACCAAGTGAATTGGCCTGCAGTGCAAAGCCGCCGAACACAAAGATCTGTCCGGGGAGAAAAGTCTCATCCTGGACGGTGTTGTTGATTGAAGAAGTCATCAAGCCTATCGGTGACGACACAGAGGAACTCTCAATGAAAGCACCAATGTCGGTGTCAAAATCGGCGGATCTCGGGTAGGGGTCCCGAACTGTGCATCTAGGCGGATGGTAACAGGAGACAAGGGACACGATGTTTTTACCCAGTTTCGAGCCCTCTTGATGGAGGTAAAACCCTACTCCTACTTGATTGATATTGATGATATTGGTAGTACAAGAGTGGATCTACCACGAGATCAAGGAGGCTAAACCCTAGAAGCTAGCCTATGGTATGATTGTTGTAATGGTTGTGTGTCCTACGGACTAAAACCCTCCGGTTTATATAGACACCGGAGAGGGCCAGGGTTACACAGAGTCGGTTACAATGGTAGGAGATCTACATATCCGTATCGCCAAGCTTGCCTTCCACGCCAAGGAAAGTCCCATCCGGACACGGGACGAAGTCTTCAATCTTGTATCTTCATAGTCTTGGAGTCCGGCCGATGATGATAGTCCGGCTATCCGGACACCCCCTAGTCCAGGACTCCCTCAGTGCCCGTCTCCTCGAGGTCTCCATCGGGGATCTGCAGCCATTTGACCACAACAGGCGAGATCAAGTTCAGGCCGGCCCCGCTGTCAACCAACATCTTTGTCACCTTGAGGTTGCGGATTGTTGGCGAAACCAACAATGGCAAGCACCCGACCGCAGTCGTGCGGTCAGGGTGGTCCTCGATGTCGAAGATGATGGGCGTGCTGGACCATTTTAGGGGCTTCCGTGCGTCGAATGATGGCTCCACCGCCGTGATCTCACGCGCCCACTTCTTGAGTTGGCGGTGGGACATATGCAGCGAGGCGCCACCATCGACACACATAGCCTCTGTGGCTTTCTGAAACTCGTGGTCACCAGACTCGTCGTCCTCGTCATGATCATCATCTTCCTGCTTCTTGTCGCGGCCCCGGGCAGGCCTCTCCTACTGATTATCCTTGCCGCGGCGGCCTCCTTGGCCGCCACGTTTCTTGCCGGATCCCTCGACACCATTTGGGCCTTTCTCCTTGTCCTGCCGCTCATACTCGGCTTTCTGCTTCTCGGCTAGCAGCTCTACCTGCCGGCAGTTTTGGAGGTCATGGCCCTTGGTGCGGTGGATCTTGCAGTACTGCTTGTCGGAGCCTCCTGGCTTGTCGGCAGCCGCCAAGGCCCGGCAAGCGACACACCCGGCAACCTCCTTGCCGGGGTTGCTCGCCTTGGTCTTCTTGGTTGCGCCGGTGTTGTCGTATCCCTTGATGGCAAGCACGGCCTTGCCCTTGCGCTTCCTGTTACATCGTCGGCCCTTCTTCGCTGTGGTGGCGGTGTCGCCAGTGGAGTCGGTTTCCGCGCCGGCATCTTCGTCGGGGTACTTCCTTCCCTCTTCAGCGCGAGCGCATCGGTCGGCTAGGACATAAAGCTCGGCCACATCCTTGACCTTGTTCATCGCGAGCTCTTCACGCATCTTGCGGTTGCGCACATTCTGATGGAACGCACTGATCACGACGGCGGGATGAACATCGGGGATATTATATTGCACTCGGCTGAATCTTTGCATGTACTTACGCAAGTTTTCTCCTTCCTTCTGGGGGATGATGTGTAAATCACTCGCCTGGCCATGAGCTTGGTGACCTCCGGTAAAGGCGCCAACAAACTCATGGCACAGATCCTCCCAAGAAGAGATGGAATCCACTGGCAAGTGAATCAACCATGACATAAAATTAGGCTTGAGTGCCAACGGGAAGTAGTTGGCAAGCACCTTATCGTCGCGGGCCCCAGCAGCTTGCATCGCGATGGTGTAGATGCTGAGGAACTCTGATGGGTGAGTCTTGCCGTTGTACTTCTCGCCAACGTCGGGCTTGAACGTACGGTGGTAGGGCCACTGGAACTGCCGTAGCTCATGAGTAAAGGCCGGACAACCCACCTCGTAGGGTAGGCCACCGTAGCCTCCCGGCGCTGGGTGGTCCATAGAGGGCCCTGCCCGCCTATCCGACTGGTGGCGCGCATCATGTCGGCGCTTGATCGTAGTTCGAGCATCCTCGTGAGCCCGGTCCCGAAGGACTTGATGCTGATCGCGGATGGTTCGCGGGTCAGACGACGCGATGGAGATATCATCACAAGCGTCGCCACGACGGACCGACGCCCGGGGTGGCCGGGATGGAGGTGGGGAGTACACCGTGGCCACATCGCCTCTGGTATGGCCTCCGCTGGCATGCGGTGGCCCGACAGAGCGACGGCCTATGGGTGCCGCTGGCCGCAACTCATCATTGTTGGCGATGCCGATGAGGCTCCGGACGGTGGCCCTCCATTCGTCGAGCTTCTCCGTGGCGGGAGGAAAATCGAGGAGCAGCTGCGCGCGTGCTAGGGCTTCCGCTGGCGTGGGTGGCGGCGAAAGCTGGGTGGACCGTGATGCGCCTCGACTTCTAACCATGTTAGAAGGAGCTGTGTAACGGCCTCACAGCCGTTCGCCACCTCCGTCAGCACCTCGGTGTGCATGCTGGCCCTCCTCATCATGTGATGGACGCACGGGACTCTTCCCAGGGCGGCGCGCAGGGTCACCGGTGGGGTGGCGCTGCTCATCACGCACAACCTGGAAAGAGCGCGCCATGGGCGCCGGTGTTAGTGTCTTGGAGGCTGATGTGCCGCCGTCTGGCGGGATGGCGGCGCCCCTGGAGGGCCCCGCACCGCTTGCAAGGGGCAGGACTCCATCTTTGGAGCCCGCGACCGGTGGCCTGTCGCCTGGAGTGCGAACGACGACACTCGCCAGGCCTGAACCGCCGGGGTGATGTGGATGTTCATGGGCCACGCCATGGGTTCTCTCCGCGACTGGCCCGCTACTGGTCCGCACCAGTACTGGCAACCTGGTCCTGGACGAGCCGATCGTCGTGGTCGTCTTCTTCTTAGGAGCCATGGCGATGAAGAACAGCTAGGTCAACTGCTAGACCAGATTCTCACAATTGCGCCCCCTACCTGGCGCGCCAAATATGTCAGTGGGAAACGACACCTATGGGATCACTGGAATACCTACTACGGTTGCGGGGCGCAGGGATTGTCGGAGTAATGGGCCACGGGTAGGCCGACCCGGGACCCAAGATCTTTCAAGACATCGGGGCAGGCCGCGCCCCTACAGCCGAGTCCCAGCTGGCGACCTCCAGAGAGGCCGAGTCCCAGCTGGCGATCTCCGGAGAAACCGAGTCCCAGACGACGACTCCAAGACGAGCCAACTCCAAGCTGGCGACCTCCATGGAAGCCGACTATGGGAGTCGGCCCATGACACTTCACGAAGACCGATGCAGGGTACGGCCCCGACGTGGCCGTCCCTTCCTGCCTACGAGGGGTTGGCATGGCTACAGTGAGCCGTATCGCCGGGAGATCTCCGGCGAGGCGCGGCATTGTTGCCATGCCTCCCCTGACCTCAGCCACAGTGCGTGATGCAATGTACCCACGACGCCGGCCTGTACGGCCCAGAGATCGCAGGGCCACCCGTCAGTAGGTGAATCAGAGACGGCAGAACACCAGAAGACGGCCCTGAGGGAGTCGGCCTCCAGAAGTCGGCCGCCTCCCCGCCAGGGCCCCACAAGCCATAAACCAGATTGGATGGGGAGTGGCGACAGTGATTGCCAGACAGACGGCGGCACTGTTGCCACGACCCCATGACCAAGCCTGCGTCATCAGGAGTGCTGTACAGTGTTCGGCCTGTCCGCGGGACCCACCAGTCGACGGGCCCCAGAAGCCGGCAGGAAGGATGGCGGCATGAGAGACAGACGGCTGGGGGCCACGCCCAGTCAGATTACTATTGTACCCCCGGGGGGTAGGCCTATATAAACCCCTCAGGGCACCCATGCAAAGGGTTCGGCCTTTGATAGAGTTAGACACATAGACAGGGGAGGAGAAAGCCAGTTGAGCTCCCTCTTGCCTCCCGGAACAGCTCAAGGAGCACCATTGTAGCCACTTTGCCATAGTGACCATGCGGAGACCCCGCAGAGCAGCAGTAGGGGTGTTATCTCCCCGGAGAGCCCCGAAGCTGGGTAAGATTCGCCGGCGTGCATGTCTACGCCTCATCCCGTTTCCAGGCACCGGCGACGTTCTACTCGCCCCCACCATGATAAGCCATCCTTTGGCATATGTCGCACCCAACCCCCGACATTTGGCGCCCACTGTGGGGCGAGGTGCACCATCGTCCGGAGATCTGTTCTGGACGGGAACCCTTTTCCTCCCTGGCGAGCGCAGCCAACCAGGCTCGCCAGATGGAGTCTACATCGACACGCTGCGCGGCGCCGAAGCCGCCTGCGCTGCGAGCGGCCTCGCCGACCTTATCGGCGAGGTGCGCCTCTCCGACGATCCTGCATCCGGCGCAGGCACGGGTGGCCCCGAGAACCTTCTCGCGGGCCTCCTCGACCAACTCCACGTCGCCGGCGGGCCTGCCGTAGACTTGGAGTCCGTAGGCTCCTCCAACCCGATGCTGGTCGACTCCGACGCTGTATCGCTTGACATCTTCCCCACCAACGTGGTGGTCTACGACGAGCCGCTTCCATACAAGGTGAGTGGCGAAAGCGACGTCACGGAGGTGCTCGTCATCAGCCACGGCGAGCACTCCGGTGAAGAAACCAAGGACCCGCTAGCCGCGGCCCTGCAAGACATGACCGCGCCCATTCCAGAGGACGCAGACGCCGAGACACTGGAGGCACGCCGCTTTCAGATCGTCGAAGGCGCCAAGAAGTTGGCGAGCATGAGGAGCTTGTCAGAGGCATACCAACGCGAGATGGATCGCGCCGTAGGTGGCTCGCCGGCCCCGACTGGGCCAAGCCGTCTAGGTGCGGTCCGACAGCACGGCGCGGCCATCGCCGACTTACTCGGGGCGAAACGCCCTGTTTACGCCACCCCAGCGGAGAATATCTGCGCCGCCCAAGCGGCGACTGACGAGCTGAAGAACTTTGAGGGAGAAGAGCGCCGTGTGATGACGGAGCGAGTCCAGCAGCTCCTCGACGCGGTCGCTGTGCAAAACGCAGCCGGCAGCAGCCAAACGACGACTTACCTCCCCGCCGAGATCAAGGCGCGACCTCCCGGACGCCGACTGGCGGGGTCCGCGGAAGGAAAGAGAAGGAGCCGGCTGTTAGTCACAGTCAGACTCACATCACCATCGAGCGTGACCAAGACGGCCGCCCAAGAGCAGTGGAACGACGGGACGATTATCTGCCTCCCCCGCCCCAAAGAGAACGGCGAGTTTCTCCGCCACCTGTTGAGCATCCGACTCTCGGAGGTCGCCTTGGCCGTCGAGAGGGAGTCGGAGAGAATGACACCCGCCATCGGATCGACCGACTCCACCGATCCCTGGCACTGGAAGAAGAAGATGAGTTGGGTCCGCCTTGCTTCAGGCCCCGCATCAGAGACGAGCCCTTCCCCAAAGGGTTCACGCTCCCCCAAGACACGCCCAAGTACACCGGCTCCGTAAAGCCGGAAGACTGGCTGATAGACTACTCCACAGCCGTCAACATAGCAAATGGCAACAAGCGGGTTGCCGTGAAGTATGTTCCTCTCATGCTCCAGGGCACGGCCCGGACGTGGCTGAACAGCCTGAAGCCCCGCAGCATCAATAGCTGGGTCGACTTCACTGAAGCCTTCATTCGCAACTTCACCAGCAGGTACAAGCGACCTCCCAAGCTGCGCCAGCTCTCCCTGTGCGTGCAAGGCCCTGAAGAATCAACGCGCGACTACCTCACACGCTGGGGGGAACTTCGAAACTCCTGCGAGGGCGTGCACGAGGTGCAGGCTATCGAGTACTTCACCGCCGGGTGCTAAGAGGGCACCCTCCTCAAGCACAAGCTCCTCTGCGACGAGCCAGGAACTCTTGACGAACTGCTAGTCATAGCGGATAAGTACGCCACGGCCGACTCTTCTATGAAGACGGAGATTCAAGTCAACGCGGCTGGCAAGGTGACTCCCTAGGCTCCCAGAACTCCGGCTGGAGACGCTAGTCAGTGACAGCAACAAAACGACAACAAGCGCAAGGCCCCACAGACGACTTCCAACAGTCGGCAGGTCGCAGCAGTAGAAGATCAGCAGCCGGAGGGGCAGCCTCCGGCCAAGCGGCAGAAAGGCGACAAGTCCAATTGGTTGCCGGCTTTCTCCTATGAGCAGACTTTGGATGGTCCTTGCAAGTTCCACAGCGGCGCGAAGCCGTCGAACCACACCACCAGAAAGTGCCACTGGCTCGCCGGAATCGCCAAGGGAGACGGCCTCACCCCTCCGCCGCCTGCAGGGCGGCCACCTCCACCGCCGCCCCAGCAGCCGGCGGCTCGGCCAGTCGGCGCAGTGCAAGACGAGTTCCCAGAGGAGCACGGAGCCTACGTAGTATTCACCAGTGTGGCAGATGACCGGCGCGGCAGGCGCCAACAGCAGCAAGAAGTAAACGCAGTAGCAACGGATGCTCCAGAGTTCATGCATTGGTCCGGGAGGCCTATCAGTTGGAGTCGGGCGGATCACCCAGAGGTCATGCCGAGTCCAGGCTCCTATACCCTGGTTTTAGGCGCGACCTTGGCCACTGATAGGCGGGCCACCCGTTTTTGGCGGGTCCTGATAGACGGAGGCAGCAGCATAAACATCCTATACAAAGACACCATGGAGAAGCTAGGAATCAGGCGAAGGCAGCTGCAGAGCAGCCGCACCGTGTTCCATGGAATTGTACCCGGCCTCTCCTGCTCACCAATCGGCAAGATCCAGATAGACGTCCTCTTCGGGGACAAAGATCACTTCCGCCGAGAGCCGGTCTGGTTCGAGGTGGTGGACCTGGAGAGCCCGTACCACGCGCTGCTTGGCCGGCCTGCCTTGGCCAAGTTCATGGCGGTTCCACACTACACCTACCTTAAAATGAAGATGCCGAGTTCCAAGGGGATCCTGACCATTGCCGGCGACTAGAAGAAATCATCCGCTTGCGCGGCCGAGAGCAGTCGGCTGGCCGAGTCCTTGGTGATCGCAGCCGAGAAACGGCTCCTTGACCGGGTCGTGGCGATGGCCGGAAAGCAGCCAGAGATGTCGCCCGACCCCAAGGAGTCGGAGGTAGAAGGATCATTCAAGCCGGCTAAAGAAACCAAGAAGATACCCTTGGACCCAGAGCACCCAGAGTGATACGCTGTCGTAGGCACAGGCCTTGAGAGCAAATAGGAAGGCGAGCTCGTCGATTTCCTCCGTGAGAATCGGGACATCTTCGCATGGTCCCCCAAGGACATGCCGGGTGTACCGACGGAATTCGCCGAGCACAAGCTACACGTCAGACCAGATATGAAGCCCGTCAGGCAGCCCTTGCGACGCCTGTCGGAAGAGAAAAGAAGAGTTTTTGGAGAAGAGATAGCCCGGCTCCTAGCAGCCGGTTTCATCATGGAAGTGTTTTTTCCAGAGTGGCTGGCAAACCCGGTGTTGGTACTGAAGAAAAACAAGCAGTGGCGGATGTGCATCGACTACACAAGCCTCAATAAAGCCTGCCCGAAGGACCCGTTTGCTTTGCCAAGGATTGATCAGGTGATAGATTCCACAGCCGGATGCGAGCTGTTGAGTTTCCTAGATGCATACTCAGGATACCACCAGATCAAGCTGAATCCAATAGACAGACTGAAGACCGCCTTCATCACACCATTCGGGGCCTTCTGTTACCTGACGATGACGTTCGGCTTAAGGAATGCTGGCGCCACCTTTCAGCGTTGCATGCAGAAGTGCCTCCTCAGGCAACTCGGCCAAAACACCCACGTCTATGTGGATGATGTGGTGGTGAAGACGGAAAAGCGTGGGACGCTGCTGGAAGACCTCAAAGAGACCTTTGAAAATCTGCGCCGATTCCGGATCAAGCTCAACCCCGAGAAGTGCGTTTTCGGAGTCCCAGCCGGCCAGCTCCTTGGCTTCCTGGTCTCCGAACGCGGCATAGAGTGCAACCCCGTGAAGAACAAGGCCATTGAGAGAATGGAGGTACCCAGCCGATTGTTGGATGTGCAGAAGTTCACCGGCTGCTTGGCGTCCATCAGCCGTTTTATCAGTCGGCTGGGCGAGAAAGCTCTGCCCTTGTATCAACTGATGAAGAAGACCAACTTTTTTGAGTGGAACCACAAGGCAGATGAGGCATTTCTTCAACTGAAAAAGATGTTGACTACTCCCCCCGTGTTGGCGGCTCCGACTCCCAAAGAGCCCATGCTCTTGTACATCGCCGCCACCAGCCGAGTAGTCAGCACAGTCATCGTAGTCGAGCGCAAGGAGGAAGGCAAGGCGCTCCCAGTCCAGAGACCGGTATATTACCTGAGCGAGGTACTGTCGACCTCCAAGCAAAACTACCCTCACTATCAGAAGATGTGTTACGGCATGCATTTTGCCGCCAAGAAGCTGAAGCCCTACTTTCAAGAGCATCCAATCACTGTGGTTTGCACCGCTCCACTCGCCGAGATCATTGGAAGCCGAGACGCCTCCGGCCGAGTGGCCAAATGGGTTATAGATCTAGCCCCTTACACCATCTACTACCAGCCCCGCACCGCCATCAAGTCGCAGGCGCTGGCCGACTTCCTCGTCGACTGGGCCGAGACCCAGTACCTGCCGCCAGCGCCCGACTCCACTCATTGGCGGATGCATTTCGACGGCTCCAAGATGCGCACCAGCCTTGGAGCTGGTGTCGTCCTCACCTCCCCTAAAGGTGACAAGCTCAAATACGTGCTGCAAATCCACTTCGCCGCCTCCAACAACGTCGCCGAATATGAAGCGCTCATCCATGGGCTCCGGCTCGCCAAAGAACTCAGCATTCGCCGGATCCTGTGTTATGGCGACTCCGACTTGGTGGTTCAGCAATCATCCGGCGACTGGGACGCCAAAGACGCAAACATGGCAAGCTACCGCTTCCTGGTGCAGCAACTCAGCGGATATTTTGAGGGGTGCGAATTCCTTCACGTGCCAATAAATGACAATGATCAAGCAGATGCCTTGGCACGAGTCGGCTCCACTCGCCAAGCGATACCTTCTGGCGTCGCCCTTCAGCGCCTCCTCAAGCCGTCTATCAAGCCTTCACCAGAGTCAGACTCCATCTTCGTGCAGGCTCCGCCAGAAATAATCGGATCCGACTCCAAGGCCCCAGCAGGCGACCTCAAGAAAGCCACAGTTGAAACCAGCCCGGGGACTGCGCCAGTCGGCCCGGGGACTGCGCCAGTTGGCCCGGGAGCTGCCCCAGTCGGCCCAGAGATTCCGTCAATTCAGCAAACGGCTGCAGACTCCAACCCGCCGCCTCCCAGCCCAGCCACCCTCGTCCAAGTCGCTGTGGTAGCAGTTGAAGAGATAGCAGCACCTTCATGGGCGCAGCCCATCCTCAAGTTTCTAGTAAGCAAAGAACTACCAACAGATGAGATCTCGGCTCAGCAAGTGCAGCGCCGAGCAGCAGCATACACCATAGTCAACAGAGAGCTAGTCAGGCGCAGTGTCACTGGTGTCTACCAGCGCTGCGTAGAATCAGAGCAAGGCCAAGCGATTCTCAGAGACATCCATGAGGGCGAGTGCGGCCACCATGCGGCTTCGAGGGCACTCGTGGCCAAAGCCTTTCGGCACGGTTTCTTTTGGCCGACTGCCCTAGAAGAAGCTAAAGAACTAGTCCAAAAATGCAAGGGGTGCCAGATGTTCCGCTCCAAGCCCCTTTAGCCGACGGATATAGAGTTCGACTCTCCGCGAGTCTCCATGTACACCGAAGAGGAAGCCGAAGAAGCACGCCAAGACGGCGTTGATCTGCTGGAAGAAGGCCGACTGTTGGCACTCAGTCGGTCCGGCATCTACCAGCAGAGTCTGCGCCGATACTACAACCGCAAGGTCAAGCCAAGATCGTTCCAAGAGGGCGACCTTGTGCTCCGGCTGATTCAGAGAACAGCCGGCCAACACAAGTTGTCGGCGCCTTGGGAAGGTCCCTTCATCATCAGCAAGGTGCTAGGGAACGACGCCTACTATCTGATCGATGCTCAGAAGCCTCGAGCGCGCAAGTGGCACGACTCCGGCAAAGAAACAGAGCGCCCATGGAACGCAAATCTTCTTCAAAGATTTTACAGTTGATGCAGTATGTATCGCACTACCCTCTTTGTATTAAAGTACTAAGACCTTAGGCCCCCCGGGACGAGCCCGGGGACTGCCTTTTTGATTATCTGTATGATAAGAATTACGCTACCGAATATGCTGCTCTTTTTTATCACACCGTCTGGCTCCGGGTCCGACTAGTCGGCCCAGGGACTTGCCGTCTTGCGCTATGAAATGCTTCCTGCGGTCAGACAAGTAATGTGTTGCGCTCAAACCGTCTCCTGTCGAAAGCCGCAGATCGCAGAGCGACTGTCGGTAGGAAGGGAACAAGCAAGAACGAGCGCACGCATGAAAAATGGCTAAGGACCTAAAAGCTTATGCATAGCCCAAGACGGTTACCAGCCTCCCCCCTGCAAGCCGACTCATGAGCAGTCGGCCCACCGTCTCGACTTTTATCAAAGACAGCCAACTCTCCAATAGTCGGCCTGTCGCTTTCTAGCCGATTTGCTGGAGAAACTCTAAATGGCTAAGTACTTGCCTTCCTGAAGTAGCCGAGCACTTGACCTGGCGACAGTCCGCAGAGCGGCTGCCCAGCCGACAAGGCGGCAACTAAAGGAAGGCGGCAAAGGAAAAAGTCTAAGGAGCAATAAGCAAGGAAAGGCGGGAATTAGATAAATATTTACATAGGCCCTCGGCCGAATCTCCGAATAAGAATTCAGGATACACCCCGTGGGTGGAATTGTTCAAACCTAACAAGTCTTTTCAAAAGATTAATGAAGACAGATAAACAGAAGCAGTCTAGGAGGCGGCCTCCGAAGCCGGAGGATCGGAGGTGACGGCGGTGTCGGATGCCGGGGAAGTCGGCTGGGCGGTCTCAGCCTGGTCGTCTCCGGCGGCGGTCACCTTGTCCCCGCGAGGCTCGTTGCTGGAGGCGCGATCGGGCTGAGGCTGGCCGCCTGCTTCGTCTTCTGGCGCCTCCTCCTCGCCTCCATCCTCCGACTCGTCCTCTTCCTCGGTGCTGGAGTCGATAACCTCCGCCGAATCTTCCTCGTACTCCGGGTTCATCCCGAACCAGTTCGGCGGTGCCTCCTCGCCGCCTTCAGTCCGCTCGGGCACGAAGACGCTGGTGTCCGTGTACTCAGCGATGGCCGCCGCGCGCTCGACAAGGGCGCCTTCTACGACCTCCAGCTCGGCCTGAGCTTCTGACCGAAACGCGGCCAGGCGGTCCAGATCCAGCCCCCGGTACCACGCCTTGACGAACTCCAAGGCCCGGCGTGCTCCGGCCCGGGCTGAGGAGCCCTTCCAAGCCTCAAGGCGGCCGGCGGTGACCTCCAGCCAGTCGGCGGTCCGACTGGCGGTGCAAAGAGCAGGCACGTCCGGCCACAGGGCGGCAACCACTCGGGCACCGGCACGTTGAAGACGGCGCAGCAGGCGGTGAGCAGGACGAAGACGAGCCCCGATGCTCAGAAGCTGCTCGTCGATTGTTCGGGGGGCGTTGGCGGCAACCACTTCACCCTCCGCCCTTCGCGCCTCCCGAGCCGCCTCGATGGCCAGAGGGACGGCTTGTGAATGGCCGGGAAAGAAGTCTGACAAGGCAGAAAAGAAGATAGTCGGGAAATCAGAAATCAGCCCGACACAGAGTCGGAAGACCAAAGAAGCGAAAAAGACTTACCATCAACGATGTCCTCGAGCTCGTGGTAGCCGGAGGTCAGCATCGCCTCCCGATCGGTCCAGGATGAGCGTTCGACCTCGAACTCGGCCATGAGGGCGACCTCCCGCCACTTCGCGTCGTCCTGCGCCTTCCGGAGCAACTCCTTCTGCTCGGCCAGCTGCGTCGCCAGCAGCTCGCGCTCTTTGGCGAGCTTGTCGCACTCCTCTTCCTTGGCACGACGAGCAGTGTTGGCCTCGCCCAGCTGCTCCTGGAGGGCGGCATTGGCGCCTGAAGAGCGAAGAGGAAAACAAGAAAGTCATCAGTAAGGTAGATCGCCGGGGAGATCCGGCCCGACTGCTCAGCAGTCGGCTCGAATCTCGGGGACTACAGCCCGCGGGCGCGCTAGCGCGCCCCCGCGGAGAAGAAGGAAAGTTGATCGCCGGAAAGATCCGGCCCGACTGCTCAGCAGTCAGCCCGAATCTCGGGGACTACAGCCCGCGGGTGCGCCAGCGCGCCCTCGCGAAGAAGGAAGAAACAACTCACCTCGGCTTTCCGTCAGGTCGGCGGTCCGCATATTCAGCTCCTCGACGTTGCGGTTGAAGGCAGTGGCCCGGAGATTATGATATTCCTGCAAAAAGCCGGCAAAGGCAAAAGTTAGTACTCGGAGCTCACCAAAGGGAGTTCCGAACCGCCTGCTCAGCAGCCGGCCCGGAACTCGGGGACTACACCAGTGGGTGCGCTGGCGCGCCCCCACAGAGAAAGACAGAAATTAAAAAAGAGAAAGGAAACGTACCCGGACGGATGTCCGCACAGCCAGATGCGCTCTGGTGCAGAGTTGGAGGGCGTCGCTCTCCGCGCGCAGCTTTGACTGGACGTCCAGGAGGGCCTGATTCAGCGGGCCGGTGCCGCCTCCGCGCAACCAGCCGGTGGGCGCGGCACGGGAGGCCTCGGCGTCCAGATTCACCGAGCTGGCTATGCCAGCCTCCCGAGCTCGCGGCGCCGAGCTCGTCCTCTCAAGCCGGCGGCGCGCAGGAACGGCAACTTGAAGAAGCAGCCGCGCCTCGGCATCGTCCGTAGTCGGAGGATCCTGCAGGTCCACCGGCTGCTTGCCATGCGGCCTCCTAGACGGAGGCAGAGGCGGTGCATGGGTGTCCGAGCCTGAAGCGTCGCCGCCCTCCTCCACGAGAGGGTTCTCGGTGCCGACCTCTTCGGTCTGCCACGTGAACTCCAGAGTCGGCGCCGCCAACGACAACGGAGGGACGAGCATCGCCGATTGGCGATGCGTGACCTCCTCAGCGCGCCGTTTCGTCGCGGCGGCAGTCTCGGCCTCCTCCAGTCTCCTCTGGGCATTGGCGGCCGCCTTCTCAGCCTCCGCCTTCTCCAGGCGGTCGGCCTCCTCTTCATCGCGCTTCTCCCGCGTGTTCCGTTCCGTCGCCTCCCGAAGGTCGGCGGCGGGATCGACCCGCCGGGTGTTGGCGGATGTCTCTACCGACCCCATGACAGAGGGGACGGCGGCTCTCTCAAGGGAGAGGGGAGCTCTGGAGGAGACCGGAGGGAAAAATCAAAGAAGACTCAGATAAAATCCAACAAAGAAAACGAAAGAGTGAAAAAGACTTACGCGGAAACTAGCGGCGGCCTTCTCACTTCCCTTCGGAAGCGGTTGGCCTTCGCGGCCGCCTCCTCCCGCTTGGTCGCGGCGGCCGCCCCCTTGAGATTCTTCTGTTTGCCGCCGGGCGTGCTCGGCCCGGCGTGACGCCTCTTCGCGCCGACTTGGCCGGAGGGGCCGGCCCTCGGCTGGTGGCGCGGGACGACTTCCACGTCGGCGTCGTCCTCGGGCCAGTCGGCGAAGGTGGCCGACGGCCTGAGGCCGCCGTCCGCCCCCTCTCCGCCGCCTTCGGCGTCGGCCTCCAGCACCGCCGCCCCCAAGTCGGGGTCGTCGACACCACTATCCTTGCGATCTGGGACGTAGTCGCGGGGCTCTCTCATGGCGCCGGCTGCTGGCACCGTGAGGGGATTCTGCCCAGAAGAAACCAACGATGATGATTAGAGGCCGGAGTCGGCTGCAAAGAGGAACAAGCTACAGAAGGATGCGACTTACCATTGGAGGGGGGTTGTCGCGCGAGTACGGCTCCTTGCCGTACTGCCAGTTCTCCGTGAACTCGCAGTGCGCGATGTGGTTCACCAAGTTCGCCACCTCCCCGCGGGGCATTTCCTTAGTGCACAGCCAGCTCGGATCGTGGCGGCCGCTCATCTGACAGATGAGGTGAGGCCGGCCCTGGAGCGGGTG
Source organism: Triticum aestivum (assembly GCF_018294505.1). Lineage (NCBI taxonomy): Eukaryota > Viridiplantae > Streptophyta > Magnoliopsida > Poales > Poaceae > Triticum > Triticum aestivum. The sequence goes on from NC_057813.1 coordinate 469,016,358, forward strand.
GACTCGGCGCGCCACGAAGGCGGCCAGAAGGTCGGATGCGACGAGCCCCTCCGACTGCAGTAGAACTCGGAGTCACGCCACGGAGCCGGCTCTGGAGGGGGACAGCGACTTGGACCGGTGGGACCAACTGGCAAGCCTGCCACTCAGAGGCTCGGGGTCAAAGGGCGGCAAATTGACCCAGTCACCGTCAGTGGAGACGTTCTTCATGTAGAAGTAAGATCGCTGCCACATCTTCACCGACTTCACCAACGAGATGGGAGGGAAAGGGTTGTCGGCCGTCGAGCGCCGCACCGCGATGTAGGTGCCGCACTGAGCCGGCGTGCCGGCGGCCTGAGTACCGAGCTTCGAAGAGAAAAATTCTCCCCACAGCTCGAGGGTGGGGAGAACGCCGAGGTAGCCTTCGCACAGAGTGGCGAAGGCGGAAAGCAGCACCACCGCGTTTGGGGTGAGGTGGTGCGGCTGAAGTTTATGGAACTCCAGAAACGAGCGGAAGAACCTGCTCGCCGGCAGCCCCAGCCCGCGCATTAGGTGCGAGCGGAAGACAACCCGCTCGCCCTCCTCCGGCGCGGGCCGGATTCTCCCGCCGGCGCGGGACGGGCGTGCACCAGGTCCGCGCTCGGGAGACGGCGGGTCCGGCGGAGAAACTCGATGTGCTCTGCCTCCACGTCCAAGCCGTCCCACACGCCGGAGCGCGAGGCAGGGGGCGCGACGGAGGAAGAACTCATCGCCGACGAGAGAGGATGCGTTGGCTCACGGCGGAGGAAGAAGAGAAGGCAGGAGAGCGGGGGAGTGGGTGTGCGCGCAGTGCCGCCCCGCTCCTCCCCGCCTATTTATAGCCCTACGGGCTGAGGAGCCGAGGGGGCGGACGTGGGATTAACTGCGCCCGAAGCCCCACGCCGCCCACGATTTACCCCACGAAGTTACTGCGCGCAGTAACAATGTGGGGATGCCAACCATCCGCAGCCGCAGCGGATCCGCTCGGAAGCCGAGGCGCGGTAATGGCGGGCCCCATCTGGCGGCCCGTCCCGTCGCGCGCGTGGGTGGGCAGACTATCCTCCCCACGTGGCGCCACGCGATAGGACCGTCTCGATGGCGGCGGGGAAGCGTATCCGATACGCCACCTGTTTTCCCGCCGCGACTTACGAATAATGGCCCCTCGCTGAACAAGTCTGACTTCGGCGAGTCGGCCCGAAGAAACAGTGGCCGAGTCTCAGAATCGGCGCTGGGAAGATTGAAACTGTTGAAGCCCCACGAGGCGGCGCCCACAGGGCTTCACCAGCTTCGGGGACTACTGTCGGAGTAATGGGCCATGGGTAGGCTGACCCGAGATCCAAGATCTTTCAAGACATCGGGGCAGGCCGCGCCCCTACAGCCGAGTCCCAGCTGGCGACCTCCAGAGAGGCCGAGTCCCAGCTGGCGATCTCCGGAGAAGCCGTGTCCCAGACGACGACTCCAAGACGAGCCGACTCCAAGCTGGCGACCTCCATGGAAGCCGACTATGGGAGTCGGCCCATGACACTTCACGAAGACCGATGCAGGGTACGGCCCCGACGTGGCCGTCCCTTCCTGCCTACGAGGGGTTGGCATGGCTACAGTGAGCCGTATCGCCGGGAGATCTCCGGCGAGGCGCGGCACTGTTGCGATGCCTCCCCTGACCTCAGCCACAGTGCGTGATGCATTGTACCCACGACGCCGGCCTGTACGGCCCAGAGATCGCAGGGCCACCCGTTAGTGGGTGAATCAGAGATGGCAGAACGCCAGAAGACGGCCCTGAGGGAGTCGGCCTCCAAAAGTCGGCTGCCTCCCCGCCAGGGCCCCACAAGCCATAAACCAGATTGGATGGGGAGTGGCGACAGTGATTGCCAGACAGACGGCGACACTGTTGCCACGACCCCATGACCAAGCTTGCGTCATCAGGAGTGTTGTACAGTGTTCGGCCTGTCCGCGGGACCCACCAGTCGGCGGGCCCCAGAAGCCGGCAGGAAGGACGGCGGCATGAGAGACAGACGGCTGGGGGCCACGCCCAGTCAGATTACTATTGTACCCCCAGGGGGTAGGCCTATATAAACCCCCCGGGGCACCCATGCAAAGGGTTCGGCCTTTGATAGAGTTAGACACATAGACAGGGGAGGAGAAAGCCAGTTGAGCTCCCTCTTGCCTCCCGAAACAGCTCAATGAGCACCATTGTAGCCACTTTGCCATAGTGACCATGCGGAGACCCCGTAGAGCAGCAATAGGGGTGTTATCCCCCCGGAGAGCCCCGAAGCTGGGTAAGATTCACCGGCGTGCATGTCTACGCCTCATCCCGTTTCCAGGCACCGGCGACGTTCTACTCGCCCCCACCATGATAAGCCATCCTTTGGCATATGTCGCACCCAACCCCCGATAGGGATCGTGAGAAGAGCGGAACTATCAGACAGCACAAAGGGGATTTACCCAGGTTCGGGCCACAAAGATGTGTAAAACCATACGATCCTGCTTTGGTGGATGTAGTTAGTGTTCTTGAGCTCTTGAACTAGCTCTGGGTGCTGCTAGGTTCGGAAGAGCCGAATCCTTCTCCAGTGCACCATGGGCCTCCTTTTATAGGCGAAAGGGGCTGCCACAGTGGCACACAGGAGGTGGAAAGTGCTACAGCGCTATGAGCTTATCGCTGGTATTACAGGACAAAGTGCATTTAATGCGAGGCTTAGGTGTCCCTTCACTTTATCAGGGACGGGAGCGAGGCCCATCCCGTCTGTCGTCGCTCCTCCTTGCTTTGACACGCGCCCTGGCCAGCGATGCATGCGGTGCCATGTAGGTAGGCAGGCAGCTGAGGTGGCGCGGTGGTGGAGCCTCCACGAAGGGCTACATGTTGCCACGTAGATGCCTGCCCTGCTGGTTGGGTTGGCAGCTGCATGCGAACGGTGCCAGAGGCTTGGCTGGCGTGGGCCTGGCAGTGGCCCTGCTGATGCGCCTGGCAAGGGCCTTGCCGGGTGGCCCGACAAGGGTCTTGCCGTGGTGCGCAGGCGCCCCCGGCAAGGATCTTGTTGGGAGTCATGTGGGTTTCTTCGGTGAGGATGGTTGCCTTCCTATCCTCAGTTGATCTTGACTATTCTTTGTCTTCATAAAGATCTACGTGCCACCACGGAGGGCCTCCCGAGCCTTGTCCCAATGTGTTTGTTTTAGCGTTGGTGGGCTCAAAGGTGGCTCACTCAGCTAGTGTGGGTGAGCTGCCCTAGCAAGGGTCTTGCCGGGGCCGCTGAGGCTGCCCCGGCAAGGGTCCTTGCCGGGGAAACCTGCTTCGTCCATCCAATCTTTGTGGCCTTGGTCCTTGTCGTCGCTTAGTTTGTCTTGAGCCTTCGGCTTCTCTCTGGCTTCCCTTTCCTGCCCTGTTATGCATGGCCGCGGCGGGTGGTTCTGACTGCCCGTGCACAAGTAAAGGGGTCAAAAGGAGAGCCCTTACTTTTGTACACAGACAGGTACCTTCTCAGCACCCGGCAGTGAAGTATTCGATGGCCTACACCTCGTGCACGCCATCACAAGAGTTGCGCAGCTCGGCCCAACACGTGAGGTAGTCGCGAGTTGATTCACTAGGGCCTTGAACGCACAAGGAGAGTTGGCGGGGCTTGGGAGGCCGCTTGTACGTGTTGGTGAAGTTGCGGACGAAGGCTTCGGTGAAATCAACCTAGCTGTTGATGCTGCGAGGCTTCAGGCTGTTCAGCCATGTCCGGGCTGTGCCCTGGAGCATGAGCGGGACGTACTTCATAGCAACGCGCTTATTGCCATTCACTATGCTGACGGCCGTGGAGTAGTCGACCAGCCAGTCTTCCTGCTTCACGGAGCCGGTGTACTTGGGCGTATCTCTTGGAAGCGTGAACCCTTTAGGGAAGGGCTCATCTCAGATTCGAGGGCGAAAGCAGGGCGGACCGAATGCGTCTTCTTCTTCTAGTGCCAGTGATCAATTGAGGCGGTCGATCCGGTGGCAGGCGTCGTTCTCTCCGACTCCTTCCCGGCGGCCAAGGCGGTCGCTGAGTGTCGGGTGGCAACAGGCGGCGAGGAGGCGTGCCTCTCCCTACGAGGGGGGTGGAGGAGGATACTCGTCCCGTTGTTCCACTGCTCTTGGGTGGCCGTCTTGGTCGCGCTCGATGGTGATGCGAGTCCGGCTGTGGCTGGCAGCCGGCCTATTGTCTCTTCTACCGCGGATGCCACCAGTCGGCGTCCGGGATGTCGCGCCTTGATCCCGGCGAGGAGGCAGATCTTCGTTTCGCCGGTTGGGGCTTCAGTGCGGCAGTCGACCTCCTGCTGCTCGGCAGCCGCGTCAAGGAGCTGCTGGACGCACTCCATCATGTGGCGGTGCTCGTCGCCCTCGAGCTTGTCTAGCTCGTTTTCTGCCGCCTGGGCTGTCACGCCTAAGATGCGACCCTATCCTAAAGGAACTCGAAGGTCCCACCAAGGATAGAAGCGCATCTTGAAGACGCTTTTGCAAGGTGGATATCATTACATCAACATTACATAATAGTGGGGATACATCCGATACATACAATGTCACATGAATACAACAATACAACATACAAGAACAACATGTCCGGTTTAATGAGGCATGGAAAAGTGCAACAAACAATACTACAAGTTAAGTGGAGCTCAATATGCAACGAGTTGCATATTGACAAAACACCACATCAATTATTTAGTTCTCTCTCGGTTATGCTACTCATCAATATTAAATGTTGTTAAACATGGCAAGAGGTGCAACACAATAAAACTACCTATCTAGGCAAGTTTAAATGAGGCCGGAACAACAAACAATAATTCCGGAAAATTCTCATGTCCATATTTTAGATTTGGTACTGTTCTTCCCTTAACCATAATTATAGTTTTTAAACAGGAAAATAAAGTGGACCATGTTAAACTAGGCATTTTTCCACCCCATTTACATATAAAGAACATTTAAAACCGAGCTACGGTTATTTAGTTATGAATTAAATCATTTTAGCATGGCATTTATGCAAAATTAAACAAACAGCAAGTTAAACATACTAAACATGGATGAAAATAGCATATTACGAAAGTGCATGAAAAACTGAGCAAGTTACATATATGACATGTTTAAATCCGATGCACGATTATTTAGTTGTGAGTAATTTAAAATCATGGCATTTTCTGTAATTATTAATGCACTGGTTTAAATCGCAAAATCGTCCAGGGAAAAAAAACATGAGATGGGCCGAATCTAGCTGGCCCGACAGGAGCACTGGGTGCGGCTTAGAGATGGGCTGCAGCTCACCTAGCTGGGTTGGCCCAGATCGGTGGAGCAGGCCAGCAGGGGCGCTGGGCCAAACCAGGCTGGGCCGGAGGCGAGGCCGTGGTGCTCGTCCACGCTGGCGGGATCGCATGCGGAGGAGGGGCGCGGTCAATGCTCCAGAATGAGCGGGACTTGGCGCTGGTCGTCGTCCCAGCACGCAGAAGCAGGGGAGGCCGGCGATGAGGGATTGGCGGAGGCAGCGGCAAGGAGAAGGACTCCGGTGAGGGTGATGCTCCTCCTGTGGATGCATCAGAGAGAGAGGGAGACGGGTGAGAGATAGAAGGTGAAGGGGAAGGAAGAAACAGGGGCACGGGCATGGCTTGGCTCACGAGAGCTTCGCCATAGGCGTGCAGGCACGGCGGCGCTGCCGGAGGAGATGTAGGCGACGAGGAGGGTTCGTGGCGACGGCAGGACGCGAAGGAAGGCGCGAGGCTGGGCCGGCCGGAGCTCGATGTGGTTACTGAGGGGAACCGGATCCGAAGGCTGGAGCCTTGATCTGAAGAAGAGGACAGCCATGGCGTCCCTGCTCGACAAACTGAGAGAGCAGAGATGTCAGCGAGAGAACAAAAGAGGAAAACAGGAGCGAGAGGGTGGAGGGCAGCGACGGGACCTGGGGGTTTCGGGCGATGAAGACAGGCGCCCACGTCTTGGACGAAGCAGAGGACTTAGCGCGGCTATGACGACGAGGAATCGAACGAGGTGGAGCTCGGGCGGTGAGGTCGTAGGAAGACGGCCAGCTCGGAGAGGTAGGGGAAGATGGCGAGGTCGGGCAGGCGGATTGACGATACGGGAGCTCCCGGCGGCTGTTGCGGCGGGTAGCGGCTTGCAGACGACGGTGGAAGCAGGGACGAGGCAGCGGGGGCGAAAGGAGGAGGCTGTGGCTTGCTCGGGATTTGGGTGGCGCGGAGATCATGGGAGGTGGTCGGAGGCTGCGGTTGGAGGGCGGTGGAGGAGAGCCGAGGAGAGGGGATCTGGGAGGATCCCGTGGTGGGGTTTGAGTGTGGCGGCGGCGAGGAGGAAGGATGGGACAGCTCTCCTTGATTTTAGGGTTGCCCCATTGATATACCTTGGTGGATTAGGTTAGGGGGATATTTGGTCCCTCCAATTTTAATCGGACGGTCCGAAATACTAGGTTGGGAAATCCAAATAAGAAAACGGAGATGTTTTTGGGATGTTTGGGGATGATCCGGATCCAACGGTGACGACTGAGCGGGTCGGGTTCGGGGAAGTTTTCGGACGCGCACAAGAGGGGTTTGACAAGAGGGAAACGCAAACACGGTTGGTCTCGGAATAGTCAATGAAAGCAAGGGGTGATGCGGCAACTACGAGCGGATACGGGTTTTATGAAAACATATGGATGCGATGCACATGATGCTATGAGATAAGATGCATAACAAAAACAAAATGCAAAACAACAGACAAAAACCCAACCACGAAGGAAATAACATATCACATCTCAGGAAAAGGCAAGAGTTGGAGTTACGAATATGGAAAGTTACATCCAGGGCGTTACATGGGCATCTCGTATGTTCTCCGCAGGCATGCAGTAGACGAGATGATCTGTCCTGAACATGCTGGCAATGGTCGCGCCGCGCTGCCGGATCACGTCGATGCGGCTAGGCCCACCAGGAGCCGGCGTGCTGCCGACGGCACGGTCCATCTCATGTTGGTAGGCCTCCGAAAGGCATCTCATGCTTGCTAGCCTGCTGGCGCTTTCGATGAGCTGGACACGGCGTGCTTCCAGCGTCTCGGTGTCGACATCTTCAGGGATGGGCGCAGACAGGTCTTGCAATGCAGCCTCGAGGGGGTCTCGAGCACCTTCGCCCGAATGATCGCCATGGCTGATGACAAGCACCTCTGTGACGGTGCTCCCACCGTTGTGCTCGCATGGAGGTGGCTCGTCATAGACCACCACGTTGGTGGGGAACGCATCAGGAGACGCCGTGTCGGAGTCAACAAGCATCGGGTCGGTGGAACCAACCGAGTCCAAGTCCACAGCAGGCTCGCTGGCGATGTGGAGCTGGTCGAGGAGGCTGACGAGGCGGCTCTCGGGGCAGTCTGTGCCCGTGTCAGGCGCGGGCTCGTCAGAGAGGCGTATCTTGCCAATAAGATCGGCGAGGCAGGTTGTTGCGCAAGCGACCTCCGCGTCGTGCAGCGCGTCGGTGCAGACGCCGTCGGGCGTGCCGGGCTGGCTGCGCTTGCTAGGAAAAAACAAGGTTCCCGTCCAGAACAGGTCTCCGAACGACGCTGCACCTCGCCCCATGGTGGGCGTCAAATGTCGGGGGTTGGGTACAACATATGCCAAAGGATGGCTTATCATGGTGGGAGCGAGTAGAACGTCCCCGGTGCCTGGAAGCGGGATGAGGCATAGACACGAATGCCGGCACACTTTACCCAGGTTCGGGGCTCTCCTAGGAGATAACACCCCTAGTGCTGCTCTGCGTGTCGGTGTTCTGGGAATGGGGGTCCCCAGAGTTGCCTGCCTGCGGCCTGCGGCGTGGCTCAAAGGAGGCCTAGCATAGCCCATCTTCATCTACGCAAGCTCAAGACCCTTGCGAGGGGCCAAGCCTCGCGGGGTGGACGACAAGGAGCTTCTTCAGGCACGGCCTCCTCAGGCTGGCTCATGAGGAGGCGGAGAGTTCAAGGCGGGGTACCTCACGAGGTGCCCATGATGCAAGCCATGACGACCAAGGGCGCCAGTCGGGCGCCAGCCCGCGCAGTGTCCTCCTTTCCTCTTTGGTGCAAAGGGAGCAAGCGCAGGCGAGAGTATAAAGCAAAGGCGTCCATTTCGGTGCAACAAGACCAACACCAGCCCAACGGCCAGAAGGAAGTCATTGTGGAGCCCAAGCCGGCGTCATCACCAGAGTCTTTGCCAGGCGAGGACCAACTTTTGTCAGGATAAGTGTACCCGATGTTCCCCTTCAAAATGGCCAATTGTTGGCGCCCTTCCCTCTCAATATTTGGGGAGTGGCCCAGGGCCTTTGCCTATAAATAGGACTAGCCACCCCCGGGGTAGAGGCATCTGAGATCGAGAACCCAAGAGCCAGAACCAAGTAGCACCAACCAAGAACAGACCCTTGTATTGTTCATCATCAGCCCAAGAGGCAATCCACCACACCACACACTGGAGTAGGGTATTACACCACAATGGTGGCCTGAACCAGTATAAATCTTGTGTCTCTTGTGCTGTTCATTTTAGTAGTTTAGGTCCTAGCGGTCCGGCGAGGAGCGAGACGGTAGAGGGTTGAATCTCCGCGTGCACCATAGTGTTCGAACCTCAAGGGTCTGCCGGAACCCGAAATCCGACACTGCGGGGTCTCCGCATGATCACTAAGGCACTAGTGAGTACAAATGTGCTCCTCCAGCTGTAAGCTAGAGGTAGAAGAAAGCAAGGCTTGCTCCCTTCTCCCTCTATGTATGAGTCTAGTTCTAACATGTTGGGAACCCTTTGCATGGGTGCCCTGGGGGGTTTATATAGGCCTACCCCCCAAGGGTACAATGTTAATCTGGCCGGGCATAGGACACGGATGTCTGTGTCTCCAGTCGCTGGCTTCTCCGCCGGCTGCTGGGGCCCGCCGCCTGGTGGACCCTGCCGAGTGGTCTGGTACGGAGCCGATAGGCCGCCTCCGCTGCTCGCGGGTCTGGTCGGTGGCTGATTACTGTAGCCGCAATGCAAATGATGCATGCTTGGTCGGGGGAGGTTTGTGGCCACGGTCCCGCCGTCTGGTGAGAGATCACTGTAGCCTCACTGTCGGTGTCAAAACCGGCGGATCTCGGGTAGGGGGTCCCGAACTGTGCGTCTAGGCGGATGGTAACAGGAGACAAGGGACACGATGTTTTTTACCCAGGTTTGGGCCCTCTCAATGGAGGTAAAACCCTACTCCTGCTTGATTAATATTGATGATATGGGTAGTACAAGAGTAGATCTACCACGAGATCAAGGAGGCTAAACCCTAGGAACTAGCCTATGGTATGATTGTTGTAATGTATGTTGTCCTATGGACTAAAGCCCTCCGGTTTATATAGATACCGGAGAGGGCTAGGGTTACACAGAGTCGGTTACAATGGTAGGAGATCTTCATATTCGTATTGCCAAGCTTGCCTTCCACGCCAAGGAAAGTCCCATCCGGACACGGGGCGGAGTCTTCAATCATGTATCTTCGTAGTCTTGATAGTCCGGCGGACATTGATAGTCCGGCCGTCCGGACACCCCCTAGTCCAGGACTCCCTCAGTAGCCCCCGAACCAGGCTTCAATGACGATAAGTCCAACGCGTCTATAATCTTCGGCGTTGCAAGGCGGGTTCACCCTTCAAATTCCATGTACCTGCCGAACAGTGTCCGGCTTCATCTTGAATACTGTGTTCCTCGGCTTCTACGCCAAATAAAGACCCTCTTCCACGCGTCGCACGAATGCGAAAAGCCAGGGTGCTTTTTGCATTTCACCCCCCAATTGTGCGAGTCGACCGCCTATAAAAGAGGCAAGAATTCAGATCCAAACCACACCGTCTTCCTCCCGCGAATACTCCATCCAAGCGCCTTTGACCTAGAAATCCATTCCACCATGGATCGTCACCACGGCTCTTCTTCGCGCGCTCCCAGCCCACCGCCGGGGAGTTGGAGGAGGTGCTCTATTTTGCACAATGAGCTCGAGAAGCTCCAAACGGGGGGATTCCTCCCTCCGGCCATTATGATCCCAGTCCGGGCCGGACTGGTTACTTATCAAGGTGGGAGACAGGCGGAGGACACTCCAAGCCCCAATAAGGGGGAGCGAGTATGTTTTGTCCCTTATCTGACAAGGGGACTCGGATTTCCAATACATCTGTTCCTCCGCGGGCTCCTGAAGTTCTACGGACTCCAGCTCCACCACCTCACGCCCGCCTCTGTCCTGCATATCGCGGGCTACGTAGCTCTCTGCGAGCTGTTCCTGGGCATTGAGCCCCATTTCGCATTGTGGAAGAGGCTGTTTTGCCTCGTACCCCGTTCTTACCATGGGTCCATATATCAAGTGGGCGACGCCGAAATATGGCGCATCGCCGGGACCGGTTACCTATCCGGCACTCCCAAGAAGGCGTCCGAAGACTGGCCCTCGGAATGGTTTTATATAGAAGACGCTCCGCTGCCAGACCCAGTCCGGATCGGCCTCCCGGAGTTTAGTGCTGCTCCCTTGAAGAAACGCCTCAGCTGGCGCCCGCGGAGCCCCCGATTGGAGGAAGAAAAGAGCGTCCATTACTTGATGGGCCGGATAAGATTAATGGCTCACTCCGGCTTGACCATGATCGGAGTCATGGCGACATGCATCAAGCGAGGGGTACAACCACTGCAATACAGAGGCCACCCCATGTGGGATTTTAACGGGGAAGACGATGCTACCCGGCATGGCCGCAAAGGGCCGGATTCGACCGAGGATCTGGTGAAGATCCTGTCCAGTCTGTATAAGGGGGAGAAGGAGGATTTCCTTCGAACGAACCCTTTGAATGGGTTTTCCATGATCAACCCCACAGGATGGGTAAGTGAACACCTTGAAGGGCCCAGCCCATGTTTTCGAAGTTTAAGCTTCTTACATTATGTCTTCGGCGCAGGGTCTACGCCGGATTGTGGAGGACATGGTAAGTCCTGCTCCGCAACCCGTGGATCCAGAAGGATCCCTGGGTCCGGCCTCCGAAGAGGACCCGGATATCGAGGTGGAGCTGATCGACGGGGTGTATCACCAACTCAGCATAGACAATGCTTTGGTCGCCATTACGGCAGACTACCCCGGACTAAGTCCGGCTTCCCAGGTGGCTGCGACCGAAGTTCGGACACCATTATCTCATCCCTGCCCATTTCTGACCTTCGCGAATGATGGTATTTTGCAGGAAACGCCTTTATGGCAGGAAGCTGAGCCCGCGGCGGCCGACCAACAGAGGTCAGTCCGAACCAGCAGGCGGAAAAGGAGCGAAGTGCGGACGGAAACATCGCCGCAAAGGTATAGCTCGTATTTGAACTTTTAGAGCAACGTTCCGAGGAAACGTCTAAGTGCCCATGATTTTTGTAGGAGAAAAAGCGCTCGCCGGACTGCGAGCGCAGGAATTGCCAATCCAACCAACACCGGCCAGGCTCCAGTGCCTGGCCTGGAGGGGGAGGCAAGCGCAAGACGCGAGCCGGATCCTTCTCCAACGGAGGATACCGACAGACTGTCCGCCACCAAGTCTGAGGTGGAGAGCGCCATGAACCATAGGCGCCGCCGGACAGTATTTCAAGAAGTGTGCTTTTCCCCTGAGGCATTGGATGCTTTTAATGCAGGGGACGCGCATCTCCGTGCTGCTCAAAATTGTTTTACCAGAGCCACGGAGCAGTATGTGAAAGACATACGGGGAAGGAAATTTTAATGGTTGTATATACCAGTAGCCCCCGAGACTTAAATTAGTTATGCTAGCTGATTTAAGGATCATTGTAAATTTCAAGCACTTAACGAGAAGAACGCCCAGCTGTCTCGGGAGCTGCAAGATTGCAAAGCCCAACTTGAGGCCGCACTTGCTGCCGCAGGAGGAGACGGAAAGACCCCTCCTGGTAACACATTTTTATGAATAAATATAAGCGCTGTGCGGCGTGCGCGCGAGTCTAATAATGACATTTGCAGGTACCGCCGGACAAGATCACAGGCAAGCATTGCTGCGCCAGCTAAAGGCCGGCGAGAGTGTGCTGAATAGAGTTCAGCAGGAAAGGGACAAACTCCAAGATGCCAACGCCAACCTCGGAGAAGAGCTAAAAGGCGCACAGGCCGAGTTGTCCGGCTCCGTTAAGGAGAATCAGCGGCTTCGTCGCAACATTTATAGTAAGTGCTTGAGCGAACTCTTTTGAAAAGAAGAGTTCGGCGAGGAAGCGTTTTGACATGATATGTCTTGTAGGTATACTCACGGGTCGTCCTGCAGAGGAGATGCCCATATTAATGGGTGATCAACTTCCCGAACTGTTGCAACTACTCGAACTAGTTCGGCAGGCAATGAGCGGCGTCGTTCAGGCTTTATGGCCAGCCCTCACCCTACCCGAGGGCCTCGGGGAGCTTGCGGAGAAGCTGCAGGGAGTGCGGCAGCGCTTCCGTTTGTGGAAGATTTCGGCTTGCCGTCAAGGTGCGAGGGAGGCTTGGGCCATGGTGAAGACGCGGTACAAGAAGGCAGATCCCAACCACATGGCCGAAGTTGGACCGGTGGGGCCCGATGGGAAGGAGATCCCTGTGAGTTTAGTGTATAGCCAAGTAGAGTTGGCTGCTAAATTTTCCCAACAGGACTGTAAATTGGACAGCCTGTTAGACGGGATTGAGGAGGAATACAATCAATAAATTTGACAATGTATATTATCCTTTAAAGTGACATGTGAAATGCCTTCTAGCCGGATTGTAGATCGTTTGTCTTTGCCGACCTTTTCGCTTCGACCTCGGGACCCTAGAGTCTGGAGTGTGTCCGAATACCTTTTTGGTTAAGAAACAACCGTGGTATGCATGGAGACCAGGCGTAGGGGTCATTAGTGCTTTATCAGAAAAGTGCCCAACTAGTTATGTTATATTACATGGTTAGTAAGAAACATCTTCCAGGGAGAATAGTTCCGTTAAGGGTTCCTTTCGCTGGGAGGCATGCCCTAAAGTGCATGTCCGGACTGCAAAGAAAGCAGTAAAACATCTGGGGGCAAATAGATAAATAGGTAAAAAGTCATCTTTTAAGTCACCGACTGAATATTCCCTTAAGAACGCTAGCTTTCGGCTTCACCCAGTCTGAGGTACACATCCGGCTGACCCGGCAGTAACAATCACAGAGGTGCTCCCTTTACGTCCTAGACGAACAATCGGGAACGTAGGGGTAAGCACAGGAGCCAGGCAACCCAGCTTGGCCAAAACTTAAGTCATATCGATGCATATAATGGCGAATAAAAGGTACATGTGGAAGCTTGACACATGTGATGGGTATAAAACCCGTATAATTGAGATTCTGTAAAAGAAGCCCCCAGGAATAATGAGTGCGGATGGCACATCATGTATATAATTGAGCTTCTGTAAAAGAAGCCCCCAGGAATAATGAGTGCGGATGGCACATCATGTGAATGCAAAGAATGCAAAAATAGGCCCGAAAAGGGCTTTTAAGTGAGAAGGATAAAAAAGAGAAACAAAAGACAGCCGAAGTGCAAAAGTATGGACGGGGGAAGGGGACGAACTCTTAGTCCGGCGCTAGGCATAGAATCGTCGGAGGCGGGCTGCGTTCCATGGGTTTGGCTCGAGTCGGTGATCCGACACATTTCGTAGACGGTATGCTCCGCCGGTCAGTACTTGATCGATGATGAAGGGGCCCTCCCATTTGGGCTTGAGCTTGTCCTTTTTCTTGTCCGGCAGGCATAGAACTAGTTCGCCAATGTTGTAAGTCTTGGCCCGTACTTCTCTGCTTTGATATCTTCGGGCCTGCTGCTGATAGAATGCGGAACGAGCCCTCGCGACGTCACGTTCTTCCTCCAATGTGTCCAAGTTGTCCTGCCGATCAAGCTCGGCCTCTCTTTCCTCATACATGCGCACTCGAGGTGAGTCATGAATAATGTCACAGGGCAAAACTGCCTCTACGCCGTATACCATAAAAAATGGTGTGAATCCGGTAGTACGGTTAGGCGTTGTCCGCAGCCCCCAGAGTACGGAGTCGAGCTCCTCGACACATTGTGTGTCGGATTTGGTGAGTGACCTCACTAGTCTGGGTTTAATGCCGCTCATTATTAGACCATTTGCTCTTTCCACTTGACCGTTGGTTTGAGGGTGATAGACTGACGCATAGTCGAGCTTGATGCCCATATTTTTGCACCATGACTTAACCTCGTCGACTGTGAAGTTCGTGCCGTTGTCGGTGATGATGCTGTGGGGGACTCCGTAACGGTGTACCACCCCTGATATAAAGTCTATCACTGGTCCGGAGTCTGCCGTTTTGACCGGTTTGGCCTCTATCCATTTGGTGAATTTATCCACCATGACCAATAGGTACTTTTTCTTGTGGGTTCCCCCTTTAAGGGGTACAACCATGTCAAGCCCCCAGACCGCAAACGGCCAGGTAATGGGCATGGTTTTGAGGGCGGTGGGTGGCATATGGCTCTGATTAGCAAAGAGCTGACAACCAACGCATCGCTGGACCAAGTCCTGTGCGTCTGCCCGAGCCGTCGGCCAATAAAATCCTGTACGGAATGCCTTTCCTACAAGGGCCCGGGCTGCTGCGTGGTGTCCGCCTAGTCCGGCATGAATTTCAGCTAGGAGGTTTCGCCCTTCTTCTTCGGAGATACACCTTTGAAGGACTCCGGTGGTACTTTTCTTATAAAGTTCTCCCTCATGGACCTTGTAGGCCTTCGATCGCCGGACTATGCAGCGGGCCTCATTTTGGTCTTCGGGAAGTTCCTGCCAAAGTAGGCTAGGAAAGGTTCTGTCCACGCGGCAATTACTGCATTATGACGTGGGCGGAGGGTGTTATGTCGTCTGCTGAATCACCAGTTGGTGCGGTTTTCTCCGGTTTGTAGCTACCGGGCTCCTCTTCCCATAGTACGGATGGCTTGAAGAGCCGTTCCAGGAAGATATTTGGAGGGACAGCATCACGTTACCATGGGTATCAAGACTAGCAAAGCTTAATGGGAAAGGAAGGGTTAAAGTGGTGAGGTTGCAGCAGCGACTAAGCATGATATGGTGGCTAACATACGCAAATGAGAGCGAGAAGAGAAACCAAGGAACGGTCGTGAAGCTAGCAATGATCAAGAGGTGATCCTGAACACCTACTTACGTCAATCATAACCCAAAGACTGTGTTCACTCCCCGGACTCCGCCGAGAAGAGACCATCACGGCTACACATGCGGTTGATGCGTTTTAATTCGGATCAGGTGTCAAGTTATCTACAACCGGACATTAACAAATTCCCATCTGCCACATAACCACGGGCACGGCTCTCAAAAGTTTATACCCTGCAGGGGTGTCCCAACTTAGCCCATGACAAGCTCTCGCGATCAACGAAGGAATAGACCTTCTCCCAGGAAGACCCGATCAGTCTCGGAATCCCGGTTTACAAGACATTTCGACAATGGTAAAACAAGACCAGCAAAGCCGCCTGATGCGCCGACAATCCCGATAGGAGCTGCACATATCTCGTTCTCAGGGCAACACCGGATAAGTCAAGCTACGAGTAAAACCAGACGTCGAGTTTCCCCGAGGTGGCCCCGCAGGCTGCTCGGTTCGGACCAGCACTTAGACAAGCACTGGCCCGGGGGGGCTAAAATAAAGATGACCCTCGGGTTGGCCGACCCGAGGGAAGGGTATAGGTGGTGGTGAGGCAAATGGTAAAACCAAGGTTGGGCCTTGCTGGACAAGTTTTATTCAAAGCGAACTGTCAGGGGGTCCCATAAATCACCCGACCGCGTTAGGAACGCAAAATCCGGGAACATAACACCGGTATGATGGAAACTAGGGCGGCAAGAGTGGAACAAAACACCAGGCATAAGGCCGAGCCTTCCACCCTTTACCAACTATATAGATGCATTAATAATATAAGAGATATTGTGATATCCCAACATAACCCTGTCCACCATGGAGCAATCTTCAACTTCACCTGCAACTAGCAACGCTATAAGAGGGGCTGAGCAAAGCGGTAACATAGCCAAGCAATGGTTTGCTAGGAAGGGTGTCAAAGGTTAGAGGTTCATGGCAATTTGGAAGGCTTGAAGAACAAGTAATAGGTAGCACAGCAAAGCGATAGAACGAAGCAACTAGCATAGCAATGATAGTAGTGAGATCCAGGGTAGCGGTCATCTTGCCTGAAATCCCGCTAGGAAGAAGAACGAGTCCATGAAGAAGATGAACGGGAGTAGTCAAACAAATCCTCACAATCGCAACATTATCGGAACTAAGAAGCAACACCGGAAAGAAACAAACAACATGGTAAACACACAAGCATAAACATGTCATGATGCACAAACAAGTATGATGCATGTCCGGTTTAATGAGGCATGGCAAAGTGCAACAAACAATACTACAAGTTAAGTGGAGCTCAATATGCAACGAGTTGCATATTGACAAAACACCACATCAATTATTTAGTTCTCTCTCGGTTATGCTACTCATCAATATTAAATGTTGTTAAACATGGCAAGAGGTGCAACACAATAAAACTACCTATCTAGGCAAGTTTAAATGAGGCCGGAACAACAAACAATAATTCCGGAAAATCCTCATGTACATATTTTAGATTTGGTACTGTTCTTCCCTTAACCATAATTTATAGTTGTTAAACAGGAAAATAAAGTGGACCATGTTAAACTAGGCATTTTTCCACCCCATTTACATATAAAGAACATTTAAAACCGAGCTACGGTTATTTAGTTATGAATTAAATCATTTTAGCATGGCATTTATGCAAAATTAAACAAACAGCAAGTTAAACATATTAAACATGGATGAAAATAGCATATTATGAAAGTGCATGAAAAACTGAGCATGTTACATATATGACATGTTTAAATCCGATGCACGGTTATTTAGTTGTGAGTAATTTAAAATCATGGCATTTTCCGTAATTATTAATGCACTGGTTTAAATCGCAAAATCGTCCAGGGAAAAAAACATGAGATGGGCCGAATCTGGCTGGCCCGACAGGAGCACTGGGTGCGGCTTAGAGATGGGCTACAGCTCACCTAGCTGGGTTGGCCCAGATCGATGGAGAAGGCCGGCAGGGGCGCTGGGCCGAAGCCAGGCTGGGCCGGAGGCGAGGCCGTGGTGCTCGTCCACGCTGGCGGGATCGCACGCGGAGGAGGGGCGTGGTCAACGCTCCAGAACGAGCGGGACTTGGCGCTGGTCGTTGTCCCAGCACGCAGAAGCAGGGGAGGCCGGCGATGAGGGATTGGCGGAGGCAGCGGCAAGGAGAAGGACTCCGGCGAGGGTGATGCTCCTCCTATGGATGCATCAGAGAGAGAGGGAGACGGGTGAGAGATAGAAGGTGAAGGGGAAGGAAGAAACAGGGGCACGGGCACGGCTTGGCTCACGAGAGCTTCGCCATAGGCGTGCAGGCACGGCGGCGCTGCCGGAGGAGATGTAGGCGACGAGGAGGGTTCGTGGCGACGGCAGGACGCGAAGGAAGGCGCGAGGCTGGGCCGGCCGGAGCTCGATGTGGTTACTGAGGGGAACCGGATCCGAAGGCTGGAGCCTTGATCTGAAGAAGAGGACAGCCATGGCGTCCCTGCTCGACAAACTGAGAGAGCAGAGATGTCAGCGAGAGAACAAATGAGGAAAACAGGAGCGAGAGGGTGGAGGGGAGCGACGGGACCTGGGGGTTTCGGGCGATGAAGACAGGCGCCCACGTCTTGGACGAAGCAGAGGACTTAGCGCGGCTATGACGACGAGGAATCGAACAAGGTGGAGCTCGGGCGGTGAGGTCGTAGGAAGACGGCCAGCTCGGAGAGGTAGGGGAAGATGGCGAGGTCGGGCAGGCAGATTGACGATACGGGAGCTCCCGGCGGCTGTTGCGGCGGGTAGCGGCTTGCAGACGACGGTGGAAGCAGGGACGAGGCAGCGGGGGCGAAAGGAGGAGGCTGTGGCTTGCTCGGGATTTGGGTGGCGCGGAGATCATGGGAGGTGGTCGGAGGCTGCGGTTGGAGGGCGGTGGAGGAGAGCCGAGGAGAGGGGATCTGGGAGGATCCCGTGGTGGGGTTTGAGTGTGGCGGCGGCGAGGAGGAAGGATGGGACAGCTCTCCTTGATTTTAGGGTTGCCCCATTGATATACCTTGGTGGATTAGGTTAGGGGGATATTTGGTCCCTCCAATTTTAATCGGACGGTCCGAAATACTAGGTTGGGAAATCCAAATAAGAAAACGGAGATGTTTTCGGGATGTTTGGGGATGATCCGGATCCAACGGTGACGACTGAGCGGGTCGGGTTCGGGGAAGTTTTCGGACGCGCACAAGAGGGGTTTGACAAGAGGGAAACGCAAACACGGTTGGTCTCGGAACAGTCAACGAAAGCAAGGGGTGATGCGGCAACTACGAGCGGATACGGGTTTTATGAAAACATATGGATGCGATGCACATGATGCTATGAGATAAGATGCATAACAAAAACAAAATGCAAAACAACAGACAAAAACCCAACCACGAAGGAAATAACATATCGCATCTCCGGAAAAGGCAAGAGTTGGAGTTACGAATATGGAAAGTTACATCCAGGGCGTTACATGGGCATCTCGTATGTTCTCCGCAGGCATGCAGTAGACGAGATGATCTGTCCTGAACATGCTGGCAATGGTCGCGCCGCGCTGCCGGATCACGTCGATGCGGCTAGGCCCACCAGGAGCCGGCGTGCCGCCGACGGCACGGTCCATCTCATGTTGGTAGGCCTCCGAAAGGCATCTCATGCTTGCTAGCCTGCTGGCGCTTTCGATGAGCTGGACACGGCGTGCTTCCAGCGTCTCGGTGTCGGCGTCTTCAGGGATGGGCGCAGACAGGTCTTGCAATGCTGCCTCGAGGGGGTCTCGAGCACCTTCACCCGAATGATCGCCATGGCTGATGACAAGCACCTCTGTGACGGTGCTCCCGCCGTTGTGCTCGCATGGAGGTGGCTCGTCATAGACCACCACGTTGGTGGGGAACGCATCAGGAGACGCCGTGTCGGAGTCAACAAGCATCAGGTCGGTGGAACCAACCGAGTCCAAGTCCACAGCAGGCTCGCTGGCGATGTGGAGCTGGTCGAGGAGGCTGACGAGGCGGCTCTCGGGGCAGTCTGTGCCCGTGTCAGGCGCGGGCTCGTCGGAGAGGCGTATCTTGCCAATAAGATCGGCGAGGCAGGTTGTTGCGCAAGCGACCTCCGCGTCGTGCAGCGCGTCGGTGCAGACGCCGTCGGGAGTGCCGGGCTGGTTGCGCTTGCTAGGAAAAAACAAGGTTCCCGTCCAGAACAGGTCTCCGAACGACGCTGCACCTCGCCCCACGGTGGGCGTCAAATGTCGGGGGTTGGGTACAACATATGCCAAAGGATGGCTTATCATGGTGGGAGCGAGTAGAACGTCCCCGGTGCCTGGAAGCGGGATGAGGCATAGACACGAATGTCGGCACACTTTACCCAGGTTCTGGGCTCTCCTAGGAGATAACACCCCTAGTGCTGCTCTGTGTGTCGGCGTTCTGGGAATGGGGGTCCCCAGAGTTGCCTGCCTGCGGCCTGCGGCGTGGCTCAAAGGAGGCCTAGCATAGCCCATCTTCATCTACGCAAGCTCAAGACCCTTGCGAGGGGCCAAGCCTCGCGGGGTGGACGACAAGGAGCTTCCTCAAGCACGGCCTCCTCAGGCTGGCTCATGAGGAGGCGGAGAGTTCAAGGCGGGGTACCTCACGAGGTGCCCATGACGCAAGCCATGACGACCAAGGGCGCCAGCCCGCGCAGTGTCCTCCTTTCCTCTTTGGTGCAAAGGGAGCAAGCGCAGGCGAGAGTATAAAGCAAAGGCGTCCATTTCGGTGCAACAAGACCAACACCAGCCCAACGGCCAGAAGGAAGTCATTGTGGAGCCCAAGCCGGCGTCATCACCAGAGTCTTTGCCAGGCGAGGACCAACTTTTGTCAGGATAAGTGTACCCGATGTTCCCCTTCAAAATGGCCAATTGTTGGCGCCCTTCCCGCTCAATATTTGGGGAGTGGCCCAGGGCCTTTGCCTATAAATAGGACTAGCCACCCCCGGGGTAGAGGCATCTGAGATCGAGAACCCAAGAGCCAGAACCAAGTAGCACCAACCAAGAACAGACCCTCGCGAGGCTGCTCTTCCTTGTATTGTTCATCATCAGCCCAAGAGGCAATCCACCACACCACACACTGGAGTAGGGTATTACACCACAATGGTGGCATGAACTAGTATAAATCTTGTGTCTCTTGTGCTGTTCATTTTAGTAGTTTAGGTCCTAGCGGTGCGGCGAGGAGCGAGACGGTAGAGGGTTGAATCTCCGCGTGCACCATAGTGTTCGAACCTCAAGGCTCTGCCGGAACCCGAAATCCGACACTGCGTGGTCTCCGCATGATCACTAAGGCACTAGTGAGTACAAATGTGCTCCTCCAGCTGTAAGCTAGAGGTAGAAGAAAGCAAGGCTTGCTCCCTTGTCCCTCTATGTATGAGTCTAGTTCTAACAGGTTGGGAACCCTTTGCATGGGTGCCCTGGGGGGTTTATATAGGCCTACCCCCCAAGGGTACAATGTTAATCTGGCCGGGCATAGGACACGGATGTCTGTGTCTCCAGTCGTTGGCTTCTCCGCCGGCTGCTGGGGCCCGCCGCCTGGTGGACCCTGCCGAGTGGTCTGGTACGGAGCCGATAGGCCGCCTCCGCTGCTCGCGGGTCTGGTCGGTGGCTGATTACTGTAGCCGCAATGCAAATGATGCATGCTTGTTCGGGGGAGGTGTGTGGCCATGGTCCCGCCGTCTGGTGGGAGATCACTGTAGCCTCACTGTCGGTGTCAAAACCGGCGGATCTCGGGTAGGGGGTCCCGAACTGTGCGTCTAGGCGGATGGTAACAGGACACAAGGGACACGATGTTTTTTACCCAGGTTCGGGCCCTCTCAATGGAGGTAAAACCCTACTCCTGCTTGATTAATATTGATGATATGGGTAGTACAAAGTAGATCTACCACGAGATCAAGGAGGCTAAACCCTAGGAACTAGCCTATGGTATGATTGTTGTAATGTATGTTGTCCTATGGACTAAAGCCCTCCGGTTTATATAGATACCGGAGAGGGCTAGGGTTACACAGAGTCGGTTACAATGGTAGGAGATCTTCATATTCGTATTGCCAAGCTTGCCTTCCACGCCAAGGAAAGTCCCATCCAGACACGGGGCGGAGTCTTCAATCTTGTATCTTCGTAGTCTTGATAGTCCGGCGGACATTGATAGTCCGGCCGTCCGGACACCCCCTAGTCTAGGACTCCCTCAGTAGCCCCCGAACCAGGCTTCAATGACGATAAGTCCAGCGCGTCTATAATCTTCGGCGTTGCAAGGCGGGTTCACCCTTCAAATTCCATGTACCTGCCGAACCGTGTCCGGCTTCATCTTGAATACTATGTTCCTCGGCTTCTACGCCAAATAAAGACGCTCTTCCACGCGTCGCACGAATGCGAAAAGCCAGGGTGCTTTTTGCATTTCACCCCCAATTGTGCGAGTCGACCGCCTATAAAAGAGGCAAGAATTCAGATCCAAACCACACCGTCTTCCTCCCGCGAATACTCCATCAAAGCGCCTTTGACCTAGAAATCCATTCCACCATGGATCGTCACCACGGCTCTTCTTCGCGCGCTCCCAGCCCACCGCCGGGGAGTTGGAGGAGGTGCTCTATTTCGCACAATGAGCTCGAGAAGCTCCAAACGGGGGGATTCCTCCCTCCGGCCATTATGATCCCAGTCCGGGCCGGACTGGTTACTTATCAAGGTGGGAGATAGGCGGAGGACACTCCAAGCCCCAATAAGGGGGAGCGAGTATGTTTTGTCCCTTATCTGACAAGGGGACTCGGATTTCCAATACATCTGTTCCTCCGCGGGCTCCTGAAGTTCTACGGACTCCAGCTCCACCACCTCACGCCCGCCTCTGTCCTGCATATCGCGGGCTACGTAGCTCTCTGCGAGCTGTTCCTGGGCATTGAGCCCCATTTCGCATTGTGGAAGAGGCTGTTTTGCCTCGTACCCCGTTCTTACCATGGGTCCATATATCAAGTGGGCGACGCCGAAATATGGCGCATCGCCGGGACCGGTTACCTATCCGGCACTCCCAAGAAGGCATCCGAAGACTGGCCCTCGGAATGGTTTTATATAGAAGACGCTCCGCTGCCAGACCCAGTCCGGATCGGCCTCCCGGAGTTTAGTGCTGCTCCCTTGAAGAAACGCCTCAGCTGGCGCCCGCGGAGCCCCCGATTGGAGGAAGAAAAGAGCATCCATTACTTGATGGGCCGGATAAGATTAATGGCTCACTCCGGCTTGACCATGATCGGAGTCATGGCGACATGCATCAAGCGAGGGGTACAACCACTGCAATACAGAGGCCACCCCATGTGGGATTTTAACGGGGAAGACGATGCTACCCGGCATGGCCGCAAAGGGCCGGATTCGACCGAGGATCTGGTGAAGATCCTGTCCAGTCTGTATAAGGGGGAGAAGGAGGATTTCCTTCGAACGAACCCTTTGAATGGGTTTTCCATGATCAACCCCATAGGATGGGTAAGTGAACACCTTGAAGGGCCCAGCCCATGTTTTCGAAGTTTAAGCTTCTTACATTATGTCTTCGGCACAGGGTCTACGCCGGATTGTGGAGGACATGGTAAGTCCTGCTCCGCAACCCGAGGATCCAGAAGGATCCCTGGGTCCGGCCTCCAAAGAGGACCCGGATATCGAGGTGGAGCTGATCGACGGGGTGTATCACCAACTCAGCATAGACAATGCTTTGGTCGCCATTACGGCAGACTACCCCGGACTAAGTCCGGCTTCCCAGGTGGCTGCGACCGAAGTTCGGACACCATTATCTCATCCCTGCCCATTTCTGACCTTCGCGAATGATGGTATTTTGCAGGAAACGCCTTTATGGCAGGAAGCCGAGCCCGCGGCGGCCGACCAACAGAGGTCAGTCCGAACTAGCAGGCGGAAAAGGAGCGCAGTGCGGACGGAAACGTCGCCGCAAAGGTATAGCTCGTATTTGAACTTTTAGAGCAACGTTCCGAGGAAACGTCTAAGTGCCCATGATTTTTGTAGGAGAAAAAGCGCTCGCCGGACTGCGAGCGCAGGAATTGCCAATCCAACCAACACCGGCCAGGCTCCAGCGCCTGGCCTGGAGGGGGAGGCAAGCGCAAGACGCGAGCCGGATCCTTCTCCAACGGAGGATACCGACAGACTGTCCGCCACCAAGTCTGAGGTGGAGAGCGCCATGAACCATAGGCGCCGCCGGACAGTATTTCAAGAAGTGTGCTTTTCCCCTGAGGCATTGGATGCTTTTAATGCAGGGGACGCGCATCTCCGTGCTGCTCAAAATGGTTTTACCAGAGCCACGGAGCAGTATGTGAAAGACAGACGGGGAAGGAAATTTTAATGGTTGTATATACCAGTAGCCCCCGAGACTTAAATTAGTTATGCTAACTGATTTAAGGATCATTGTAAATTTCAGGCACTTAACGAGAAGAACGCCGAGCTGTCTCGGGAGCTGCAAGATTGCAAAGCCCAACTTGAGGCCGCACTTGCTGTCGCAGGAGGAGACGGAAAGACCCCTCCTGGTAACACATTTTTATGAATAAATATAAGCGCTGTGCGGCGTGCGCGCGAGTCTAATAATGACATTTGCAGGTACCACCGGACAAGATCCGGACAGGCAAGCATTGCTGCGCCAGCTAAAGGCCGGCGAGAGTGTGCTGAATAGAGTTCAGCAGGAAAGGGACAAACTCCAAGATGCCAACTCCAACCTCGAAGAAGAGCTAAAAGGCGCACAGGCCGAGTTGTCCGGCTCCGTTAAGGAGAATCAGCGGCTTCGTCGCAGCATTTATAGTAAGTGCTTGAGCGAACTCTTTTGAAAAGAAGAGTTCGGCGAGGAAGCGTTTTGACATGATATGTCTTGTAGGTATACTCACGGGTCGTCCTGCAGAGGAGATGCCCATATCAATGGGTGATCAACTTCCCGAACTGTTGCAACTACTCGAACTAGTTCGGCAGGCAATGAGCGGCATCGTTCAGGCTTTATGGCCAGCCCTCACCCTACCCGAGGGCCTCGGGGAGCTTGCGGAGAAGCTGCAGGGAGTGCGGCAGCGCTTCCGTTTGTGGAAGATTTCGGCTTGCCGTCAAGGTGCGAGGGAGGCTTGGGCCATGGTGAAGACGCGGTACAAGAAGGCAGATCCCAACCACATGGCCGAAGTTGGACCGGTGGGGCCCGATGGGAAGGAGATCCCTGTGAGTTTAGTGTATAGCCAAGTAGAGTTGGCTGCTAAATTTTCCCAACAGGACTGTAAATTAGACAGCCTGTTAGACGGGATTGAGGAGGAATACAATCAATAAATTTGACAATGTATATTATCCTTTAAAGTGACATGTGAAATGCCTTCTAGCCGGATTGTAGATCGTTTGTCTTTGCCGACCTTTTCGCTTCGACCTCGGGACCCTAGAGTCTGGAGTGTGTCCGAATACCTTTTTGGTTAAGAAACAACTGTGGTATGCATGGAGACCAGGCGTAGGGGTCATTAGTGCTTTATCAGAAAGTGCCCAACTAGTTATGTTATATTACATGGTTAGTAAGAAACATCTTCCAGGGAGAATAGTTCCGTTAAGGGTTCCTTTCGCTGGGAGGCATGCCCTAAAGTGCATGTCCGGACTGCAAAGAAAGCAGTAAAACATCTGGGGGCAAATAGATAAATAGGTAAAAAGTCATCTTTTAAGTCACCGACCGAATATTCCCTTAAGAACGCTAGCTTTCGGCTTCACCCAGTCTGAGGTACACATCCGGCTGACCCGGCAGTAACAATCGCAGAGGTGCTCCCTTTACGTCCTAGACGAACAATCGGGAATGTAGGGGTAAGCACAGGAGCCAGGCAACCCAGCTTGGCCAAAACTTAAGTCATATCGATGCATATAATGGCGAATAAAAGGTACATGTGGAATCTTGACACATGTGATGGGTATAAAACCCGTATAATTGAGATTCTGTAAAAGAAGCCCCCAGGAATAATGAGTGCGGATGGCACATCATGTATATAATTGAGCTTCTGTAAAAGAAGCCCCCAGGAATAATGAGTGCGGATGGCACATCATGTGAATGCAAAGAATGCAAAAATAGGCCCGAAAAGGGCTTTTAAGTGAGAAGGATAAAAAAGAGAAACAAAAGACAGCCGAAGTGCAAAAGTATGGACGGGGGAAGGGGACGAACTCTTAGTCCGGCGCTAGGCATAGAATCGTCGGAGGCGGGCTGCGTTCCATGGGTTTGGCTCGAGTCGGTGATCCGACGCATTTCGTAGACGATACGCTCCGCCGGTCAGTACTTGATCGATGATGAAGGGACCCTCCCATTTGGGCTTGAGCTTGTCCTTTTTCTTGTCCGGCAGGCATAGAACTAGTTCGCCAATGTTGTAAGTCTTGGCCCGTACTTCTCTGCTTTGATATCTTCGGGCCTGCTGCTGATAGAATGCGGAACGAGCCCTCGCAACGTCACGTTCTTCCTCCAATGTGTCCAAGTTGTCCTGCCGATCAAGCTCGGCCTCTCTTTCCTCATACATGCGCACTCAAGGTGAGTCATGAATAATGTCACAGGGCAAAACTGCCTCTGCGCCGTATACCATAAAAAATGGTGTGAATCCGGTAGTACGGTTAGGCGTTGTCCGCAGCCCCCAGAGTACGGAGTCGAGCTCCTCGACACATTGTGTGTCGGATTTTGTGAGTGACCTCACTAGTCTGGGTTTAATGCCGCTCATTATTAGACCATTGGCTCTTTCCACTTGACCGTTGGTTTGAGGGTGATAGACTGACGCATAGTCGAGCTTGATGCCCATATTTTTGCACCATGACTTAACCTCGTCGGCTGTGAAGTTCGTGCCATTGTCGGTGATGATGCTGTGGGGGACTCCGTAACGGTGTACCACCCCTGATATAAAGTCTATCACTGGTCCGGAGTCTGCCGTTTTGACCGGTTTCGCCTCTATCCATTTGGTGAATTTATCCACCATGACCAATAGGTACTTTTTCTTGTGGATTCCCCCTTTAAGGGGTACAACCATGTCAAGCCCCCAGACCGCGAACGGCCAAGTAATGGGCATGGTTTTGAGGGCGGTGGGTGGCATATGGCTCTGATTAGCAAAGAGCTGACAACCAACGCATCGCTGGACCAAGTCCTGTGCGTCTGCCCGAGCTGTCGGCCAATAAAATCCTGTACGGAATGCCTTTCCTACAAGGGCCCGGGCTGCTGCGTGGTGTCCGCCTAGTCCGGCATGAATTTTAGCTAGGAGGTTTCACCCTTCTTCTTCGGAGATACACCTTTGAAGGACTCCGGTGGTACTTTTCTTATAAAGTTCTCCCTCATGGACCTTGTAGGCCTTCGATCGCCGGACTATGCAGCGGGCCTCATTTTGGTCTTCGGGAAGTTCCTGCCTAAGTAGGCTAGGAAAGGTTCTGTCCACGCGGCAATTACTGCCATTATGACGTGGGCGGAGGGTGTTATGTCGTCTGCCGAATCACCAGTTGGTGCGGTTTTCTCCGGTTTGTAGCTACCGGGCTCCTCTTCCCATAGTACGGATGGCTTGAAGAGCCGTTCCAGGAAGATATTTGGAGGGACAGCATCACGTTTCGCACCGATGCGTGCCAGGACGTCGGCCGCTTGGTTATTATCTCGGGCTATGTGATGGAATTCGGGTCCTTCAAACCGAGCTGACATTTTTAGCACAGCGTTACGATATGCTGCCATTTTCGGATCCTTGGCGTCGAAGTCTCCATTTATCTGGGATATTGCAAGATTTGAGTCCCCGTGCACCTCTAGGCATTTAATGCCCATGGAGACCGCCATCCGGAGACCATGTAACAGGGCCTCGTATTCGGCTGCATTGTTGGAGTCCGTGTACATTATTTGAAGTACATATTGGACTGTATCTCCGGTGGGGGACGTCAAGATGACGCCAGCCCCCAGTCCGGCCAACATTTTGGAGCCGTCGAAATGCATAGTCCAATTGGAGTATGCGCCGTACTCTTTAGGGAGTTCGGCTTCAGTCCATTCGGCGACGAAGTCAGCCAAAACTTGTGACTTTATGGCTCGTCGAGGTTTGTAAGTGATGTCGAATGGTAAGAGCTCAATGGCCCATTTTGCTATCCTGTCTGTTGCGTCGCGGTTATTTATAATGTCATTGAGTGGTACCTCAGAGGCCACTGTTATCGAGCACTCTTGAAAGTAGTGCCAGAGCTTTCGAGACGCCATGAACACCGCATATGCTATCTTCTGATAGTGCGGGTAACGGGATTTGCAGGGGGTTAACAAAGTGGATACATAATACACTAGTTTTTGAAGAGGGAATTTATGCCCTTCTGTCGCTCGTTCGACGACGAGCACTGCGCTTACAACTTGATGTGTTGCTGCGATGTATAACAACATTGGTTCGCCTGGAGTGGGCGCAGCCAGGACCGGATTTTTTGCCAGTATGGACTTTATTTCTTCGAGTCCGGCAGTGGCAGCATCCATCCACTCGAAGTGTTCGGTGCGCCTGAGGAGGCGATAAAGGGGCAGCGCCTTTTCTCCTAAACGGGAGATAAAGCGGCTTAATGCTGCCACGCATCCTGTTAATTTTTGTATTTGTTTGAGGTCTTTTGGAATATCCAACTGTGACAGAGCTCGGATTTTGGCCGGATTTGCTTCAATTCCTCTACCGGATACAATGAAGCCCAGCAGCTTTCCGGCTGGTACGCCGAACACGCATTTTTCCGGATTCAGCTTGATGTCATATGCTCTGAGGTTGTCGAATGTGAGCCTCAAATCGTCTACTAAAGTCTCGACGTGTTTTGTTTTGACGACTACATCGTCTACGTATGCATCGACTGTTTTGCCGATCTGGGTGGCCAGACATGTTTGAATCATGCGCTGATATGTTGCGCCGGCGTTTTTGAGTCCGAAGGGCATTGTGTTGAAGCAGAATGGTCCATATGGAGTGATAAATGCCGTTGCGGCTTGCTCTGCTTCCGCCATCTTGATTTGATGATAGCCAGAGTATGCGTCCAGGAAGCACAACGAATCGTGCCCTGCTGTGGCATCGATGATTTGATCGATGCGGGGGAGAGGGAAGGGATCCTTTGGGCAAGCTTTATTTAGGTCTTTAAAATCGACACAGAGGCGCCAGGATTTATCCTTCTTTGGTACCATCACCAAATTTGCTAGTCAGTCCGGATGTTCGATATCTCTAATGAATCCGGCTTCCAATAGTTTGGCTAGCTCTTCTCCCATTGCCTGTCTTTTGGGCTCGGAAAATCGTCGAAGAGCCTGTTTGACTGGCTTGAATCCTTTTAGGATGTTGAGGCTGTGTTCAGCCAACCTGCGGGGGATTCCGGGCATGTCTGAATGATGCCAGGCGAAGATATCCCAATTTTCCCGAAGGAATTCGCGTAGTGCGGCGTCTACTTCGGGGTTCAACTGTGCCCCAATGGAGGCCGTCTTTGTTGGGTCCGTTGGATGTACCTGGAATTTTATTATCTCGTCTGCTGGTTTGAAGGAGGTGGACTTGGATCTTTTATCGAGTATCACGTCGTCCCTGTTCACCGTAGAGCGCAGCGCGGTGAGTTCCTCTGCCGCTAAGGCTTCGGATAGTGCCTCGAGGGCTAGTGCGGCTGTCTTGTTTTCGGCGTGGAGTGCTATGTCTGGATCACTAGCGAGAGTGATTATTCCATTGGGCCCAGGAATTTTAAGCTTCATGTACCCGTAATGAGGTATTGCTTGAAAAATTGTGAATGCCTCTCGTCCTAATATGGCGTGGTATCCACTGCTGAACGAGGCCACCTGGAATGTGACTTCTTCGGATCTGTAATTGTAAGGAGAGCCGAACACCACATCGAGTGTGATTTTTCCGGTGCAGCGCACTTCCCGGCTAGGGATTATTCCTCTAAAGGTTGTGCTGCTTCGCTCAATACGGCTCCAATCGATTTTCATTTTTCGCAGAGTTTCCTCGTAAATGAGGTTTAGTTCGCTGCCGCCGTCCATGAGGACTTTTGTCAGTCGAAAGCCGTGCACTATGGGACTAAGTACCAGTGCGGCTGGGGCTCTGGTTGTTCGGAATATGGGCTCGTCGCTGCCATTGAAGGTAATGGCTGTGTCGCTCCATGGATTTGCTGTTGCTACTTGGTAGACTTCGGCGAGTTCGCGGATTGATCGTTTTCGCATATTATTTGATGCGAAAGTCTCGAAGACTGTTGATACCGTGCTGGTATTGTTAGAGTGGTTTCCCGGAGCTCGAAGCTCTTCGCCACTTTTGGCCACCTGCCGTAATATCCAACATGCTCGAAGGCTATGTGTTGGGACGGCTCCCTCTGTATTATGAAGCTTACAGGGTCCATTGAGCCATCCCTCCAGTACGGTTCCGTTTCCCTGACTGGGTTTTTGTTTTTTCGTTTTTGCGTCTGGGGCCTGAGTGTAAGGCGCCCTTTTACTGCGGACTGGGTTTGGGGCCGGATTATCCCAGAATTGATTTTCGGTTTTCCGGAAACTCTCCATCGCACAGTACTTTCATACTATGGACGCCAGATCGGTAAAGTGCGTAATTTTGCGACGATCAATGGCGTTTAGTATTCCCTTGTCCGTGCAGTTATTGCGGAAGATTGATATTGCGTTTTCCTCTCGGCAGTCCTTTATCCTGTCCATAACCAGGAGGAATCTGGCCCAGTAGTGATGTACTGTTTCTGTAGGCTCTTGCCGTATTAGAGATAGATCGCATATGTCTGGGCGGGTGGGTGGAATAAAATCCGGATCCCTGCCCATCTTGAGGCTCAAAGGCCAAGGGGTTTCCGAATTCGGAAGTGTGTTTTGCTGGAGACAATCCACCGAGTCCGGGGCGATGCATGATTTTAAGTTCGATGCTCGATCAAAGTCCGTCCCTCCGCGAAAATCCGGCATGGAGGGTTCGGGAATCCGGACATGAATTGTTTTCAACACCGGCAAAGAGTTGCCGTATTGCTCTTCCACCACTGCGACGTGGTGGGTGGCCTGGGGAGAGTTAATCTCTCTCAGATCGGTTTTAAGCCCAATCTGGTTGTAGTCCGTAGCGACTCCCAGGGCGGCGATGCGATCCAAGAGCTCGTTAACGGACGAGAGCTCCATTGGATCTAACTGTTCGGCAGCTTTAGGGCTGACGCGAAGATTGCTTTCGACGACTTGAGAAGTCATTGTCGAAGCGGCGGCCGGACAGGCGGTCATGAGAAAACCACCAAGCCGGATAGTTTGGCCAGCGGCCAAGGCCCCTCCGGTGAAAATACCGTCTTTGAAGACGGGGGGAGGCATCCGCTCTATCGGTGACGACACAGAGGAACTCTCAATGAAAGCACCAATGTCGGTGTCAAAACCGGCGGATCTCGGGTAGGGGGTCCCGAACTGTGCGTCTAGGCGGATGGTAACAGGAGACAAGGGACACGATGTTTTTTACCCAGGTTCGGGCCCTCTCGATGGAGGTAAAACCCTACTCTTGCTTGATTAATATTGATGATATGGGTAGTACAAGAGTAGATCTACCACGAGATCAAGGAGGCTAAACCCTAGGAGCTAGCCTATGGTATGATTGTTGTAATGTATGTTGTCCTACGGACTAAAGCCCTCCGGTTTATATAGATACCGGAGAGGGCTAGGGTTACACAGAGTCGGTTACAATGGTAGGAGATCTTCATATTCGTATTGCCAAGCTTTCCTTCCACGCCAAGGAAAGTCCCATCCGGACACGGGGCGGAGTCTTCAATCTTGTATCTTCATAGTCTTGATAGTCCGGTGGACATTGATAGTCCGGCCGTCCGGACACCCCCTAGTCCAGGACTCCCTCACTCACCGTGTCTCGTCTGGTTAATGGCGCACGGGCCTTGAGGGAGGAGTTGGCTACCTGCTAGAAGCCGGATCCCCTTGGGTCCGACTGGAGGCTATGCCCCTTCCGGGTTCTTGCTGCCTGGTAGGGCCCGCTTCCTGCAAGCTTTACCGACAAGCCATCGTGGGAGCAGGTCCCGCCTGACAGGAGTGACGTCAAGGGTGGACTGGCAACAGTACCGCGTCGTGCGGAGATCTCCGCCTGTACGGGGCACTGTGGCCACGCCAAGCCCTGGATATGGGGGTGATGGGCTGCACTGTAGCCTAACCCTGTCTTGTCTTCTTAATGGGGGCGCAGATTCTGAGGGCGTCGTGGGCCACCAGCTAGGAGCCGGCCTCTCTGGAGGCCGCCTGCTAGGAGTCGGCCCGTCTTGATGTCGTCTTCTGGTACTTGGTCGTCTTATGGCAGCTGGCCGTTTGAGCCAGCCGGCCACCAGAAGGCGACACTTCATTCTGGATGCTCGTGGAGCGCCGCCGGCCCAATGTCTTGAAAGGTTCAGGGACTCGGGTTACGCTACACGTGGCCCATTACTCTGACAGAAATCAATTACCATTCTATAACCTGTAACAATTCTTTGTGGGATCAATTCATCCTTATCATTAGGAACAACTTTAATACCTCCCTTCTTAGGGACACTATGGACAGGACTTACCCACTGACTATCAGCAACAGGATAAATTATACCTGCCTCCAGGAGCTTTAGTATTTCATTTCTTACCACTTCTTTCATCTTAGGATTTAACCATCGTTGATGATCAACAACTGTTTAGCATCTTTCTCCAATTTTATTTTGTGCTGGCATAGAGTGGGACTAATGCCCTTAAGATCATCAAGAGTATATCCAATAGCGGCATGGTGCTTCTTCAGAGTTCTCAATAATTTCTCTTCTTCATGGTGTGAAAGGTTAGCACTAATAATAACAGGATATATCTTCTTTTCATCAATATAAGCATATTTAAGAGTATCAGGTAATTGTTTAAGCTCAAACACGGGATCACCCTTGGTTGGAGGAGGATCCTCAGGGATTTCAACAGGAAAGTCAAAATAGGTCCTTGCTTAAGGAATACTTCATCTATTTCCCTTCTTTCATTCATAAACATATCATTTTTATGGTCTAGCAAATATTTTTCTAAAGGATCATTAGGAGGAACGGCAATAGAAGCAAGACCAATAATTTCATCTTTACTAGGAAATTCTTTATCATGGGGTTGTCTATTAAATTTAGCAAAACTAAAATCATGAGACATATCCCCTAAACCAACAGTAACAATATCCTTTTTGCAGTCTATCTTAGCATTAACAGTATTCAAGAAGGGTCTACCAAATATAATGGGACAAAAGTCATCTTGTGGGGAACTAAGAACATGAAAATCAGTAGGGTATTGAATTTTCCCACACAAGACTTCAACGTCTCTAACAATCCCAATTGGTGAAATGGCGTCTCTATTGGCAAGCTTAATGGTAACATCAATACCTTCTATTTCAGTAGGTGCAATATCATGCATAATTTCTTTGTATAAGGAATGAGGTATTGCAATAACACTAGCACCCATATCACATAAGCCATGATAACAATGGTCTCCTATTTTAACAGAAACAACAGGCATGCCAACACAAAGGTAAAGAGTTCCCAGTCTTCGGAGTTGCGTTTAATTCTTTCCAATAAATCCCATTTGAATTCAATAGTCTTCATCATAAAAGAACAAGTAAAAGAAGTATCAAGCATGGAGCAATCATTATGAGAAAGCCGAGCATACAAATTTTGAATAATTATTTCTCTTGAGAGATCATGATTGGGGCATGAATATAACATTAACTTAAGACTCCCCCAAGCTTGAGCAATACTTTCTCCTTCACGAGGACAAAAATTATATATATAATTACGATCATGATGAACAAGATGCATTGGATAAAACGTCTGATGAAATTCCAATTTCAATCGGTTGTAGTCCCATGATCCAATATCGTCATATAAACTAAACCATGTCAATTCCTTTCCCTTCAAAGATAAAGTGAAGACCTTCTTCTTAAAAACATCCCCGAGCATACCTGCAAGCTTATAATCCACAAACTTCATCCACATAGATTAAGTGCATATCGGGGTGTAATGTTCCATCTCCTGTATAGGGATTAGCTAGCAGTTTCTCAATCATACCCGAAGGAATTTCAAAGTAAATGTTTTCAGTCGGTTCAGTAGGTTGAGGAGCAACTCTTTTCACTTCTTGTCGGGGTGAAGATACCCCAAACAAGCCCCTCAAAGGATTATTTTCCATAGTAACAAGTGACAGTAAATTTCAACACACTATATAAATGTTTCCTTACCAAATTCCACCTACCAAAGGTGCTTCACTCCCCGGCAATGGCGCTAGAAAAGAGTCTTGATGAACCACAAGTATAGGGGATCTATAGTAGTCCTTTCGATAAGTAAGAGTGTCAAACCCAACGAGGAGCAGAAGGAAATGACAAGCGGTTTTCAGTAAGGTATTCTCTGCAAGCACTGAAATTATCGGTAACAGATAGTTTTGTTATAAGGTAATTCATAATGGGTAACAAGTAACAAAAGTAACTAAGGTGCAACAAGGTGGACCAATCCTTTTTGTGGCAAAGGACAAGCCTGGACAAACTCTTATATAAATCAAAGCACTCCCGAGGACACATGGGAATTACTGTCGAGCTAGTTTTATCATGCTCATATGATTCCCGTTCGTTACTTTGATAATTTGATATGTGGGTGGACCGGTGCTTGGGTACTTCCCTTCCTTGGACAAGCATCCCAGTTATGATTAACCCCTCTCTCAAGCATCCGCAACTATGAAAGGA
Organism: Triticum aestivum; assembly: GCF_018294505.1. NCBI lineage: Eukaryota > Viridiplantae > Streptophyta > Magnoliopsida > Poales > Poaceae > Triticum > Triticum aestivum. The sequence goes on from NC_057813.1 coordinate 469,050,001, forward strand.
GAATTAAGGTAAACCTAACCATAGCATGAAACATATGGATCCAAATTAGCCCCTTACGAAGCAACGCATAAACTAGGGTTTAAGCTTCTGTCACTCTAGCAACCCATCATCTACTTATTACTTCCCAATTCCTTCCCCTAGGCCCAAACAATGGTGAAGTTTCATGTAGTTGACATTCACATAACACCACTAGAGGAGAGACAACATACATCTCATCAAAATATCGAACGAATACCAAATTCACATGATTACTTATAACAAGACTTCCCCCATGTCCTCATGAACAAACGTAACTACTCACAAATCATATTCATGTTCATATGCATTAAGGATCTGAACATATGATCTCCCACCAAATAAAACAATTAGCATCAACTACAAGGAGTAATCAACACTACTAGCAACCCAAAGGTACCAATCTGAGGTTTTGAAACAAAGATTTGATACGAGAGATGAAGTGGGTTTGAGAGGAGATGGTGATGGTGAAGATTTTGATGGAGATTGACCCCCTCTTGATGAGAGGATCAATGGTGATGATGATGGAGGTGATTTCCCCCTCCCGGAGGGATGTTTCCCCGGCAGAACAGCTCCGCCGAAGCCCTAGATTGGTCTTGCCCAGGTTCCGCCTCGAGACGGCGGTGCTTCGTCATGAAAGCTTCCTTATGATTTTTTCCAGGGCAAAATACACCATATAGCAGAACATGGACGTCGGGGGCCTGCCAGGTGGCCCACGAGGCAGGGGGCGCGTCCTCCACCCTCGTGGCTGGTGGGTGGCCCCCTCTGGTGCTTTCTTCGCCCAATATTTTTAATATATTCCAAAACTGGCTTTCGTGGAGTTTCAGGACGTTTGGAGTTATGCAGAATAGGTTTCTAATATTTGCTCCTTTTACAGTCCGAATTCCAGGTGTCGGCATTCTCCCTCTTCATGTAAACCTGATAAAATAAGAGAGAAAAGGCATAATTATTGTGACATAACGTGTAATAACAGCCCATAATGCAATAAATATCGATATTAAAGCATGATGCAAAATGGATGTATCAATCATTCATCTTCGGCACCCTCTTATGTATGTGACGGTTCACTATTCTCGACTATGATGTAGCCCAATGAACAGTTAGCAGATCGTCGACTGCTAGAGTCAAATGATTATCAGAACCTTGTAGCAAAACTACATCATTCTGCTGACGAACAGAACCAAAGCAACACTCGTGGGAAGCATAGCAAGAACATCAACCCTCACATATCAGATGTGATCTAGATCACAACTTGCATCTACTCATAAACCAGCTCATGATGCTGCTGTTGGGAAACATAGTAGAAAACAAAAAAATCGCACCTATGATCACCCAAGAACAATATGAAGATGCATAATGGCTTGTGATCAACGATCATTACTGGCTCCGGAGTGCAGCGGAAGTAGACGACTTGTTGTAGATCATACTTGAAGTCCCTCGAATGTTGATGACAATCCCGCGAACCGCCCTCGAGTGATCCCTCGAACTGAAGACCGAAAGCATGGCCTCTCTACTTGGTTGCAAGTGTATGGTCTTCACGATCCGGGAGCACTTTGCCGTCCAGAGCTAATCGTCACCGGAGAATTAGAGGGAGGAGATTAGAACCACACAGGGCTTCTAATTATGAGAATTAGAGGTGGCTGGGGCTAGCTCTAATCAGTCTAGGACCAACTAGAACTAGAACTAGATCAACTAGAGGAGGCTCCCAAAACTTGTGTGTCAATACATTAGAAAACCTCTAGTATATATAGGTTAGGAGGGGAAGGGAGGGCAGCCACCAAGGGAGGAAAGTCTCCCTTGGTGCGTCGGTGTCAGTGCAACAAACCCTGGGTCCATTGCCCAGACTGTGCACAGGCCTAAGGACAAGATTGCAGCACCAAGATCAGACCAAGCACGAAGAGATTAGATCTTTGAAGAATTAGAGAGTTGGTCGAGAAGGCCATGTCGAGCCGGAGAAGCAAGATATCACTAAGGGAAAAACCTCCCTTGCCGGGCATGCAAGCCTGGCGAGGTTGGGGTTGCCCTGGAAGCAAGGCTCCAAATTGTCCCGGCAGGCCTGCTGGGGCTTGCGGAGGCCAACCGCTCCACCACACCACCTCATAGTGACGTAAGTCATCGATCGGTGCGGTGGCAAGCCCCCACATGATTAAGTGGCTGCTTCCTGCCACATGGCAGCCACTTCCTATAGAAAGCACCTCCATATGACACCTATCCTGACACGTGTCAAGCAAGCAGGTGCGAAGCTAGCAAAATAGCCCGGCAAGGCTTGCGAGGCACGCTGTGATGTGACACTAAGCGGCGCATTTAATGCGCTCTATCTGTCTGCAGAGTTAGGTATGATAGCATTGTTTGCTATCTAATCAGTGTGTAAAAGACTGGTTTGCCACTATGGTGACCCCTTTATCTATAAAAGGAGGCCCATGGGAACCGTAGAAAGGATTCAGACCCTCGCACATTCATACGCGCGTAGCCACTCTCGCCCCGAGGCAACCCTGCCATGCAAGAGCGCCACGTTCTCCACCATTATGCACCATCAATCCACCAAAGCAGGAGTAGGGTTTTATGCCTCTTGGCGGCCCGAACCTAGATAAAACTACCCGTGTGATCTCTGTCGTGCTGTGTTAAGATTCTCCTCTCTTTGTGCAATGTGCCCATCCCCCAGCCGAACCAAAACGGGCTCATGGATCCATAGGTGGCCATGGTTTCCCACAACATCTTTGGCGCACCAGGTAGGGGGTCACTTGTGCGAACCCGAGGAGCGTATGTAGCGCATCATGTTCATCAACGGCGTCACTACTCATGACGCCCAAGCGGATAGCGGGGGTGGAGCAAAAGAGGGACGTTGCTCCCACGCCGAGCTTGCCCACTCTCTGCCATCTCCACATGTCGTGATCATGGCGACAACAGAAGCTAGCGACAAGGGCAACAACGCCACCCCGAATGGATCGGTTCGGCAAGAATGCCCTACGAACGCCGTTCAGGAAAAAGGAGCGGTGCATAAGGGTACCAGACTCCTCTCTCTGCCGCTCTCACTTGACAATCGAGCTACTCTGGGTTCAGCGTCATCTACATCGATGAGCCCGCGAGATACTTGTTCCAGCGCTTACCCTGCCTAGGGAAGTCCTGAGTAAATCGTCGGCGCAAATCCGTTGATTGACACCACCGTAAGCATGCTCCGGCAAGGCCGTCCATGCTAGCGTGACTTTTGCGCCAAATGTCATAAGATTGATCAAGAAAAATGTGGAGAGGTGGGGGGGACTGTCCATACCTAGCATCGCATCCTGCCGCCCACAAGATACAATCACTTCTAGCCGACCCTTGTCAGAAGCTAGAAGTCGGTGTACATGTAGCGCCATCCTTCTCGGAGCATGCGAGCTCAGCAAGAAGCCGCTGCTGGGGGGAACTGACGGAAGTGTGGATAAAAGCGTCTACACAATCTCTATTATACCTTAAAATCTAGAATTTGCGTTTGTTTATCCCTTGAATGTTGGTGTGTTCGTGTGAATAAATCTTTCACAAAATGGTAACTTTGCTAGATTCTTGTCTGCACCCTCATTCCATACAGAGCTAGCTCGTGGAATGGGTGGCTGCGTCGGAAACTACTAAGGAAAAACCTACCGGGACGCATTCACGCCAAGATAAATGTTAAGGGCCAGACCCTTACGACTTTCGCGGCAATACGATACCGGCAGGCAACCAGAACGTGCATAGATATCGATCACGTGAACACCGATGGGTAACATTAAAGAGGGACAAAACATGAGATTCTGATTTGATGGAAACATCAAGTTTCTATGAAAGCATAAATAGTGCGATGTCTAAACACTGGACGTGCATCATGTTTTGATTGCAGAAACAGCTCAATAGCGGGCGTTATTCAAGGCCGGTCCTTGCGACCCGGCAGAGCAACAGGAACACCAAGAACCATGTTGGCAAAGGGAGTGGCTTTCTCCTCGGCGGCAGAAATGTCAGCACCCCGTGGCAGCGTCCTGAAACCACCAACGAGGTCGAGATCCGGGTGGCGGCAAGTGATGTTGCTCAGGACCATGAAGAGGGAGTTGCGGGCAAGCCTCCAAGATTTAGCCTCGAAGCGACCATCTCTTCCCTCCTTGTGCGTCTTAAGCTTGGCGATCAACTGATTGAAGTGAACCCCTAGCTTAGTGCTAGGGGCCTCTTGCTTGCTGGCCGAGTAGACCGGACCCTCCATGCCCATCGGCATGGTCTGGGCAGTAAGGCGATCGGTGATGTCGATCAAGCTTTTCATCCAAAGGTCGACTTGACTAGAGTGCTTCTCCGGCTTGTCCTCTGCATCCTTCTAGAGGTGCCTTGCGGTGTCCAGATCCTTCAGTAGTTGCTTCTCACGGGCCTCGACGGATTCCACGGAGCCCTCCAAGGACCTGATCCTGGCCTTCAGATCTTCAATGGTGCCGAGACCTCCTCGGTACTCCCAGCAAGCTTCTCCATCTGCTGGTCGAGGTCCACCTTGGCAGTACAGCCAGCAGCAAGGTCATCAGCAAGCTTCTTCAGCTGAGCAGCAGAGTCAACAGTGAGGGCGTCCAGGGCAGCCTTGTGTTTGTCCTCTAGTTCTTTGGTGCGCTACTACACGAGGATCTCCAGGTCATCATCTTTGGCGCAAAGAGAGGCCTCAAGCCTCTCCTCCCTGAGAGAGATGTCCTGATCCCTAGCATCTAGAAGTGCTTTGCAGTCTGCCAAGCGCGCCTCCCGAGCAATAACGTCCTCCCTCGACATCGATATTGTCTCCTCCTGCCTCGAGAGGACCTGGAACTACTTGTCGTGCCAGTCACGTAATTTGGCGCCTTTTTCCTTCAGCTTTTGGTCCACCATGTAGGCGGACCGACGCTGCTCCTTGAGCTCTTGCCACTTCCGGCTGTGCCGCTCTCGCATCTCTTTGAGGCCCGCTGCCACAGACTCCATGAAGGATAAGTCCATGGCAACAGCGACGGAGTCGTCCACCTCTTCGACTCCTTGGTACAGTGACACCAAGATGTGTTGAAGCTCTTCGTCAAGCCATGTGCTTGTCGCCATTGACGAGCCGGGGGCTCCAAGCCTAGGCTGCGCGAGCACCAGTGCCAGATGGCTCGAAGATGGTGGCGGGACCCCCACTGAGGTGCCAAATACGGGGAGGGGTCCCATAGTTTGGAGACGTATATTCTCCTCAAACACAACCCCGGATCCAGATGTGCTACCAGGGATTTCCTCAGGCTCCTTCAAGGGACCCAATGCGCCCCCGACAGCATGTTCCTGCCCCTCTGCGGTAGCGATCTTGGCGGCCTCCTTCACGACATCCTTCCCTATATTGGCCACCTCATCCAGCAAGTCTGGCTCCTCACTCAAAGGGGCTGCAAGCAGATCCAGCAATAAATGGCGGAAAGGCAGAATTTCTAGCAAGACAAGAGAGAAAAGCAAGGTGATAAGAGAGAAAGGAGAACAAATAGGTTACCCAAAGGAGTCTGCTGGGTAGAAGCTTCAGTTTCTCCGGCAATGTTAGTTGTCTGGTCAAGGCAGGCTCTTCCGTGGAGACCCTTCGTGGGGATCCTTTGACCCGATCAATGGGTGGAGTGGGCCCCTCCTGGAAAGGCTCGTCCGGGGTGGTTCCTTCTTCTCCTTTGGCTTTGGTGGTGGGGAGCTCTCCTACGCCACCCCGGCAGGCGGAATCACCTCTGCACGTCCTAGCTGGGGGCTGGACCAGGGGCATGGTGTCGGAGTGCTTGCACCATCCCCCGCCAAGCTCGTCCCTTCTGTCGTCCTCGATGTCTCTGCCCGTTTGAGCCACTTGGTCCAGTGAACGAGGGGATATTCCTCTTCCTCCCTGACAAAGACAACAAGCAAAGCTCCGTCAACAAGCAAAGAGGCATGTGGAAATAACAACAAGGAAGGGTGGAAGTTCTTTCTTACTCTTCGTCGATGAGCATGAAGCTCAGCACGAAATCAACAGGCGAAGAAGATGCCCTGCTTCTCTTCTGAGGTGGGGGAGCTGAGCTCTCCGGCAACTTCAGGCCCTACCAAGACGCAAGAGGCTCCAATGAATATGAGCTCTACGAAGAGCTTGGACTCGATTGGGCACTAGGGTTGTCCTCCGTGGTTGTTGGCTTCTTGGCGGGAGGGGCCTTGGCCCCGGAGAGCCCAGGAGAATTCCGGCGCATAGCTTCAAGGACACTACTCTTGGAGGAGGTCTCCCTCACCTTCTTGGTGGCAGGCACAGGATCAGAGGCTCTCGCTCCCCGGTTGGCTGCCCGCTTGCGAGGGCATGGGTCTAAGATAGGCTCGGGGGCTTGAGGGCCTTCTACAAGCCACTCCTCTTCAGGATCCACCACCTCCTCAACCTCTTCTTCCTCTCGAGCTTTTGCCACTAGGATATATAGAGCCTCGATTCCGGAGGGCTCGTCCGTGGCAACTCACCCTCGGCACGCCCTTCGTCGACAGGCACTTCTCTGGCAACCCCTTCTGAGGCTTGCACCTCGTCCTTGCCGTCAGAAGAACCCTCATCTTCAGCCTTCCCCCCTCTGTTTGCTGCCTTCCTAGCCTTTGCCGCTGCCGCGGCTCGGAGCACCCTGTCCTCCTCAAGCCGCTTCCTAATGTATGCCTCCTCCACTCTGGAGGTGCGTTTGTACATGTTGCCCTCCACCTTGGTGTCCCTTCCTACTAGGGTGGAGTACCATCCCAGCTCTTCGTCGAGCATGGATATGCCGGAAAGCGTGGCCCATTATCTACCCCACTACAATTGATGTTACACGATGCATAGGAGAACCGGAAATAGACTTGGGCTTAGGTTAATGAAGAAGCAAAGAAGATCTCAAAGGGCAACCCACTACTATGCTCCTACCTGTGCACTGGTTAGGGCCTACCACGATGACGCCCGACAGTGTGTTCGGGCCAGGCCCGGGGGCTCCCATCGGTGGAACAAACCCTACGTCCGTTGCCCAAACTGTGCACAGGCCTAAGGACAAGATTGCGGCACCAAGATTAGACCAAGCATGAGGGGATCAACTCTTTGAAGAATCAAAGAGTTGGCCGAGAAGGCCATGTCGATCCGGAGAAGCAAGATATCATTAAGGGAGAATCCTCCCTTGATGGGCAGGCGAGTCTGGCGAGGTTGGGGTTGCACCGGTAGCAAGCCTCCAGATCATCCTGGCAGACCTGCCGGGGCTTGCAGAGGCAAACCACACTACCTCACAGCGACGCAAGTCATCGATCGGTGCGGTGTCAAGCCCCCACATGACCAAGTGGTTGCTTCCTTCCACATGGCAGCCACTTCCTACAGAAAACACCTCCATATGACACTCGCCCTGAGATGTGCCAAGGAAGCAGGCGTGAAGCTGGTTGCCGGGCACGCTGTGATGTGACACTAAGCGGCACATTTAATGCGCTCTGTCCGCCTGCAAAGTTAGGTATGATAGCACTTTTTTCTATCTAATCAGTGTGTAAAAGACTGATTCGCCATTGTGGTGACCCCTTTATCTATAAAAGGAGGCCCATGGCAACCATAGAAAGGATTCGGACCCTCGCACATTCATACGCGCGTAGCCACTCTCGCCCTGAGGCAACCCTGCAGGGCAAGAGTGCCGCGTTCTCCACCATTATCCACCATCAATCCACCAAAGCAGGAGTAGGGTTTTATGCCTCGCGGTGGCCTGAACCTGGGTAAAAATGCCCGTGTGATCTCTGTCGTGCTATGTTATGCTTCTCCACTCCTTGTGTAACGTGCACATCCCCCTACCGTACCAAAAGGGGCTCATGGCCACATAGGTGGCCTTGGTTTCCCATGATAGCCAGCCAAGGGAGTGGGAGTAGGATTCCCACCCCTAGTCCAATTCGGCCCCCTCCTTAGGGAAGGGTGGCACTTTCCCACTTGGGCCTTTTTGGACCAAGTTACCTTCCACCTCTTAGCCTTTTAAGGCCCGTTGATGTTTAAATTATATATAAAATACTTTCTAAAATTTTGGAGTATTATATATATATATTTTTTAACATCCCCGGAAACATTTTTCAACTATATATATTTAATCGGTAATACCCGGTATTACTCGATATTCAGCGAAACCCTTTCGGTGACCCCGAAACACTTCTGGAACCTCTCGGAACTATTTCGGGTATTAATGAAACTATTTCACGAATATATTCTCATCACTCCCATACTACTAACACTCAGCAAATTGTGATCACCTTAAGGTTGTGACCCCATAGGTTCGGTAAATCATAGACATGAACGAAACCCCTTCGTTCAATGACCGATAGCGGAACCGTGGACATCCATATCGGTCCCTATGATTACATGAATGATATTCGAGTGAACCTTTGGTTACAATGTGATCTTCCCTTTGCTTCGTGATACTTTACAAAACCATGTGTGCATGGGTATCCTCCAAAGTCATCACCATGCTCACTATAACGTTGCTCCCATTACCGGTTTTGCTATTCTTTCTCGTTGACGTGTTCCGGCATCTCCGTGACGTAGTCACCTGTGTCTGGCCAGACGATTATGGATGTCATCACACTGAGAGGGCCCTAAGAATATCTCTCCATCATCGGTGGAGAAAAACCCACTCTCGAGCTACCTAGTCACTTGACAAACTTTCTGGTGAGCCTGAAAAGTTGTCGTTATGATCACCTTGTTACAGATGACGTTTGAGCAACCCCAAAGCCCATTGTCTGGTAGGAAGTGACAGACACACTCTCATGGTCTGAGGAACTAAAACACATGCTAAGACTCATTTTATAATAGATTATTTTAGACGATATGATCACATAGTATAACAGATAAGTATTGGGTCAATTCAATATGATCATTCTTCTAACATCACACCCTCAATGTTGTTTTAGGACTATCGTTACACTTAATGATATCCTAAGATCCGGAAAACGTGATCACCAACAATACTTGAGTCGGTCTTAGAGGCTAGACCGGGAACCTATTGTGTATCATTTATCATTCCACACATGCATATGAGTTTTCCACTGAATCGCATATTCCAGGATGATAGCAGTTATAGCATGGAATATAAACTCTAAACTATGAATAATGGAAATATAAAAATACAATATTATTGCCTCTAGGGCATATTTCCAACAGTTCTGCACCATCAGCAGTTGATGTGTGCCTTTCCTAATATCTTGCTCGGCCACCTTAAGAATTAATCCCATGCAATTAAGTGAGCCTCTTATGCATGTCGTGCATATGATAGTTCTAGATGAATGTCCCATAGCTAGCTGGAAGAGAACCCAGAACTACATGTGTAGCCAGGTCATCCAAGAGCGGTAATCCTAACCGATCCAAAGCCTGCACAAACCTGATCATCTTGATCACATGCGGGCTCAGTGGATCACCTTCCTTCAATTTGCAATCCATCAAGGATCACCAGACGTTGAACCTCTCGGTCCTAGCCTGCACCTGGAACATGCTCTTGAGACTCTCGATCATATCTAAAGCCCCAACATCTTCGAAATGTTGCTGCAAATTGGGCTCCATAAAAGCCAGCATGAGGCAGTTGATCTCGTTTGATTTATCAACGAGTTTATGGTAGGGGTTCCTTGTTGTGGCATTAGTATTATCGGTTGGTTCCTATGGAAGTGGATCCTCTAGAACATGTTCCTTTTTATCATGCTTGAGAACAATTCTCATATTTCTATACCAGGTGCTAAAGTTTGTTCCATTCAGTTTATCCTTTTCTAGAATTGATTTCAATGCAAAGTTGGGTTGAGCATGTGGTGCCATTGATCTACAACAAAAAATATGCAATCACTAAGCAAAGTGTTTATGTAGAGTAATTCAAGCCTAAACAGAAACACTCCCACTAAAGTCGGCATCCCTCCAACTCTCGGTTATTCAGGATCCGACTAGCGAATGCGACTAGTGAGCTTTAGCATCACTTCTAGCCAACACACCTATCTGGTAATGTAGGATCAAAAGTAGGTCTAGAGGGGGTGATTAGACTACCTGACCAAATAAAAATCTAACCTTTTCCCAATTTTAATTCTTGGTACATTTTTGCAACTTAGTACAAGTCAAGCAATTAACCTACACATGCAATTCTAAGAGTGTAGCAGTGGGAAGTAAAACATTGCATATGAAGGTAAAGGGAAGGGTTTGGAGAAGGCAGACGCAATGTAGACACGGAGATTTTTGGTGTGGTTCCGATAGGTGGTCCTATCGTACATCCACGTTGATGGAGACTTCAACCCACGAAGGGTAACGGTTGCGCGAGTCCACGGCGGGCTCCACCCATGAAGGGTCCACGAATAAGAAACCTTGTCTATCCCACCATGGCCATCGCCCACAAAGGACTTGCCTCACTTGGGTAGATCTTCATGAAGGGCGATCTTCTTGCCCTTACAAACTCCTTGGTTCAACTCCACAATCTTGACAGAGGCTCCCAAGTGACAACTAACCAATCTAGGAGACACCACCTCCAAAAGGTAATAGATGGTGTGTTGATGATGCACTCCTTGCTCTTGTGCTTAAAATGATAGTCTCCCAACACTCAACTATGTCTCACAGATTTGGCTATGGTGGAAAGATGATTTGAGTGGAAAGCAACTTGGGGAAGGCTGGAGATCAAGATTCTTGTGGTTGGAATGTATTGGTCTCAACACATGAGTAGGTGGTTCTCTCTTAGAAAATGAGTAGTGGAAGTGTAGGAACGCTCTAATGGATCTCTCTCTAATGGAGAAGGGGTGGAGGGGTACATATAGCCTCCACACAAAATCCAACAGTTACACACATTTGACCCACTTGGTCAGACTAAATAGAAGAACTCGGTGAGACCGATTCAGTTCAAAACGTGAACGTTAGGAATCTCTTGGGGACCGAAAAGATCAACTCGATGGGACCGATGTGCTAGGGCTAGAGAAAAACCTCATCTCGGTGAGACCAATCGCATGAACTCGGTGAGACCAATTTCAACAATGAGCAAGTAGAGACTTGGTCAAGAAAACTCGGTGGGTCCGATCGCTCCTTTAGGTGAGACCAAAACATTACGAAAGGGAAACAGGGAGTTTGCAATGCAAACTCGGTGGGACCGATCGCTCATTTCGGTGAGACCTAAATGTTATGAAGGGAAACTGAGAGTTTGCAATGCCATCTCGGTGAGACTGAGAGCCGTACTTGTGAGACCGAATTGCTTAGGGTTTCTGGCTGTGGCTATGTCAAATGAAATCGGTGGCGCCAGATAGATCAAATCGGTGGGGCCAAGGTTGAATTTAGGTTTTGGACATATGTGGAAATGAGAAAGTGGTTGAGGGTTTTGGACCAATATCACTAAGCACTTTGAGCAAGCAAACCATTAAGCAACACCTCATCCCCTTTTAATAGTATTGGCTTTCCTATGGACTCAATTTGATCTTGGATCACTAAAATGAAAATGAAGAGTCTTGATCTTTTGCTAATCTTTGTCCTTAGCATTTTGAGGGGTCCACATCTCTAGTCCATGCAATGCCAATCAATGAACTTTCTGAAATATCTAACTTGAATGGATATTAGTTCAATGAGTTATATGTTCTTATGAATTACCAAAACCACCTGGGGATTAGTTGCACTTTCAGGTAAGCAACTCCTTGCTAATCATATCTCTATACGACTCCTATCGGTTGGGTGGGTATCTTATACCCAGGCTCCCAACCTTCTTTGCCACAAGGCCCAAAACTGTTTTGATAGCCTTGTCAAGTTAACCTGATGATATGCATGTCCGTGTCCTACACGAACGCTTCAGTTCAAGGACACCTAGTAGCACCCCAATTTTACGAGCCCACTACTAGACGTACTTGACATGTGAAGGTGCAACATCAGGAATGGCAAACTTGCTTGATATTAATGAGGGATCTTTCTACCATTTAAACATGCATACAAACAAGAAACAATATCACAAATAAACATATATTGTGAAATAGCATGGCTCCTTCATCGACGTTCTTCCAGGTCGGCTCCAACTCCGATGACCATCTAGGAACTCCATCTTGTTCATCATGCCGGGACACCAAAGCTCGAACTTGATCTCTGTCCTCCAAGTACTACAACCACTGGTACATCGAGGTGCTATACAAACGGTTTTTAACCCCTTTCTGCAACGGCATTCCGAACCGTCACCTAGTGAGTGACTGCGATAGGGGGTGCTTCCCACACGACCCAGAAACCGTTGCAGATATGCCCTCCTGGCACACACGCTCGGCAAAACGAGGTCGTGTGCAACCGGCAGGCGACCAAATACAGTTATACATACAATAGTGCTAAAAAATACAATTATACAGGCGAAATCGTTTCCGGTCGTAAGTACATCCCACATAGTCAGTCCCCGCTAAACGTTTCCGTTCATATATACATCCCACACAGTCAGTCCCCGCTAAATGTTTGCATTCATATATACATCCTACACAGTCACTCCAAGGAAAACGTTTACGCAAGGTGGCATAACGCAAACAGTTTTCAAGAGAATGTCGTGTGTGATTGTTCATTGATCCAACACGGTTTATTCCTAGAAACTATGTGTGTTGCCTGAGGTTGCCCAGGGTGTTTTCTCAATAACTGTTTGCAATAGGAAAACCCAATTGGCAGGCAATTCGCCAATTGGCAGGCTAATTGCCGTATTATTAATAATCCATTTATTAATCTAATTGATATATATTAAGCACCTAATATATTTCATTTCTATATTAAGGAAGTGGGATTTCATAATTGAAATACATCTGAGTACAACATGATATAGCTTCAGCACTCACCTACCCCATTACACAACTGCACCAGCACCAAGTTTCACATGCAACTTCTAGAACCTTTCGAAATTAGCTTCATAGACGGTACATAGACAGATGCATCTCATCTGGAAAACTGCTGAAGTGGAAGGCGAATATTGAGCCTTCATTCATGTTGAAGGTCTTTGCAACTTTAGGCCAGTGCCTGTGGATAATTGACAGTCCATCCTCCGTCCTCTTTAGGAACACTTCAATATTCAACCGTGGGTGTTGTATGAAAACTTTCTTTGCCTTCTGACCATAGAGGTGGTTTGAGAGGTAATCATCAGTGAACTGCTTTGGACAGGCCTGAAAACAAGGATGTGCATAAATATCTTCTCTATATTGGAAATGGGGCAAAGGAATAAAAAAGGCAAGGTATAATAGTTAGTACCATCTTGTAAACCTCAGTGCTTCCCATTGTTTCCCTACAACACATATATGGTAGTTAGTCATCAAGTTAAGTAAGGGTTCACGTGCTATCAGTACTAGTCAATTGTGTGTGCTTTGCACGTAATTTAAATACATATAAAAATCATGGAAAATACATTTGAATATGTATTTCCTTTTCTATAATCGTACTGGACAAGATCCAACTTGTTCTTACCTCTCTAGAATCCAGATTGTTCTAGCCTCTTTTTATTAGATTATCGGATAAGCATGTGGATAGATACTTCTAGAACACATGAGATGGTAGAGTTGGGTTTTCAATTAGAAGGCCACGTGGTAGTATCCTATGAGTTAAAAACTATATCCAACGCATGATAATGCTCAGATTTGCCATCTCTTGACCGTTGGATGGGCATATCCAATGACTAATATTTGAAGCTATTGGCACACTATATAGTGGTATAGAAAATATGTTGATGAAAAATAAGCACATTGCAGATTCATCATATTAATTCAAGCCACATGGAAAACCCATTTATCCAAATCATGCATGATTAAGAACTGGGAAATATAGCTCTTGTATATGTTTGTCATGTATTAAGTGCAGCCAAATTCGATTTATTCCTCACATGTTATACAATAACAGAATGCAGCCACAACAATTGAACATCGCATCACAGAATTGAACCAAGTAGTTAACTAAACACGACAACAAATGAACCAAACGTTAACTGAGCACCACATTGCACAATATAACATACTCCTAATAGAAGATCAGACAGTTAACCAAATCAAGCATGCTTAACAACTTGGAAATATAGCAATTGTATTTGTTTCTCATGTATTTAGTACAGCCAAATTCGATTTATTTCTCACATGGTATACAATAATAGAATGCACACACAACAAATGAACATCGTATTGCAGAATTGAACCAAACAGTTAACTAAACACCACAACTAATGAACCAACATTAACTAAGCACCACATTGCACAATATAACATACTCCTAATAGAAGATTGGGCAGTTAACCAAACAAGCATGCTTGACAACTTGGAAAATTGCACCCCAAAGAATTGAACATCACATTTGTAGAATTGAACCAAACAGTTAGCTGAACACCACATTGCACGACATATAGAACATATACACTAGAGGAGAAGATTGCATGGTAAAAGTAGATAGCACAATTCACTAGAATTTTAAGGAAAGGCAGTAGCTAGCAAACTGAACATGGGTCCTTTATACTGAGCTAATAAGAGAAGCTACTCATTGTCGGAGATATCGATGACGATTGTCTCCTTGGACATGGAAGAGGGCGAGGCCTCCGCATCATGGGTGCCCTCGTCGTAGCAGTGAGTTGTCTGAGCCGCTCCGGGCACCAACCTGCTGGCTCTCGAGATGAGGTAAGCACGTGCACGCTGAGAAAACACCTCGTAGTCTTCGTCGAAGGCACCGGCAGTGGCCTCGAGAAAATGCCACGAACTATCGTTTAAAGCAGCCAACCGCGCCGTGGCATCGGCGCATGAGGCGTCGATGGTGGCCTTGACAGCGAGGTGCTCCTCCAAGATCTGGGGGTCGGCACGAATGGCAGCCATCGCGACCTTATCCGCGTGTGCGGCAACGATTTGCTTCTCCGCTGCCAAATGCTCCTTGAGATCCTGGCTATACTGCGTGCACCATGGCTTAGGGCGGTGCTTATTTGGTGGAGGTGTCAGTGATTTGGGTGGATGGTGTCGCGCTCACGCCGGCGGTCGGGGCATGTGGAATGTGGAAGGAGGAGGAGGATGGGGGTCGGGTGTGGATTACCTACCTAGATAGGCGAGGCCGAGCAGCGTGAAGGAGGGTCACCGACGAGGAGGCGGCTCTGCAAGCAAGGAGTGAAGGTTTCAACTTGGAAATGAAGGCAGAAATAGGGGAAATGTGGCTTTTGGCAAGGGGGAGGGGCGGGGAGGTAGATATTTCCGCGGAAGCCAATAATTTGGAATCGCTTCAGCGAAAAAACTTGCGCACAAAGTGTCATCAGACACAGTCCCTTATTCAGAGCGGGCTGTGGACTGTAGCCATTGCACCTTCATGTGTAAGGCATATGCCTACTATACTCCAACGGTGCTCCAAGATATTTTGTGTTGCATCTCACATGGTTGGTTATAATAAACTATGTGGGATCTACTTGATTTTTCTTCTTGATTTGAATTACATAATGGGGTCACAATGACAATGGGCGGTGTTTGAATTGCTAGACCATTTATCTGCAGTGAACATGCAACTATATGTGTGTCGTAAAAGAATTGGAATTATTCAGGGTTCGTTTGGGCATTTTATACATTAAATTGGTTTTCTAGCCATTTCAGGTGCACAATTCAAAATTAAACTACATGCACATGCTCCGGTGCACCAACATGGGTTGTAAAATCATATATGTGTCCATGGGTTTATGCTTATGTCCAATGCAAGAAATGGGGATGAATTTCGAACACCACGGCACCGTGGCTCTCTGGCAAACATCGACGTACTTGCTTTTTTAATTCTAGTAAATCCAAAGCTCGTCTGAAATTCATGAAACATGGCATGCTATCATGCAACGGCATCAACATGCCATGGTAAATTTTTTGTCCCATTTGGGGCAGGTTCAGAGATATGCTTCTCACAAACCAGAGCTTCTCACAACAAGCCCGATGGTTTCGGTGGGGAACGTTTCACCTTTCTGGATGAAAAAATATCCGTTGCCTCTTCTCGATTTCAAATTTCTTTCCTAGTGTCAACATAGAATAACAGGAGTGTTGTGTCAATTTTTGGGATTTTTCGGGGTTTGCTTGGACATTTTTATACATTAACTGAGTTTTCTATGCATTCATGTGCATAATTCAAATTTGAACTACATGCACATGCTCTAATGCATATAAATTAGTTGAAAATTAAAATATGTGTCCTTGGTTGCATGCTTAGGTCCCATGCAAGAAATGAGAATGAATGCCAAACACCCTGCCACCGTCACTCGGCCGCAAACATTGAGATACCTAGTTTTTAAATTCTAGTAAATCCAAAGCTCGTCTGAAATTCATGAAACTTGGCATGCTATCATGCAACGGCATCAACATGTCGTGGTAAATTTTTTGTCCCATTTGGGGCAGGTTCAGGGATATGCTTCTCACAAACCAGAGCTTCTCACAACAAGCCCGATGGTTTCGGTAGGGAACATTTCACCTTTCTGGATGAAACGATATCCATTGCCTCTTCTCGATTTCAATTTTTTTACTAGTGTCAACATAGAACAACAGGAGTGTTGTGTCAATTTTTGGGATTTTGGGGGTCGCTTGGACATTTTTATACATTAACTGAGTTTTGTATGCATTCATGTGCATAATTCAAATGTGAACTACATGCACATGCTCTAATGCATATAAATTGGTTGAAAATTCAAATATGTGTCCTTGGTTGCATGCTTAGGTCCCATGCAGGATATGGGAGTGAATGTCAAACACCCTACCACCGTCACTCGGCCGCAAACATTGAGATAACTAGTTTTTAAATTCTAGTAAATGCAAAACTTGTCTGAAATTCATGAAACTTGGCATGCTATCATGGAGCGGAATCAACATGCTGTGGTAAAATTTGTGTTCCATTTGGGGCAGGTTTGGGGATATGCTTCTCACAAACCAGAGCTTCTCACAACAAGCCTGATGGTTTCGGTAGGGAGCATCCCAGCTTTGGGGACGAAACGATATCCATTGCCTCTTATTGCTTTCAAAAAATTTCTCATGTCAACACAGAACAACATGAGTGTTGTGTCAATTTTTGGGATTTTTCGAGGTTCATTTGGAAATTTTTATGCATTAATTGAGTTTTACAATGCATTTATGTGCATAATTAAAATTTGGACTACATGCCAATGCACTAATGCATATAAATTGGTTGAAAAAATCAAATATGTGTCCTTGGTTGCATGCTGAGGTCCCATGCAAGAAATGGGAATGAATGTAACACCCTGCCACCATCACTCGGCCGCAAACATTGAGATACCTGGTTTTTAATTCTAGTAAATCCAAAACTCGTCTGAAATTCATGAAGCTTGACATGCTATCATGGAGCGGCATCAACATGCCGTGGTAAATTTTTTGTCCCATTTGGGGCAGGTTTGGGGATATGCTTCTCACAAACCAGAGCTTCTCACAACAAGCCTGATGGTTTTGGTAGGGAACGTCCCACCTTTGGGGAGGAAGCAATATCCATTGCCTCTTATTGCTTTCAAAAAATTTCTCGTGTCAACATAGAACAACAGGAGTGTTGTGTCAATTTTTGGGATTTTTCGAGGTTGTTTAGACATTTTTATGCATTAATTGAAGTTTTCAATGCATTTATGTGCATAATTCAAATTTTAACTACATGCACATGCTCTAATGCATATAAATTGGTTGAAAATTCAAATATGTGTCCTTGGTTGCATGCTTAGGTCCCATGCAAGAAATGGAAATGAATGTCAAACACCCTGCCACCGTCACTCGGCCACAAACATTGAGATACCTGGTTTTCAAATTCTAGTAAATCCAAAACTCGTCTGAAATTCATGAAACTTGGCACGCTATCATGGAGCGGCATCAACATGCCGTGGTAAATTTTTTATCCCATTTGGGGCAGGTTTGGGTATATGCTTCTCACAAACCAGAGCTTCTCAGAACAAGCATGATGGTTTCGGTAGGGAACATCCCATCTTTGGGGATGGAACGATATCAATTACCTCTTATTGCTTTCAAAAAAATTCTCATGTCAACATAGAACAACAGGAGTGTTGTGTCAATTTTTGGGATTTTTCGAGGTTCGTTTGTACATTTTTTTATGCATTAATTGAGTTTTTAATGCATTTATGTGCATAATTCATATTTTAACCATTCACATGACGCCACGTGTCTTGGTTTTAATGGTTATAGGATTTAATGGCTCTTGATCGCAACCGTTTTATATAGAACACCCGTATGCAAAGTGAGAGCAGGATTTGTGCATCTCTTCAACGCAAACGGTTCTTTTGGATGACCCGTGTGCGTCCACTTACAAACAATTTGGTAATATTTGCATCTGTCATATTGGGTATGTTGCCATTTGTCAAACTTGAAAGATTGACATTTGTTGATCTAGTAACATTGCCATTTGTCAACCTTGTAACACTGCGATTTGTCAAAATATGATGCTAAAAATCACTAGCAGTATCCAATTTTTGCAACTAGAATTCAGTAATTAAGCATAGTTGGAGGCGAGGAGGCGTGTTCAGTCGGGCATGCAGTGGGCGGCGCGGTACTATTTGATTTGACAGCAGACGGCATAGTTCTCGACACGGCTCTAATGCAGACGAGGGAGAGGGTAGCGGTTCCAGAAAAGTTGAACGGCCAATGATGCATCCTCCTTCAATTAGCATCATGAATGCATGAGGGAAGTAATGGGGGAGGACCTGGAAAAGAGGCAGCACGATGTGAATGCAACGCAGTTTGCACTCATATAAAGGCCCCCTCCATTCCAATGCATCTACCACATCATATGCATCTAAGCATTTGCCTAAGCACCTACACTAAGCGCAAAAGTGCTCACTCCAGACCCATGGCGGCGATGTGCGCGAGAGGCCAGCGGCTGTGCCAGACGGTCCATGACGCCGGCCTGCGGCATGGCACCGAGGATCATCTCCAGACGGTGTTGGCGACCGGCTGGTGGATGCACCCCGTCGACGCCAGCTATGACTCTCAGTTGGACCAGATGATCGTTGCCACCACCAACAAGTTCACTGTCGTCAAGAAGCTCATAGACGACATCGCTGTACTCCTCCAGCCCGCGCGCCTGGGCTCCTCATTGCCTGCCACCCTAATCGGCCACCATGGTCGGAACCTCTTTCAAGCACTGGTGGCCCTGCGACTGCCCGCCGACACCATGAAGAATGTCCACCTAGAGGTCGCGCTCACCACGAGGCGCCTCGCCTTGTGGGAATGTGTCGACCTACACATCCACGTGTGCGAGAAAATCGTGTACATAGGTATCTAAAAGGCCAGTGAGGGCGCTACGACGTTGGCCTTCTTCAACTGGCTGGAAGCCTTGGATGCCTTTGCTGAGAAGCACCTTGACCTCGCCACAAAAGTTGCCACTCCTTAGCCGCCGGCCTGTGGCCCCGCGCTGAGTTGAGGAGGAGGAGGTCGTACGTTGATGGATGCATCTTTATTCTTGCCTACTGTAACCACCACTATGATCACATCATCGTGGCCTTAATTCTTATTGTGCTATTGCATTCTCGTTCCAGTCAATACAGTCATGTGTGATCCCTTTGCTTAATTATATGCATCACTGTAACTA
The DNA here is from genome assembly GCF_018294505.1 of Triticum aestivum. Lineage (NCBI taxonomy): Eukaryota > Viridiplantae > Streptophyta > Magnoliopsida > Poales > Poaceae > Triticum > Triticum aestivum. The sequence continues at coordinate 469,069,478 of NC_057813.1, forward strand.
CTTCATCCGTCAATTTATAAGGTGTGCTTCTCGTGTTTGGGGCCGGCGCATGACACAATAAGCACATCCATGACAACACATATAGAGAGGACATCTAGCGGTTCCAATGGCGATCCCCGTGGCTCCAATGGCCCTCCTAGTGGCCGCCGACGACAACGCGGGTAGTCCACCATGCATCACGTAGTGGACACCCACATGAGGAGGAAGGCCCTCTTGCTGGTGTGCACAAACGATCCGGTCTCAGTGGAGAGCTCCATCCAAACTATGGAGCAGTTCCTTGCCGAGGACAAGTTCCTTGCAAAGAGGGATCCTACATTTTTTGTTTTTTGTACACATGTTGATTGGATTGAAGAAGGTCTATCTCATTACTTTTTGATAAAAAATCAACACATGTTGATTGGCTTGAATGAAGGTCTATCCCGTTACTTTACGACATGTTTCCAAAACATGGACCTCGAGGTTAATTCAACTAATAGGACGGAGCACTTTATACATTCAACACAACTAAATGTTTTCCAAAAAAGTGATATGATTTCTGTGAAACTTATAAGTCATGTATGTCAAATTAACCTCTGTGTAATTGTTCTTGAATTAACCTCCAGGCCTTTTTGCCGCGTATCACACACATCTTGTTAAGTTGAACCATTTATGTTCTCTTCCCTAATCGAAAACAATTCATTCGACTGAATCGTATGTCGTATATCACACACACCTTGATCTGGCTGACCGTTTCTGTTGCTTTCCCTAATAGCAAATAGTTCATCAGAGTGAACTGTATGCCGTATATTACACACACATTGATATGGCTGCCCGTTTCTGTTGTTCTATCTAATCGCAAACAGTTCATATGGATCAACCCTATGCCCTGTTTCGCACACACAACTAAAATTTAAACCGTGTTTGATGCATCCGTCATCGCAAGCATTTTGCACCTTTTTGACAAGTTTTTTACACCATGGTGTGCGATTATTGCATTGCACACAGTTTCATCTAAGGGTCTCTCATCGTAGTGTCGCGTTAGTAGCAACCTGCAGTAGTGAACTAGTAATGAATTTTATAGAGAATCACAAGTCGACACACAGGTCGTTATACATTATAGTGATAGCACTTTGGCTCCTGCCGGCTGAAAAATCATGACACACAGGCCATGTATAATTTATGCACATGCATCACATACACATGAGCCATACTATTCACATCGAACCTACAAAACAAAGTTACACATAGAACCACATTCTACCGGTTTGAGTGATTGTGTACGAAATACAAGGCACTACGCACATGGCGGTCCTGCTAGTGGGTTAGTGGGTGGGGTTCAAAGGGGCAGTGCCCCTCGCAGGTGCGGGCAGCGCCCGACGTTTTCGGAAATCAACGATCCCATTTGTATCTTATCACGCCGAATTTTCTGATCTAACCAATCTCATCGATAGTCGCAAATCTGATTCGGATTTATGTTTCACTGTTAACCCCGATGGAGGATGTCAACCGATAGGGGTAGGTTGTGTCACAACCTCATCGATTTCGATCATCAGAAAACATAGCCACATCAAACCCCATGTGCAGTTGATCTCATCAATCGTGCACATAGCTGATTTCATAAATGACAACAGATCTCATCTGCCATCTCTACATATCAAATATGCATCCAAATCCTATACAAGAGGCTTTGATACCACTATTGGGTTCTACGGTAGGGTGTGTCAAATGCAAATTAAAATTTTCCTACACGCAGAACAAATGGGAACATGCTATGGGAGATGGGTCGTGGATCGTTACCACTAGACGTGCAGTGTCGTGCAGCGGAAGAAGAGTTGGGGAAGCTCGTCTGCGTGGATCATCTAATCCTCGTCTGATCTCCCTCAAACAATCGGTTGTCGGATGCCATGTACAGGTTCGCCAGAGCAGCGCAAGTGCACCGTCTCTAAAGATATCCGCGCGTGCAGGAGGAACACCATGCGGCAGACTGCTAGGTCTGATCACATAGTCAACGGCGAGTGGAGGTGGCTATTTGCACAACATACAAAGCCCTAGTGACAGCGCTGAAGCGATCAACCAAGTGAGTGTGCCACACCTCCACTTTATATCGGCATCCGTCGCGGGCTCAACACTTGGGCCTCATATGAATCCTATAGCCCGAAGTCTGTTCGGCCTGGATCCGAGTCCGAGTAGGATCAAACATCACTCGTGCAATCAGATCTATCCTCTCAGGTTCCTTCCCTTAAGCGCGTGACCCCTTAGGTTCTCGTTCACTTTGTCGCGAGTTAGATCCCATCCGGCTCGGCTAGTCAGTAGAGGCCTCTAGCAAAGCATGCGGAATCAAGTGTCTGATGAAGCTGGTTAGGTGAACCTGTACATCACACTTTTGTTCCCTTTGCCACACGATATATGTTGTCGGGGTCAAGGCGAGTCTGTCATCCTTGTGCTATCCCGACCTCTTTCTCGATCCTGTGATGCCGACCAGAAAATGGATCATCTCATAATTCTTGTCACATGGCTATGCTCATCTTGGTCGGATCACACGAGGGGCCCAGAGTATATCTCTCTTGATCGAAGGGGCAAATCCCATCTTGCTCGACCATGTCTCGTAGCATGGATCTGGACAAGCCCGAAACCCACTTTATAACTACCTAGTTTTGGAGTAGCATTTGGTTGGCCCAAAGCAAGTCCGTCACCATCCCGAGTACATGTGCCAGCTCAGGTCTTAGGACATAGAATGTGTGTTGTACTAGAGACTCATAGATGACATATCGTTGCGTCTCATATTCAGGTATGTCCGACTCGGACCTTATCTCGACTCGGATCTGACTATATTGAATTGGACCAGATCCTTTCGAGTCCATATAATCCGGTTATCATCCAATGGTCCATGGTTAGTGAGACCGAGCCATCCACTGTGTCACATGCTAGTCTAGTTGGCTACGCGTCCACACAACCCTTTCGACTAGGGACCTTTTAGGACGGTCATCATAAAATACATAGTCCCACAAACAAGTCATGTACTTGTTGATACACTTCATTGATCATGTCCAAGGACTATCTTTATTCATAAATGTCGGCATTCTGGACACGGGGGTACCCAGACTTGCCTGCCCGCGGCCCGCGGCATGGCTCCACCAGCAGCCTAGTAGGGCCCAGTTTCAACATCGACAACCCAAAACCCTCGTGAGGGGCCAAGCCTCACGAGGCGGGCGACATCAAGACCTCCAAAGGGATCGGCCTCCTTAGGATGGGCTCAAGAGGAGCGAAGATTTCTATGCAAGGCTCACCTCGCGAGGTTAGGATGACGCGAGCCATCACGACCAAGGCCAGGCAGGCGCCAAGCGGGCACCAGCGGGAGCAGAGTACCAGTTTCCTCTTTAGTTCAAAGGAGGCAAGCAGCAGGCGCGGAGTCCCGAGGAAGCAGCCAAAGGTTTCCATTCCCGTGCAACATGACCAAGACCGCCAGGACGGCAGGACGAAGGTCATCGCCGAGCCCACCGCATCGTCACGACCAGAGGCTTTTGCAGGCGAAGACCGCTTTAGTTAGGATAAGATGTACTTGTTGTCTCCTTCAAATTTGGCCGTTGTGGGATCCCTTCCCGCCTCCATTCGGGAAGAGGACCAAGGCCACTATAAATAGGACCTAGCCACCACCAATGGGGGATGGGATCCATTCCACCCTCACTAGCTCACCAGTTCACTTGAGCCCAAGAACACACCTCCTGAGGTTGTTCTTCACTGTACTAGTTCTTCCCCAAACCCTCAAAGCAAATCCACCACAAAGCAGGAGTACAGTTTTACACCGCAAGGTGCCCCAAACCTAGGTAAACTGTTGTGTCCCATTTGCTTCGAGCTCGATGCATTAGGCTATGGGATTAGCGAGCCGGCAGACTGGGAAGAGTGAGATCTTTGCACGCACCCCAGAGTTTGAACCTCTCAAGGGTTTGCGGAACCCGTAATCCAACATTTGGCGCGCCAGGTAGGGGTGCGTTGAAGCTTCTCTTCTGTCGATCGATTCGCCACCGCTCCACCGCCTACATGGGTGATGTCGGTGTCAAAACCGGCGGATCTCGGGTAGGGGGTCCCGAACTGTGCGTCTAGGCGGATGGTAATAGGAGACAAGGGACACGATGTTTTTACCCAGGTTCGGGCCCTCTCGATGGAGGTAAAACCCTACTCCTACTTGATTGATATTGATGATATGGGTAGTACAAGAGTGGATCTACCACGAGATCAAGGAGGCTAAACCCTAGAAGCTAGCCTATGGTATGATTGTTGTAATGGTTGTGTCCTACGGACTAAAACCCTCCGGTTTATATAGACACCAAAGAGGGCTAGTGTTACACAGAGTCGGTTACAATGGTAGGAGATCTACATATCCGTATCGCCAAGCTTGCCTTCCACGCCAAGGAAAGTCCCATCTGGACACGGGACGAAGTCTTCAATCTTGTATCTTCATAGTCTTGGAGTCCGGCCGATGATGATACTCCGGCTATCCGGACACCCCCTAGTCCAGGACTCCCTCAGTAGCCCCTGAACCAGGCTTCAATGACGATGAGTCCGGCGCGCATATTGTCCGGCATTGCAAGGCGGGTTCCTCCTCCGAATAACTCATAGAAGATTGTGAACACTAGGATAGTTTTCGGCTCTGCAAAATAAATTCCACATTCCACCGTAGAGAGAATAATATGTACACAAGTTCAATCTGCTGACGTATTTTGTGGCATGACGTCATACCGCCACCTAGCCTTTACTTGAATCGTTTTTTATTATACCACCTCAGCACGTTTAGCGAAGTGGTTTCCTTGGCACGTCTTGTCAAAGCAGAGATCGTGTTCCCCTTATTCCAGGATTCCCATCAATACGGACGTGGGTAACCCAACCGTGCCCGTTGCCACGCCCCCTCTATCGAAGGCGAGTCCTGAACGGTCACGGGGACAGCTCTTGGTATTTTCCCTCTTTATAATGGGACCAAGGCTCGTTTCTTTTCTTCAATCCTCAATCGAATCTACTCCTCGCCCCGAGTTCCAACACCCAGAGCCCCAGATTTGAGCGCTTCGGACCTTCAACAATGTCCGGCTCCGACCTACAGGGCCGGTGGATGCCCTCCTCCATCACGGAAGAGGACGTGCTAAAGCTGTGAGAGGCCAAGTACCTGACTTACGAGATTTCGCATAGGTTGCCCGCCAAAGGGCAAGTCATTCCCACCCCCGAGCCCGGCGAGTATGTCGTGTTTGTGTCCCACCTCCGTCGGGGCTTAGGCTTCCCGATGGATCCTTTTGTGAGAGGGCTCATGTTTTACTATGGGTTGGAATTCCACGACTTGGCTCTGGAGTCCATCCTCCACATCTCGTCATTCATTGTCGTCTGCGAGGCCTTCCTCCGTACTACCCCCCACTTCGGTTTGTAGCTCAAAACTTTTAATGTGGAGCCGAAGATGATCGAGGGGCGCCACGCAGAGTGCGGCGGGGCGGTCGTAAACAGGAGGGCCGACGCTCCATGGACCGAGGGATCTTTCCAAGAGGAGCTCGGCTTGTGGCAACAGGAGTGGTTTTATATTACCGCTCCCAGGGGCAGCAGGCAGAAGCCGCCGCCCATCTTCCGCTCGGGACCTCCACGACGACTGATGACATGGGTCAACCAAGGGCTCAACTGGGGGCCGTCAAAGGACGTGCCCCTATTACAGGGCCGGATTCGAGACCTCCAAGCGAGGGAGATCGATCTGGTCGTGGTGATGCAGGTCATGCTGATTAGGCGTCTCCTGCCCTGCAAACGCCATCCTCTCCGGTTGTGGGAATTTACTCCGGAAGGACCACGAATTCTCCAACACTTCATGGGTACAACACCCGTGGAGATGTACAAGTTGTTCTTCGGATCACGGGAGGTGAGGGAGTCCTGGACTAGGGGGTGTTCGGACAGCCGGACTATCAATGTCCGCCGGACTCCAAGACTACGAAGATACAAGATTGAAGACTCCGGCTCCTGTCCGGATGGTACTCTACTTGGCGTGGAAGGCAAGCTTGGCGATACGGATATGTAGATCTCCTACCATTGTAACCGACTCTGTGTAACCCTAGCCCTCTCCGGTATCTATATAAACCGGAGGGCTTTAGTCCGTAGGACAACATACATTACAACAATCATACGATAGGCTAGCTTCTAGGGTTTAGCCTCCTTGATCTCGTGGTAGATCTACTCTTGTACTACCCATATCATCAATATTAATCAAGCAGGACATAGGGTTTTACCTCCATCAAGAGGGCCCAAACCTGGGTAAAAACATCGTGTCCCTCGTCTCCTGTTACCATCCGCCTAGACGCACAGTTCGGGACCCCCTACCCGAGATCCGCCGGTTTTGACACCGACATTGGTGCTTTCATTGAGAGTTCCTCTGTGTCATCACCGATAGGCTTGATGGCATCTTCAACCTGCAACGCTGTCCAGGGTGAGACTTTTCTCCCCGGACAGATCTTCGTATTCGGCGGCTTCGCACTGCGGGCCAATTCACTTGGCCATCTGGAGCAGATCGAAAGCTACGCCCCTGGCCGTCAGGTCAGATTTGGAAGCTTAAACTTCATGGCCGATGTCCGCGGAGACTTGATCCTCGACGGACTCGAGCCACAGCCAAGCGCGCCGCACTGTGACGTTGGGCATGATCTAGCTCTGCCGCCGAACAGTGCCTTGGTGGCCGCACACAGATCCGCTCCGGCCATTGGCCTAGAGCCGATCGCCCAGATCGAGGGCCGGTGGATAGACGCCGCCCCGGGGGCTTCAACATCCACGGCGATGGAGCCGAACACTAATCTTGTCCCCTGCGAAACTCATGATTCCGACGCGCCGGACTCCTCGCCGGACTCCGAACCTCCCGCGCCCCTACCAATCGATCCGGATTGGGCGCCGGTTATGGAATTCACCGCCGCGGACATCTTCCAATGCTCGCCTTTCGGCGATATCTTGAATTCACTAAAACATCTCTCGTTATCAGGAGAGTCCTGGCCGGATTATGGCCGGGATGGTTGGGATGCGGACGACGAAGAAATTCAGAGCCCACCCACCACCCACTTTGTAGCCACTGTCGACGATCTAACCGACATGCTAGACTACGACTCCGAAGACATCGACGCTATGGACGACGATGCCGGAGACGAACAGGAACCAGCGCCCACAGGGCACTGGAAGGCCACCTCGTTATATGACGTATATATGGTGGATACCCCAAAAGATGGGGACGGCGAAGAAACAGCGGAGGCAGATCCCTTAAAGAAACAGCCCAAGCGCCAGCGTCAGCGGCGCCGCTCTAAATCTCGCCACAGCAAGAATGGAAATTCCGGCACAGGAGATAATAATACTCCAGAGAATGCCGAAGACAATCCCCTCCAGCAAGACTCAGCGCAGGAGGATGCAGAAGCAAGCCCTCATGAGGGGGCGGCAGATGAAGAGGTTGAGGATCATAATTATATGCCTCCCTCCGAAGACGAAGCAAGCCTCAACGATGACGAATTCGTCGTACCCGAGGATCCAGTCGAAGAAGAGCGCTTCAAGCGCAGACTTATCGCCACAGCTAAAAGCCTGAAGAAGGAAAAACGGAGGCTCAAAATAGCGGAAGACACACTCAGAATGAGATGGAGCAACGTGCTCAAAACCGCAGATAAGTACGGCAATGTCCACCAATCAAAGAGCTACCCGAAGCGCAAGCTGCTACCAGAATTCGATGAGGAGGCCATAGAGCCCCCACCGTCCAAAAATAAAGAGGCTGCCTGGCTGGATAGACGGCCAGATGACAGGCCAAATTCTGACAGCGGCGCCCCACATAAACCAACCAACGAACTTGGAAGGATAGATGGCCCAGCCAGATCCATCTACGGGCCAAAGGAGAAGGCCCCAGGAAGCAAGGCAACACGTCAAGTGTCCGATGATAGCGGCACACACAAATACAGGGGTGCCGCACACCCACTATGTTTCACTGACGAGGTGCTGGACCATGAATTCCCAGCAGGATTTAAACCCATAAACATAGAGGCCTACGATGGAACAACAGACCCTGGAGTCTGGATAGAAGATTATATACTACATATACATATGGCCAGAGGAGATGATCTCCACGCCATAAAATACCTACCCCTCAAGCTCAAAGGGCCAGCCCGTCATTGGCTTAAAAGCCTCCCAGAAAATACTGTTGGAAGTTGGGAAGAGCTCGAGGACGCGTTTAGAGCAAATTTTCAAGGGACTTATGTCCGCCCTCCGGATGCAGATGACCTAATTCATATAACTCAACAGCCCGGAGAGTCAGTGCGGAAATTCTGGAACAGGTTCCTTACAAAAAAGAACCAAATAGTCGACTGTCCGGACGCCGAAGCCTTAGCAGCGACCCAAGTACATCAAGAGATGGAAACGGAAAATCACGGCGCAGAAAAGAGCAGCGCCGGAATAAAGAGAAAGGCCCGAAGAGCGCGGCAGTCAACGCCACATTCAAAAGCTCGCGGCCCAATAATAAAACACATCCTCTTAAGGATGACAGTGACGAATTGTCCAACTTAAACAAAATTTTGGGTCGGATATGTCAAATCCACAGTACCCCCGGAAGGCCTGCAAATCACACCCACAGGGATTGTTGGATTTTTAAACAGTCTGGCCGACTAAATGCCGAACACAAGGGGCTCGACGCGTCAAGCGAAGAAGATAAACCCCACCAGCAGAGCACCGGAAAACAAAAGACTTTCCCACAAGGGATCAAAACAGTAAACTCACTTCATGTGATAATACGGAAAAATAGTGCGGCACTTTCTAAAAAGAGCTTCGCACGGTCCAACCCAGCAGACCGTAGAGATTGGATATCAACACCAATCACCTTAGACCACCTGGACTATTCCAGAAGCGTTCAAAATGCGGGACAGACTCCCCTGATACTGAATCCCATAATAGATGGATTGCAATTTACTAACGTCCTAATGGACGGAGGCAGTGACTTAAACCTGCTATATTCAAACACAATCCGTAGGATGGGGATAGACCCTACCAAAATTCGACACAGCCACACTTCCTTCAAAGGAGTGACGCCAGGCCATTACGCCAAGTGCACAGGCTCCATATTACTAAAAGTCGTGTTCGGATCGCCGAACAATTCTCGACGCGAAAAATTAATTTTTCATATCGTCCCATTTGAAAGTGAATATCAAGCACTCTTGGGACGCAAGGCTTTTGTCCGCTTCAACGCCATACCGCATTACGCATCCCTTACACTCAAGATGCCTGGACCGCGTGGCGTAATTTTAGTGCGAGGGTCATTTAAAGACCCCGGACTTGGATAGACAAATCCGGCGTCAGTGGGCTAGGGGCTCCCTAGCCGCATACCCCTTCACAGGGGGCTGCGCGCACAAATCACCGCGGGTTCATACAAACCCCGCTTTAAATATTTATATTTCTAATATTTTTTGCACGAATTGTTTTTAAAACTAAATGTTCCTCTCTTTTTTACAGATGAACAACGTGCATACCCGTCCAGGATAACGGCGCAACGGAGACACAGGCGCAGACGTGCAGTAGGGACCCGTTGTGAGGATTCTTTTCAGATTAAGACCCTGCGTAGACCTTTTTTACTGTCTTTCATTGTTATTCTCCCTTGGTTTCTTCCTATAGCCAAAGCGGAGCCTGACACTTTGGCATCGGCCGCGTCAGAAGACCATGCCCGTACCTGGACACTAGGGGCTTAGGGCATCGTTTCTGCCCATTATTATAAAGACCGAACACCTTAGGGAGTGTTCAGCGTCTCGAGTTAGGCATTATATGCATCAACTCCGAATCATGTCTTTGGTCAAATGTTGGGTTTGCCCGGCTCCTGTGTTTTGCTGCCTTACGTTCCGTATCATCGGCTAACGCGGCACCAGGAGAACTATTGTGATTGTGCCCCAGTTCGGCTGGGCGAGCACCTTAGTAGAGAAAGCCGAAAACTGACTGTCATGATACAGCGAGAGACTGGTCAGCCCTCGATCGACTATCGGAATGTTTAGAATTCCCCGCTTTGACGAAGGGCCGTTTCCCGGTCAGGCACACGCGCTCCGACTTCGGAGAAGGATGATGCCACCAGGGGCTATATCGTAGCCCCACCCTCGAGCTCCACTAGCTAAGTGAAAGTGATAAAGCATTATAGTCCGGATTGCCTCGTTCGCTACGCTACCACCTCCTTATAATAGGACCGAGACGTCGGATTAAGTGTGAAAACACGCTATTTTTGCGAACACCCCAGCACCTTGTGCGTGGGGGCTGAAGCCGAAGACTGCCATCTTTCAGGTTATACACAAGTATACGTAAACGGCCGAAAAGGAGAAGTTTTACTACTTGGACGCACAAGTATAAAAAGCAGTTATAACATAATCATCGATTTATAAGCTAATGCGTTCATTTGAACGTTACATTTTTCGAGCACTGCGAGTCTATTACATGAGCGCCACGCATGACTTCCCCGAAATAGTGCTCGGCAGGGAGCCGGTTTTCATCTGAACCCTGGGCAGCAATAGCGGTGGCGTCCATCTCTGGACAATGCGCCTTTACACGAGCAAGAGCCATCCGCGCGCCCTCTATACAGGCCGACCGCTTCATCTCCTTTATATGCGGCACCGCTCCAAGGAATTGTTGTAATAAGCCAAAGTAGCTCGTCGCCTTGGACCTCTCTGGCCAAACATGGGCCACGATGTCAGTCATGGCAAGTCCGGACAATCTATTTAGCTCGGCCCATTCGGCCAACCGGTCTGTCAATGGAAGTGGACGATCCGGACTATGGAATTGAGACCAATATAGCTCTTCCATCTTGTGATCCTTCTGGCTCCGGAAGTGCTTAATGGCATCGGCCGCACTTGCGGCTAAGTCCATATACGGATCCTCCGGACTCCACAGCCGCTCAAATTGAGCATACTTCCCATCCATAAACCGGTGACGCAGCAGAAAAGGCTTGCCAGCCATGATCTCTCCGGCCTGGCACAGTTCCTCCTTCATAGCCCGCATTGCAGAGCGGGCATCCTTGGCTTTGGCGGTGGCCTTCTTCAGGTCTTCCCGCTCCGATAAGCGCTCCTTTTCAAGAGCCTCATTGCGGTCGGCAGCATCCTTTACTTTTATGGCCAATTCGGCCACCTCGGCCCTGCTTAGGCAGTGCGCAGCCTTTTCGGCTTTCAACTCTTCGGCCGCCCTCGAGGCAGCTGCTTCACTCCTTCGGGCTTGCTCCTTAGCTCGAGCAAGTTCGGCCCGAAGGCCCTCCACAGCAGCAGCACCGTCTGTACAAACAGCATATAATTTATCATAGGAGGGCTTCGACCCCCGTAATAAAGCGACTGCGGAGAACTATTTTACCTTGCGACTCGTCAAGTCGCCTGTTGACAAGTGCGATGTCCGCATCTGCCAAGTCCAATTGCCGATTTAACTCGGCAAACTCACTAGTCCGGTTAGCCCCCAGACTATCCGCCACCTGCATAGGAACGACGGAATTCATTTCTTTAGATTTCGATCCTCGGTACGTTGTCGTTTCCGACAACCTACCGAGTCTCAGGGGCTACTATCTATACAGGGCGCATTTTTTATATGCAAAAATGTTAAAAAACAAAGGGGTGCGTCATTCTCGCATACCTCAAATCCCGCCGGCAAACTCATGGCGGCATTACGCAATTCGCTCTCGGCGGACGAAATCCTTCCAATCACCATACGCATTAACGCACGGTGATCTTCTGAAATAGACGCCCTCTCAAGCAAATTCTTCAGTTCTCCCGGCCGGACATTAGTAGGCGCCGAACTCTCTGGCCCCTCCGGACTCGGGGATACCCTCCGTGATGATACTTCGGGTTCGCCTGCCTCATCTGGCGGCGCTGCGGATGGAGGCGTATCGCTCTCCATCATCTCCAGAAGAAGGTCCCCCGAAGATGAACTCATCTGAGAAGGCTACAGATCCGAACTGCAATATAAATATTTTGGTTATCTACAGAAGCACAAATGAAGGTATTTCCTTACTAATTAACTCCCTCTTTCATACTCACGGCTCGCTGGAGGGCCGATCCTTTGATGATGATTATGCGTCCGGATTCTTTCCGGGTGCCGGACCCCCCGGGGAAGATCTCTTCCCACGCTTAGGGGCTTTGGCCTCCGGATCTTCGGAGGCGGTCCTCTTCTCCCCCTGAAGGGTGGGGCTTTTGGTTCCCCCCTCTTCAGTCGCCCCTTTGGGCGAAATATTAGCTCCTCTATTTTCCCCGTCGCCCCCTTCTGTGGGCGCAACCTCCAACATTCTGACCAGCACGGGCTCCTGTGCGGTCTTTGGGAGGGGGGCCGGACACCTTATTAGCCTTGATCGCGCCACCCATTCCTGTAAAGAACAAAGGGTCAGGAGGCGAACTCCAGAAAGGCACATAAACAGAATGTCCGGACTCTGAGCTACTTACCTGAGTATCCGGGCGATCGCGGCTTAGACCTGCATCCTCGGCTAAATCCGGACACGCCACCTGCGGTCCGAAGAACAACTTGTACATCTCCACGGGTGTCGCACCCATGAAGTGTTGGAGAATCCGAGTTCCCTCCGGGTTGAACTCCCATAGACGGAGAGGACGGCGTTTGCAGGGCAGAAGATGCCTGATTAGCATAACCTGCATTACCTTGATCAGGTCAATCTCCCTCGCTTGGAGATCTTGAATCCGGCCCTGCAGTGAAGCCACGTCTTCGGACGGCCCCCAATTGAGCCCGTGGTTGACCCACGACATCAGTTGGCATGGAGGTCCCGGGCGGAATAAGGGCGGCGGCTTTTGCCTGCTGCCCCTTGGAGCGGTGATATAGAACCACTCCTGCTGCCACAATCCAAGTTCCTCTTGGAAGGAACCCTCGAGCCATGGGGCATCGACCTTTTTGCTTATGGTCGCCCCGCCGCACTCCGCTTGGCGCCCCCTGATCATCTTCGGCACCACCTTGAAGGTCTTCCGCCATAGGCCGAAGTGGGGAATGACGCAGAGGAAGGCTTCGCAGACGATAATGAATGCGGAGATATGGAGGATGGACTCCGGAGCCAAGTGGTGAAAGTCCAGCCCGTAGTAGAACAGGAGCCCTCTCACAAAGGGATCCGCCGGGAAGCCTAAACCCCGACGGAGGTGGGATACGAAAACGATGTATTCACCGGGCTCGGGGGCTGGCACGGCCTGCCCTTGGGCAGGCAACCTATGCGAAACCTCGTAGGCCAGGTACTTGGCCTCACGCAACTTCAATATGTCCTCCTCCGTCCACCGGCCCTAGAGGTCGGAGCCGGACATGATTAAGGATCCGAAGCGCTCGAATCTGAGGCTCTGGGTGTTGGAACCAGGAGCGGGGAAGAGATTAGATGCGAGATTGAAGAACAATGGCGAGCCTTGGTCCTCTTATAAAGGGGAAAAAATACCAAGGGCCGTCTCCGTGACCGTTTGGGATTCCCCTTCGATAGAGGAGGCATGGCGACGGGATCGGTTGGGTTACCCACGCACGTATTGATGAGAATCCCGGAATAAGGGAAACACGATCTCTGCTTCGACAAGACGTGCCAAGGAAACCGCTTCGCTAAACATGCTGAGGTGGTATAGTAATTCAAACAAAGGCCTGGTGGCGGCGTGATGTCACGCCGCATAATACGTCAGCAGATTGACCTAGGTGTACATTTTATTCTCTCTATGGTGGAATGTGGAATTTATTTTGCAGAGCCGGACACTATCCTGGTGTTCATGATCTTCTCTGGATTATTCAAGGGAATAACCCGCCTTGCAATGCCGAACATTATGCACGCCGGACTTATCGTCATTGAAGACTGGTTCAGGGGCTACTGAGGGAGTCTTGGACTAGGGGGTGTTCGGACAGCCGGACTATCAATGTCCGCCGGACTCCAAGACTACGAAGATACAAGATTGAAGACTCCGGCTCGTGTCCGGATGGTACTCTACTTGGCGTGGAAGGCAAGCTTGGCGATACGGATATGTAGATCTCCTACCATTGTAACCGACTCTGTGTAACCCTAGCCCTCTCCGGTATCTATATAAACCGGAGGGCTTTAGTCCGTAGGACAACATACATTACAACAATCATACCATAGGCTAGCTTCTAGGGTTTAGCCTCCTTGATCTCGTGGTAGATCTACTCTTGTACTACCCATCATCAATATTAATCAAGCAGGACGTAGGGTTTTACCTCCATCGAGAGGGCCCGAACCTGGGTAAAAACATCGTGTCCCTCGTCTCCTGTTACCATCCGCCTAGACGCACAGTTCGGGACCCCCTACCCGAGATCCGCCGGTTTTGACACCGACAGGAGGTGTGTCCGGAATTGACCGAGGACGCCGGCCTAAGCTGCAATCGCCCGGATACACAAGTAAGTAGCTCTATGTCCGGACATACCATTTGTTTGCCTTTCTATGATTCGCCTTTTAACCAATTGTCCTCTAAACAGGAGTGGATAGCGCAAGCAAAACTGATACGGTGTCCGGCCCCCCTCCCAGAGACCGCGCCGGATCCCGTGCTGGTCAGGATGCTGGAGGTTGCGCCTTCAGAGGAAGGCGAGGGGGAGAACAGAGGAACTACCGCCTCAACCAAGGAGGCTTTTGAGAAAGGGGGGATCGAGAATCCCTCTTTCCAAGGGGAGAAGAGGACCGCTTCCGAAAACCCGGAGGCCAAAGCCCTGAAGCGGGGGAAGAGATCTTCACCAGAGGGTCCTGCGTCCGGGGAGACCCCGGCCGCACTATCTCCCCTAAGGAATCAGCCCTCCAGCGAACCGTAAGTAGAAAAAATGGGGGTTCTATAATAAGAGACATCCCTACGTTTGCTTCTGAGGATAACCGAAGTTTTTACCTTGTAGTTCGGATCTCCGTCCTTCTCAGATGAGCTCGTCTTCGAGGGACCTTCGTCCGGAGATGGTGGAGAGCAGGACGCCTCCATCCGCCGCACCATCAGGTGGGGCGGACGAACCTGAGGTGTCGTCGCGGAGGATGTCCCCGAGTCTGGCGCGGCCGGAGAGTTCGGCACCGGCTGGTGTGCAGCTAGGAGAGCTGAAGGATCTGCTTGAGAGGGCGTCTATCTCAAAAGGTCACCGTACGTTGATGAGTATGGTGATTGGAAGAATTTCGTCCGCCGAAGGCGGGTTGCATGATGCCGTCAGGAGCTTGCTGGCGGGGTTTGAGGTACGTAAAAATGACATACCTTTTGACAGTTTTGCACATAAAGTGCGCCCTGTATAGATAGTAGCCCCTGGGACTCGGTAGGTTGTCGAGAGCGACAGCGTGCCGAGGATCAAAATCGCAGGTATTGATTTTTGCCTTTCCTATGCAGGTGGCAGATAGTCCGGTGGCCAGCCGGACTGATGGGGTTGCTGAACTAAAGCGGCAACTCGACGTGGCGGATGCGGACATCGCGCTTGTCAATAAGCGACTTGACGAGTCACAAGGTAGGTTTTTTCTCCGTGGTCACCTAGTAAGGGAGCCGGAGCCCACTTCTTACAACATGTGTGCTTAATGCAGATGGTGCCGCTGCTGTGGAGAGTCTTCGGGCGGAACTTGCTCAAGCCAAGGAGCAGGCCAGAAGGAGTGATGCGGCTGCCTTGAGGGCGGCCGAAGAGCTAGAAGCCGAAAGGGCTGCTCACTGCTGAAGCAGGGAGGAGATGGCCGGAATGGCCGTGAAGTTGAAAGATGCTACCGACCGCAATGAGGTTCTTGAAAAAGAACGCCTAGCGGAGCAAGAAGACCTGAGGAAGGCCACCGCTGAAGCCAAGGATACCCGTTCTACAATGCGGGCTATAAAGGAGGAGCTGCGCCAGGCCGGAGACATTGTGGCTGGTAAGCCCTTTCTGCTGCGCCGGAGGTTTACAGATCCAAAGTATGCTCAGCTTGGCCAGCTGTGGGGTCCGGAGGATCCTTATATGGATTTAGCGGCGAGTGCGGCAGATGCCGTTGTGCACTTCCGAAGCCAGAAGGATCACGAGACGGAAGAGCTATGTTGGTCTCAATTCCATAGTCCGGAGCGTTCACTTCCGCTGACCGATCGGTTGGCTGAATGGGCTGAGCTGAATAGGCTGTCCGGACTTGCCGTGACAGATATCGTGGCTCATGTCTGGCCGGATAGGCCCAAGCCGAAGAGTTATTTTGGCTTATTGCAGCAATTTCTTGGGGCGGTGCCGCATATCAAGACGATGAAGCGGTCGGCCTGCATAGAGGGTGCATGGATGGCCCTCGCCCGTGTGAAGACATACTGGACGGAGATGGATGCCACCGCTGTTGCAACCCAGGGTTCGGACGAGAGCCGGTTACCCGCCGAGCACTATTTTGGGGAAGTTCTGCGTGGTGCTCGAGTAATAGAGTCGCAGTGCTCAAAATATGTCATGTTCAAATGAACTTTATGGTTTGTAAAATGGTGTTTATAATATAAGCGCTTTTTGTACTTGTGCGTTCAAGTATTGAAATATCTCCTGTGCGGCCGTTTAATGTATACTTGTCTATAACCTGAAAGATGGCAGTCTTCGGCTTCATCCCCCCCGCACATGGTGCGTGGGTGTTTGCGAAATAGCGCATTTTCACACTTAATCCAACGTCTTGGTCCTGTGAAGGAGGTGATAGCGTAGCAAACGAGGCAACCGGACTATAGTGCTTTATCACTTTCACTTAGCCATAGGAGTACGAAGGTGGGGCTACGATATAGCCCCTAGGGGCACCGCGCTCTCCGAATTCGGGGCGCGTATGTGCCTGACCAGGAAACGGTCCTTCGTCGAAGCGGAGGAATTCTAAACATTTCGATAGTCGATCGAGTGGTTGACCAGTCTCTCGCTATATCATGACAGTCAGTTTTCGGCTTTCTCTACTGAGGTGCTCGCCCGGTCGAACCGGGGCACAATCGCAGTAGTTCTCCAGGTGCCACATTAGCCAATGATACGGAATGTAAGGCAGCAAAACACAGGAGCCGGGCAAACCCAACATTTGACCAAAGACATGACTCGGAGCTGATGCATATAAGGCCTAACTCGAGACGCCGAACACTCCCTAAGGTATACGGTCTTTATAACGGGCAGAACAATGCCCTAAGCCCCTAGTGTCCAGGTACAGGCGAGAATTTCTGGCGCGGCCGATGCCAAAACGCCAGCCTCCTCGTTGGTTATGGTGAAAAACCGTGGGATATGAATCAACAAAAGACAGTAAGAAAGGTTTACGCAGGGACTTAATCTGAAAAGAATCCTTGCGATGGGTCCCTGCTGCACGTCTGCGCCTGTGTCTCCGTTGTGCCGTATCCTGGACGGGTGTGCACGTTTTTCATCTGTAAAAAGAGAGGAACTTAGCTTGAAAGGAAATCGTGCAAAAAATGTATTAAAAATCGAAATATGAATGAATGAATAAAGCTGAGCTTTTATTAGCTCTTTATTGCTCATACGTGCAGCCTCTTGTAAAGGGGTGTGCGGCTAGGGAGCCCCTAGCTTATTTATGCCGGACTCGTCTAGCCGTGTCCGGGGTCTTGAACGACCTTTTAATGAGATGATGCCGCGTGGACCGGGCATTTTAAGTGTAAGAGACGCGTAGTGTGGTATTGCGTTAAAGAGGACAAAAGCTTCACGTCCCAATAGTGCTTGATGGCTACTTTTGAATGGGGCGACATGAAAGATTAGCTTTTCGCGTCGGAAGTTGTCAGGTGACCCGAACACAACTTCTAGTAGTAAGGAGCCCGTGCACTTGGCGTAAGGGCCTGGCATCACTCCTTTCAAGGAAGTGCGGCTATGGCGAATTTTAGTACGGTCTACTCCCAACTTGCGGATTGTGTCCGGATATAGCAGGTTAAAATCGCTGCCGCCATCCATTAGGACTTGTGTAAATTGTAGTCCGTCGATTATAGGATCCAGTATCAGAGCAGTCCATCCTGCGTTTCGAATACTTCTGGAATAGTCCAGGTGGTCAAAAGTAATTGGTTTTGACATCCAATCTCGGGGTTCCGCTGAGGTGGACCGTACGACACCTACTTTGGCGGGTGCCGCACTGTTGTTCTGTATTATCACATGAAGTGAGTTTACTGTTTTGACTTCTTGTGGGAAAGTCTTTTGTTTTCCAGCGCTCTGCTGGTGGGGTTCGTCATCATCCTCGCTTGACGCGTTGAGCCCCTTGTGTTCGGCGTTGAGTCGGCCGGACTGTTTGAAAACCCAACAGTCCCGATGGGTGTGGTTTGCAGGCTTCCCGGAAGTATTGTGGATTTGACATATCCGATCCAAAATTTTGTTGAGGTTGGATAGCTCGTCGCTGCTGTCTTTAAGAGGCAGTGTTTTATTGTTCGGCCGCGAGCTTTTGAATCCGGCGTTGACCGCCGTGTTCTTTGGGCTTTTTTCTTTATTTCGGCGCTGGTCCTTTCTACGCCATGATTTTCCGTTTCCATCTCTTATCTCGGATGTACTCGGGTCGCTGGTGCTGCATCTTGCTAGCCAGTTGTCTTCCCCAGCGCAAAAGCGGGTCATGAGGCTTGTTAGCGCGGCCATTGTTCTTGGCTTCTCTTGGCCGAGGTGTCTGGCGAGCCATTCGTCTCGGACGTTATGTTTAAAAGCTGCTAAAGCTTCGGCGTCCGGACAATCAACTATTTGGTTCTTTTTGGTAAGGAACCTGTTCCAGAATTTGCGCGCTGACTCTCCGGGCAGTTGAGTTATGTGACTTAAATCGTCTGCATCCGGAGGGCGGACATAAGTCCCCTGAAAATTTGCTCTAAACGCGTCCTCGAGCTCTTCCCAACTTCCAATGGTATTTTCTGGGAGGCTTTTGAGACAATGCCGAGCTGGCCCTTTGAGCTTGAGGGGTAGATATTTTATGGCATGGAGATCATCTCCTCTTGCCATGTGTATGTGCAGGATGTAATCCTCAATCCAGACTCCGGGGACTGTTGTTCTGTCATATGCCTCTATGTTTACGGGCTTGAACCCCGCTGGGAGTTCGTGATCCAGAACCTCATCGGTGAAACATAGTGGGTGTGCGGCGCCCCTGTATTTAGGTGTGCCGCTATCTTCGAACACTCGGCGTGTTGTGTTACTTCCTGGGGCTCTCTTCTTTGGCCCATAAATGGATCTGACCGGGCCATCCGTTTTGCGAGGGTCTTTACGCGTGTCATGTGCCGGCTTATGTGCGGCGCCGCTTGTCGTTCTTGGCCTGTCATCTGGTCGCCTATCCGGCCAGGCGGCTTCTTTGCTTTTTGGTTGTGGGGGCTCTACGGCCTCCTCGTCGAATTCTGGCGGCAGCTTGTGCTTCGGGTAGCTCTTTGTTTGGTGGCTATTGCCATATTTGTCCGCGGTCTTGAGTACTTTGCTCCACCTCATTCTGAGTATGTCTTCCGCTGTTTTCAGCTTCCGTTTCTCCTTCTTCAAACTTCTTGCAGTGGCGACAAGCCTTTTTTGAAGGTTCTTGTGCTCCGGTGGTGTGTCCGGTGTGAGATCGTCTGGACTGTTGTTTTCGCCGGGGTTGGATTGGTTATCCGATTCATCCTGCTCAGATGGTTGCTTGGTTGCATGTTCGTCGCCCACTGGTTTGCCCTGCTCTATGGCTGGGTCATTATGGGTGCTGTTGTTATCGAGGAGGGACTTGGGGCGGTGCTTGCGTCGCCTTTTTTGTTGTTTTTCGGGGGAATTATCCTTCGCCGTGTCCCGTTGCTCCTCGTTATTGCTCCCTTTTGGGGTGTCCACCATATATACATCATGAGTTGAGGTGGGCTTCCAGTGCTCGGTAGGCGCTGGTTCTTGATCGTCTCCGGCATCGTCATCCATGCCGTCGATGTCTTCGGAGTCGTAGTCTAGCATGTCGGTTAGATCGTCGACAGTGGCTACAAAGTGGGTGGTGGGTGGGCTTCGAATTTCTTCGTCGTCCGCATCCCAACCATCCTGACCACAGTCCGGCCAGGGTTCTCCTGATAACGAGAGATACTTTAGCGAATTCAGGATGTTGCCAAAGGGTGAGTGTTGAAAGATGCCCGCAGCGGTGAACTCCATGATCGGCGCCCAATCGGATCCGATCGGTAGGGGCGTAGGAGGTTCGGAGTCCGGCAAGGAGTCCGGCACCTCGGAGTTACGAGCTTTGCAACGGACAAGTTCGGTATTCGGCTCCATCACCGTAGCAGTTGCAGCTCCCGAGGCGGTGTCCAGCCACCGGTCCTCGATCTGCGCGGTCGGCTCCGAACTATGGGTCAGAGCGGATTCGTGTGCGGCCTCCAAGGTATTGTCCAGCGGCAGAGCTAGATCATGCCCATCGTGACAGTGTGGCACGCACGGATGTGGCTCGAATCCATCGAAGATCAAGTCTCCGCGGATGTCAGCCGTGAAGTTTAGGCTTCCAAATCTGACCTGATGACCAGGGGCGTAGCTTTCGATATGCTCTAGACGGCCAAGTGAATTGGCCTGCAGTGCAAAGCCCCCGAACACGAAGATCTGTCCGGGGAGAAAAGTCTCACTCTGGACGGCGTTGTTGATTGAAGAAGCCATCAAGCCTATCGGTGACGACACAGAGGAACTCTCATTGAAAGCACCAATGTCGGTGTCAAAACCGGCGGATCTCGGGTAGGGGGTCCCGAACTGTGCGTCTAGGAGGATGGTAACAGGAGACAAGGGACACGATGTTTTTACCCAGGTTCGGGCCCTCTCGATGGAGGTAAATCCCTACTCCTGCTTGATTGATATTGATGATATGGGTAGTACAAGAGTGGATCTACCACGAGATCAAGGAGGCTAAACCCTAGAAGCTAGCCTATGGTATGATTGTTGTAATGGTTGTGTCCTACGGACTAAAACCCTCCGGTTTATATAGACACCGGAGAGGGCTAGGGTTACACAGAGTCGGTTACAATGGTAGGAGATCTATATATCCTTATCGCCAAGCTTGCCTTCCACGCCAAGGGAAGTCCCATCCGGACACGGGACGAAGTCTTCAATCTTGTATCTTCATAGTCTTGGAGTTCGGCCGATGATGATAGTCCGGCTATCAGGACACCCCCTAGTCCAGAACTCCCTCAGGTGATGCTCCGAGAGCTCACATCGAGCATTGGGTTGTTCGGCCGGCCCAGGCAGCAACGACCGACCAGGAAGATCTCCACTCTGTGTTGCTCGCTGCCCGCGCACCACTTGGGACCATTGGTCGCGGGCGGTGTCGGCCGCCGCCGTCCTCCCTCGCGTCGCCGTACTGTGCGATCTTCAAGCTACGCCACGGCAACGACACCGCACACTCACCGGGAGCAGGCGAACATGCGAGCCGCGCTCATCGTGGCCCGGGAGCTTCTACGATATAGGCTAGCAGAAGGTCGCCGCGACGCCTTCTGGAACGGGTCGCCGAGCTGCTGGACACCACGTGCCAAGAAGCGGCACCATTCTGCACCCTGCCTATATCACAGGCTATGACGGCGGCGCACGCTCGCCCCCGCCATAACCACACGCCCCCCTGGATCTCATGGGGAGCCTGTCAGCGTTAATCGTCCTACTCCGACCGCGCCGCCTCAGGGCGAGGTAGACCCGGGCAGCCTCCCTTGGGGTCACGCCGAGGCGCCAGCCCGTGCCCCTCGGGACCTGGAGCTAGGCGCGAGGGCAGCGGCATGAGGCACACTGGCAGCGGCTCGGGCACGGCCAGCCCGGAGGCCTATGTACCTGTTGGGGAACACTATAATTTCAAAAAAAATCCTACGATCATGCAATATCTATCTAGGTGAAGCATAGCAACAAGAGGGGAGAGTGTGTCCATGTACCCTCATAGACCGAAAGCGGAATCGTTTCAATAACACGGTTGATGTAGTCAAACTTCTTCGCGATCCAACTGATAAAGTACATAACGTATGGCACCTCCGTGTTCAGCACACGTTCAGCTCGATGACGTCCCTCGTGTTCTTGATCCAGTTGAGGACGAGGGTGAGTTCCGTCAGCATGACAGCGTGGCGATGGTGATTGAGGGAGTCCTGGACTAGGGGTGTCCGGACAGCCGGACTATCATCGTCCGCCGGACTCCAAGACTATGAAGATACAAGATTGAAGACTCCGTACCATGTATGGATGGGACTTTCCTTGGCGTGGAAGGCAAGCTTGGCGATACGGATATGTAGATCTCCTACCATTGTAACCGACTCTGTGTAACCCTAGCCTCCTTTGGTGTCTATATAAACCGGAGGGCTTTAGTCCGTAGGACAACATACATTACAACAATCATACCATAGGCTAGCTTCTAGGGTTTAGCCTCCTTGATCTCGTGGTAGATCCACTATTGTACTACCCATATCATCAATATTAATCAAGCAGGACGTAGGGTTTTACCTCCATCGAGAGGGCCCGAACCTGGGTAAAAACATCGTGTCCCTCATTCCTGTTACCATCCGCCTAGACGCACAGTTCGGGACCCCCTACCCAAGATCCGCCGTTTTGACACCGACATTGGTGCTTTCATTGAGAGTTCCTCTGTGCCGTCACCGATAGGCCCGATGGCATCTTCAACCAACAACGCTGTCCAAGGTGAGACTTTTCTCCCCGGGCAGATCTTCGTATTCGGCGGCTTCGCACTGCGGGCTAATTCACTTGGCCATCTGGAGCAGATCGAAAGCTACGCCCCTGGTCGTCAGGTCAGATTCGGAAGCCTAAACTTCACGGCCGATGTCCGCAGAGACTTGATCTTCGACGAACTCAAGCCACAGCCAAGCGCGCCGCACTGTGACGACGGGCATGATCTAGCTCTGCCGCCGAACAGTGCCTTGGTGGCCGCACATGAATCCGCTTCGGCCATTAGTCCGGAGCCGATCGCCCAGATCGAGGGCCGGTGGATAGACGCCGCCCTAGGGGCTTCAACATCCACGACGATGGAGCCGAACACTAATCTTGTCCCCTGCGAAACTCGTGATTCCGAGGCGCCGGACTCCTTGCCGGACTCCGAACATCCCGCGCCCCTACCAATCGATTCGGATTGGGCGCCGGTTATGGAATTCACCGCCACGGACATCTTCCAACACTCGCCCTTTGGCGACATCCTAAACTCGCTAAAGCATCTCTCGCTATCGGGAGAGCCTTGGCCGGACTATGGCCAGGATGGTTGGGATACGGACCACGAAGAAATTCAGAGCCCACCCACCACCCACTTTGTAGCCACTGTCGACGATCTAACCGACATGCTAGACTACGACTCCGACGACATCGACGCTATGGACGACGATGCCGGAGACGAACAGGAACCAGCGCCTACAAGGGACTGGAAGACCACCTCGTCATACGACATATATATGGTGGACACCCCAAAAGATGGGGACGGCGAAGAAACAGCGGAGGCAGATCCTTTAAAGAAACAGCCCAAACACCGGCGTCAGCGGCGCCGCTCTAAATCCCGCCACAGCAAGAATGGAGATTCCGGCACAGGAGATAATAACACCCCAGAGAGTGCCGAAGACAATCCCCTCCAGCAAGACTCAGCGCAGGAGGATGCAGAAGCCAGCCCTCACGAGAGGGCGGCAGACAAAGAGGTTGAGGATCATAACTATATGCCTCCCTCCGAAGACGAAGCAAGCCTCAACGATGACGAATTCGTCGTACCCGAGGATCCCGTCGAACAAGAGCGCTTCAAGCGCAGGCTTATCGCCACGGCAAACAGCCTAAAGAAAAAGCAGCAGCAGCTTCAAGCTGACCAGGACCTGCTGGCCGATCGATGGACCGAGGTCCTCGCGGCCGAAGAGTATAAACTCAAACGCCCCTCCAAAAGTTACCCAAGACGCAAGCTGCTCCCCCGATTAGAGGAGGAAGCATACATACCTCCATCACCAGCGCACGATATGGCTGACCAACCACCCCGTGGTCGTGACAGAGAGGCATCCAGGCCCCCAGCCAAGACCGTACCCCGGCATCGCTCCAAAAGTATGAGGCCAAGAGGGAACGCGCCGGACTTGCGAGACATATTGGAGGACAAAGCAAGGCAATCCAGATCCATCTACGGATCACGTGGGCGCCCCACGACCCATGACGAATACCGTCGCGCCGGATACAATAACCCCGGCCGGGCCGAACACAGCAGACAGTGCTCTCTCGAGCTGCGTCGCGATATTGCTCAATACAGAGGCGCCGCACACCCGCTATGCTTCACTGACGAAGTAATGGATCATCAAATCCCCGAAGGGTTTAAACCCGTAAACATCGAATCTTACGATGGCACAACAGACCCCGGGGTTTGGATCGAAGATTATCTTCTCCACATCCATATGGCCCGCGGTGACGATCTCCATGCCATCAAGTATCTCCCACTCAAGCTTAAAGGACCAGCTCGGCATTGGCTAAATAGCTTGCCCGCAGAGTCAATTGGGTGCTGGGAAGACCTGGAAGCCGCATTCCTCGACAACTTCCAGGGCACGTATGTGCGACCACTAGACGCCGATGACCTAAGCCACATTATTCAGTAGCCAGACGAATCGGCCAGACAATTCTGGACACGGTTCTTGACAAAGAAAAACCAAATCGTCGACTGTCCGGACGCAGAGGCCCTTGCAGCCTTCAAACATAACATCCAGGACGAATGGCTAGCCCAGCACCTGGGGCAGGAAAAACCGAAATCTATGGCAGCCCTCACATAATTAATGACCCGCTTCTGCGCGGGAGAGGACAGCTGGCTAGCTCGCAGCAACAATCTCCGCAAAAATTCTGGCAGTCCGGATACCAAGGACAACAACGGCAGGTCACATCAAAACAAAAACAAACGCCGCATTAACGGCGACGATAAGGAGGATACGGCAGTCAACGCCGGATTCCGAGGCTCTAAACTCGGTCAGCGGAAGAAGCCGTTCAAAAGAACCACTCCGGGTCCGTCCAATTTGGACCGAATACTCGACCGCTTATGCCAGATACATGGCACCCCTGAAAAACCAGCTAATCACACTAATAGAGATTGATGGGTGTTCAAGCAGGCAGGCAAGTTAATTGCCGAAAACAACGACAAGGGGCTAAACAGTGACGACAAGGAAGAGACCCGACCGCCGAACAATAGAGGACAGAAGGGTTTTCCCCCACAAGTGCGGACGGTGAACATGATTTACGCAACCCATATACCCAAGAGGGAGAGGAAGCGCGCACTAAGGGACGTCTATGCGATGGAGCCAGTCGCCCCGAAGTTCAATCCATGGTCCTCTTGTCCGATCACTTTCGATCGAAGAGACCATCCGACCAGCATACGCCATGGCAGATTCGCCGCATTGGTTTTAGACCCAATCGTCGATGGATTTCACCTCACGAGAGTCCTGATGGACGGCGGTAGTAGCCTGAACCTGCTTTATCAGGATACAGTGCGCAAAATGAGCATAGACCCCTCAAGGATTAAACCTACAAAGACAACCTTTAAGGGTGTCATACCAGGAGTGGAAGCCAACTGTACAGGCTCAGTCACACTGGAAGTGGTCTTCGGATCCCCGGATAATTTCCGGAGCGAAGAGCTAATCTTCGACATAGTCCCGTTTCGCAGCGGCTATCACGCTCTGCTCGGACGAACCGCGTTTGCAAAATTCAACGCGGTACCGCATTATGCATACCTAAAGCTCAAGATGCCAGGCCCTCGTGGAGTCATCACGGTCAATGGGAATACGGAACGCTCCCTCCGAACGGAGGAACATACAGCGGCTCTCGCGGCAGAAGTACAGAGTAGCCTCTTAAGGCAATTCTCCAGTCCGGCCATTAAACAGCCGGATACAGCAAAACGCGCCCGAACCAATACCAACCAAGACCACCTGGCGCGATCAGAGCATGCATAGCAATGCGGCCCCAACCCTCGCCCGCGCATGATCGCAATAATAACACTCCGCGTACATCATTACGCTTTGGAGATACCATGGGCACAAGGGAGGGAGCACAATCGCAATGGACCCAGAGTGCGGTTCGACCACACCGGGGGCTCGCAAGTGTGCCCCTCTTTTTTTTTCCTTCTTTTATGTACACAGGACTCCGTTAACCAGAAGCCCTGTCCGGCGGTGAACCTGCCGAACTCATGATGCAACAGTCAGGGACTAAAGAAGGCTGCGACGAACACTCAGGTGGTCTCAATTACGAGCATTAAATTCGATTATATACACCAAGTCCGCAGCTCACCCCTGGAGGGGGACATGTTTACTTAGTCCAAATCCCTTGCTTACCGCACTATTTGTATCAGTCTGCTCTCCTAGCAGACTTTCTTTCATAAATGCAGCACCTTTTTGATTGCAATTTCATTACCTTTTATATATATATGCTCATTATATGACAGCCTACGCCCGTATATTTTGGTACGGCCTAATACGCCAGGGGCTTATGTTCCCCACTCTATGGTGTGATAAGTCCGAACACTTTCATAAGTGCGGCACCCCGAACTTATAGCATTATATGAATCGGCTCCGAATCATGTCTTGGGTCAATAGTTGGGTTTGCCCGGCTCCCACGTTTTGGTGCCTTACGTTCCGTTCTGTCGGCTAAGGTGGCACTGGGAGAACCACTGCGATTGCGCCCCGGTTGAGCCGGGCGAGCGCCTCAGTGGAGAAAGCTAAAACTGACTGGCATGATAAGGCGAGAGACTGGTCGTTGTTCGAGAGGTTTTTTCGGGTCCTTAAAGACTCATGCCACTTCGAGCGAAGTTCCGGACAATGTCCGATGAAGGCGTGGATAGCGCCCCGGATTCGGTATTCCGAATACCAGGGGCTTCGCCGAAATTTAAAATTATAGAATTCTATGGCTAAGTGAGAGTGTTCAAGCACTATAAGTCCGGTTGCCTTGTTCGTTGTGTTGAGCGCCTCCCTAGATGGACCCAAAAATGGGAAGAAGAGTGCTCAAGTTTATCCCGAACACCCCAGCACTCGTGGCTTGGGGGCTGAAGCCAACGACTTGCCATCTCTCAGATTTTATAAACGGCCGCACAGAAGGTAATATTTTAAATTAAACAAGCGTTGCTTAACGCGCACATGAACAAAGTTTCAGCGCGCAGGATAATACATAACGAGTTTACTCAAAGATTACATTTCGGGGGCACTCATCCGCAATATCGCGGGCTCCCTTCAGGACAGTTTTATAATACATCTCGGGCGTGCGATACTCCTAGCCCGGTGGCGGTGGGTCCGTGAGAAGCTTCTCCGCATCCAACTTGCCCCAATGCACCTTTGTGCGGGCAAGGGCCCGACGAGCACCTTCAATACAGGCGGAGCGCTTGATGACCTCCACCCAGGGGCACGCATCCACCAGCCGCCGCATGAGGCCAAGTAGCTTCCAGGCATGGCCTGTCCAGGCCACAGCCGGACTATGAGAGCCTTCATGGCCTCCTCAGCTACCTTGTGGAGTTCGACCAGCTGCTTCAGCTGGTCGCTTGGGGGCACCGGATGTCCGGCCTCAGCATACTAAGACCAGAAGACCTTCTCCATCAAGCTCCCCTCCACGCCACGATAAAATGCGGCGGCATCGGACGCACTACGCGGCAGATCTGCAAACGCCCCTAGAGAGGTCCGAACGCGGGTAAGTGTAAGGTAGTTTACATTAACATGCTTGCTTTGCATGAAAAATGCCTTACCCGCCGCTATTTTCTTCACATCTTCAACCTCCTGAAGGGCCTTACGGGCCTCGGCCTTGGCGGACTTGGCACTTTCGAGTGCCGAGGCAAGCTCGGACTCTCGAGTCCTGGAGTCACGCTCCAAACTCTCATGTTTCTCCATGAGAGCCTGGAGCTCTTGCCGTACTTCCGCCACCCGGGCCTCCTGCTTCTCTCGCTCTTCCCGCTCCGCGACCGCACTGCATTCGGCCGCGGACACAGCCTCCTTCAGGGCTGCCACCTCGTTCGTGGCCCCTGCAATACCCATATTATCCTTGTTAATTTTATTGCAACCAAAATCCTTTTCTGTAAGGTAACTATTCAAAGTGGTGTTAATCACCTTCTTTGTCCTCGAGCTGCTTCTTCGCATGGCCGAGCTCTCGCTCGGACCGCTCGAGATCATGCTTTAGCACATCGACCTCCGCCGTTAGTGCGGCAGAGGTCAGCAGCGCAGCCTGCAAACCCATATTGACATATTTTAAGCAACCCTGCGTATATCTTGTTAGATCCTCAGTCCGGCTTTTTCTTTCCGAACACCCGAACTGAGCATCAGGGGCTACTGTCTATGCGGTATTACATTACATAATTTTAACTTCTTACCTCAAAGCCTGTTAGAAGGCTGCTGCAGGCTTCGGTCAGCCCGCTTTTGGCGAGCTGAACCTTTTGAATCACCGCACTCATGATAGTGCGGTGTTCTTCCTCGATGGAAGCGCCTTTAAGCGCCTCCAACAACTTATCCGGCGCCTCCGGTTGGACGGAGGCCGCCGGTGTCACGGTCTTGCCCTTCTTTCGAAGGGGCTGCTTGCCGGACTCTGGAACCACTGCGGGTTCCGATGTAGAGTCCGGCGCAAAGTTCGGGAGGCTGCCTGACGGCGCCTCCGGAGCCTCCTCCTGATGGGTCCCTCTCTGGGATCCCACCTCGGCGTCCTCATCGGCGCGTGGGGTAGAGGCAGTCGGAAGTGAATCCACATCCGACGGGGCCAACGACCCGCTCGATGAGTCGGGGAGATCGTCATCGGCCGGACTACGGACAAAATGCGGCATTAAGAACACTACGCGACATGAAAGAAATTACATATCAAGGATCCGGATACTTACGATCTTGCCGGACGCCTGGCCCTTGGGGACCATTCATCCTCGCCGACGATGGTGTTGGCGAAACTGTCCGGGGGGATAGTCCTTCCCCTCTTGGACCCTTCGGCCTCCCCTATTGGGGAAGCCTTCCTCTTCTTCTCTCCCTCCTCCGGGAGAGAGTCCTCCTCCTCCTCGTCTCCGGGGGAGGAGTCCACGTCGTCGTCAGACGCCTGATTGCGGGAACTCTTTAGAGTCCCCGCGGCCACCTTCTTGGCCTTCTTCTCCGGCACCACGTGCGGTGCCGGAACCGACAGCCCTGCTAAACAGGCGTTCTCTGGGTCTTCTGGCATGGGAGCCGGGCTGATAAGCAGCTTGGCCTTCTCCATCCATTCCTGTCAAAGGAAGAGACAGAATGAAACCCCTCTAGAATCAATTTGATTACCACAAGTGTCCCGTAAAGGGGTTGAATCACTTACCTCGTCAGCCAGATGCTGCGAGCGAAATCCGCGATCTTCTGTCGCGGATGCGGGGGCTTCGGCGCCCTTAAACAGCACCCTCCAGGCGCCTTCGTATGTCGTATCGAAGAGCCCTCTTAGCGCCCGGTGCTGTTCCGGATTGAACTCCCACAGATTGAATGCCCGTTCTTGGCATGGGAGAATCCGGCGGATGAGCATGACTTGGACCACATCGACGAGCCTGAGCTTATTGCTCACCAGCTTCTGGATGCAGGCTCGGAGTCCCGTCACCTCCTTCGGATCGCCCCACAACAAGCCCTTCTCTTTCCAGGAGGTGAGCTGCGTGGGGACGCCAGATCTAAACTCGGGGGCCACTGCCCATGTGGGCTTGCGCGGCTCGGTGATGTAGAACCACCCCGATTGCCACCCATTGACGGAGTCCACAAAGGCCCCTTCGAGCCAAAGGACGTTGGGTAATTTACCCAACATGGCGCCTCCGCATTCCGCTTGCATGCCCTTCACAACCTTCGGCTTGACGTTGAAGGTCTTGAGCCACAGGCCGAAGTGGGGCCAGATGCAGAGGAAGGCCTTGCACACGATGATGAACGCCGAGATGTTGAGGATGAAGTTTGGCGCCAGATCGTGGAAATCCAGGCCGTAATAGAACATGAGCCCCCGGACGAATGGATGGAGCGGAAAGCCCAGTCCGCGGAGGAAGTGGGGAAGGAAGACGACCCTCTCGTGAGGCCCAGGGGTAGGGATGAGCTGCCCCTCGTCGGGCAGCTGATGCGCGATATCGCCGGAAAGGTATCCGGCGCTGCGCAGCTTGGTGATGTGCTCCTCCTTAACGGTGGAGGCCAACCATTTGCCTCCCGCTCCGGACATATTCGGAGAAGGTCGAGGCGAGATGCGCGAACTTGGGCGTTGGAGCTTGAGTGCGCGGAGATGGATAAGCAAAGGGGGAAGAAGGCGTAGGTGAGAAGGTGAATCCTTATCCCTTATATATAGGCGGACAAAAACTATGCGTCCCCCACCGGCCTGGTAAAACTCTCTTATCTCCCAAGCGCCACCGTCAATGGCGTGGTTGGGTTACCCACGTCCGTATTGATGAGAATCCCGGAATAAGGGGAACACGATCTCTGCTTCGACAAGACGTGCCAAGGAAACCGCTTCGCTAAACGTGCTGAGGTGGTGTAGATTCAAACAGTGGCTTGGTAGCGGTGTGATGTCACGCCGCATAATACGTCAGCAGATTGAACTACTGTACATTTTATTCTCTCTATGGTGGAATGTGGAATTTATTTTGCAGAGCCGGACACTATCCTGGTGTTCATGATCTTCTCTGGATTATTCAAGGGAGGAACCCGCCTTGCAATGCCGAACATTATGCGTGCCGGACTAATCGTCATTGAAGCCTGGTTCAGGGGCTACTGAGGGAGTCCTGGACTAGGGGGTGTCCGGACAGCCGGACTATCATCGTCCGCCGGACTCCAAGACTACGAAGATACAAGATTGAAGACTCCGTCCCGTGTCCGGATGGGACTTTCCTTGGCGTGGAAGGCAAGCTTGGTGATACGGATATGTAGATCTCCTACCATTGTAACCGACTCTGTGTAACCCTAGCCTCCTCTGGTGTCTATATAAACCAGAGGGCTTTAGTCCGTAGGACAACATACATTACAACAATCATACCATAGACTAGCTTCTAGGGTTTAGCCTCCTTGATCTCATGGTAGATCCACTCTTGTACTACCCATATCATCAATATTAATCAAGCAGGACGTAGGGTTTTACCTCCGTCGAGAGGGCCCGAACCTGGGTAAAAACATCGTGTCCCTCGTTCCTGTTACCATCCGCCTAGATGCACAGTTCGGGACCCCCTACCCGATATCCGCCGGTTTTGACACCGACAGTGATGATGATGCTACCGGCACAGGGCTTCGCCTAAGCTCTACGATGGTATGACTGAGATGTGTAACTGTGGAGGGGGGCACCGCACACGGTTAAGAGAAACTTGTGTCTCTATGGGGTGCCCCCTAGCCACGTATATAAAGGAGGGGGGAAGAGGTGGCCGGCCCAAGGGGGGCGCGCCAGGTATGGGGAATCCTACTAGGACTCCCCAGTCCAAGTAGGATTCCCCTCCTCTTTCCTATGCCTAGTGGGAGGAGGGAAGGAGGAAGAGGGGAGAAGGAAGGAGGGGGATGCCACCCACTACTAGTCCAATTCGGACCAGCCCATGGGCGGACGCGTGGCCACCCCTTGAGGCCCATCTCTCCTTTCCCGTATGGCCCATTAAGGCCCATTACTTCCCCCGGTGAATTCCCGTAACTCTCCGGTACTCCGAAAAATACCCGAATCACTCGGAACCTTTCCGATATACGAATATAGCCTTCCAATATATCAATCTTTACGTCTCAACCATTTTGAGACTCCTCGTCACGTCTGTGATCTCATCCGGGACTCCGAACAAACTTCGGTCATCAAATCACATAACTCATAATACAAATCGTCATCGAACGTTAAGCGTGCGGACCCAACGGGTTCAAGAACTATGTAGACATGACCGAGACACATCTCCAGTCAATAAACAATAGAGGAACCTGGATGCTCATATTGGCTCCTACATATTCTACGAAGATCTTTATCGGTCAAACCGCATAACAACATACGTTGTTCCCTTTGTCATCGGTATACTACTTGCCCGAGATTCAATCGTCCGTATCATCATACCTAATTCAATCTCATTACCGGCAAGTCTCTTTACTCGTTCCGTAATGCTTCATCCCGCAACTAACTCATTAGTCACATTGCTTGCAAGGCTTATAATGATGTGCATTACCGAGAGGGCCCAGACATACCTCTCCGATACACGGAATGACAAATCCTAATCTCGATCTATACCAACCTGACAAATACCTTCAGAGACACCTATAGAGCATCTTCATAATCACCCAGTTATGTTGTGACCTTTGATAGCACACAAGGTGTTCCACCGGTATTCGGGAGTTGCATAATCTCATAGTCTGAGGAACATGTATAAGTCATGAAGAAAGTAGTAGCAATGAAACTATAAAAATCATAATACTAAGCTAACGGATGGGTCTTGTCCATCACATCATTCTGCTAATGATGTGATCTCGTTCATCAAATGACAACACATGTCTATGGTTAGGAAACATAACCATCTTTGATTAACGAGCTAGTCAAGTAGAGGCATACTAGGGACACTATGTTTTGTCTATGTATTCACACATGTACTAAGTTTCTAGTTAATACAATTCTAGCATGAATAATAAACATTTATCATGATATAAGGAAATATCAATAACAACTTTATTATTGCCTCTAGGGCATATTTCCTTCAGTCTCCCACTTGCACTAAAGTCAATAATCTAGTTCAAATCGCCATGTGATTTAACATCAATAGTTCACATCTGTATGTGATTAACACCCAAAGAGTACTAAGGTGTGATCATGTTTTGCTTATGAGAGAAGTTTAGTCCACGGGTCTGTCACATTCAGAGCCGTATGTATTTTGCAAATATTCTATGTCTACAATGCTCTGCATAGAGCTACTCTAGATAATTGCTCCCACTTTCAATATGTATCCAGATTGAGACTTAGAGTCATCTGGATTGGTGTAAAAGCTTGCATCGACGTAACTCTTTACGACGAATTCTTTATCACCACCATCACTGAGAAACATTTCCTTAGTCCTCACTAAGGATAATTTTGACCGCTGTCCAGAGATCTACTCTTAGATCACTATTGTACCCCCTTGCCAAACTCATGGCAAGGTACACAATAGGTCTGGTACACAGCACAACATACTTTATAGAACCTATGATTGTGACATGGGGAATGACTTTCATTCTCTTTAAATCTTCTACCATGGTCGGGATTTGAGTTTTACTCAACTTTGCACTGTGTAATACAGACAAGAATTCCTTCTTTGACTGGTCCATTTTGAACTGTTTCAAAAACGTGTCAAGGTATTTACTCATTGAAAAATATGATCAAGCATCTTGATCTATCTCTATAGATCTTGATGCCCAATATGTAAGTAGCTTCACCGAGGTCTTTCATTGAAAAACTCTTATTCAAGTATCCCTTTCAGCTATCCAGAAATTCTATATCATTTCCAATCAACAATATGTCATCCACATATAATATTAGAAATGCTACAGAGCTCCCAATCACTTTCTTGTAAATACAGGCTTCTCCAAAAGTCTGTATAAAATCATATGCTTTGATCACACTATCAAAGCATTTATTCCAACTCCGAGAGGCTTGCACCAGTCCATCAATGGATCACTGGAGCTTGCATACTTTGTTAGCACCCTTTGGATCGACAGAACCTTCTAGTTGCATCATATACAATTCTTCTTCCAGAAATCCATTCAGGAATGCAGTTTTCACATCCATCTGCCAAATTTCATAATCATAAATGCAGCAATTGCTAACATGATTCGGACAGACTTAAGCATCGCTACGGGTGAGAAAGTCTCGTCGTAGTCAACTCCTTGAACTTCTCAAAAACATTTTGCGACAAGTCGAGCTTTGTAGATAGTAACACTACTATCAGCATCCGTCTTCCTCTTAAAGGTCCATTTATTCTTAATGGCTTGCCAATCATCGGGCAATGTCGGTGTTCTGGGAACGGGGGTACCCAGACTTGCCTGCCTGCGGCCTGCGGCGTGGCTCAGGGAGTGGCCCGGTATGGCCCATCTTCATCAACACATGCTCAAGACCCTCGCGAGGGGCCAAGCCTCGCGGGGTGGACGACAGGAGGCTTCCTCGGGCACAGCCTCGTCAGGCTGGCTCGAAAGGAGGCGGAGAGATCAAGGTGGGGTACCTCATGAGGTGCCCATGACGCAAGCCATAACGACCGAGGCCAGGCAGGCGCCGGCCTGCGCAGAGTCCTTGTTTCCTCTTTGGTGCAAAGGGGGCAAGCGCAGACAAGAGTATCAAGCAAAGGCAACCATTTCGGTGCAACAAGACCAAGACCAGCAGGACGGCAGGATGGAGGTCATCGTGGAGCCCAAGCCGGCGTCACCGTCAGGGTCTTTCACAGGAGAGGACCGACTTTAGTCAGGATAAGTGTACTAGATGTTCCCCTTCAAAATGGCCAATTGTTGGCGCCCTTCCCGCTCAATATTTGGGAAGAGGCCCAGGGCCTCCCTCTATAAATAGAGCTAGCCACCGCAGAGTAGATGAGGGGCGGACAGAAGAGACAGAAGAGACAGAAGAGAGAGGAGATAGTAGAGGAGAGATTTTTGAGGTAGACTAGAGAGAGAGGGGCGACTGAACTCACCCAAGCAGTTCATCGCAGCAGCCAAGAACAGCCCCTCGCGAGGCTGTTCTTCCTTGTACTGTTCATCATCAGCCCCTGAGGCAATCCACCACACCACAAACTGGAGTAGGGTATTACACCACATCGGTGGCCTGAACCAGTATAAATCTCGTGCCCATTGTGTTGTTCTTCGTGTAGTTTAGATCCTTGCGAGGCGACGAAACGTGGGTAGGCAGGAGGTGTAATCTCCGCGTGCACCATAGAGTGCGAACCTTGAGGGTCTGCCGGAACCCGAAATCCGACATTTGGCGCGCTAGGTAGGGGTGCGCCGGAATCCGCCTTCCGTCACCTCGTGTTTCGCCGCCCGTCGCATCCATGTCAGACGCTCATCGAGCCCGTGCCGAGCGCTGGGCCGCTCTCGCCACCCGTGTCGCCCTGATGGCCCCCGTCGGTGGGCGCCCCCGCCGTTCCCCGTCGCCTGCCGTCAATGCCACCACCGGCCCGGCGGGGAATGGGCAGTAGGCGTCGTCCCTGCATCCTTCGGTGCGACGAGAAGGCCGCACCGCCACCCCATCGCGGACTCCATCTGGTTCCTCGTCCCACGCCCATCGCGCTCCTACGGACGCGCACGCCACGCTGCTCCTGGCACGGGAGCTCCTGCACTACCGTCCCGTCGACAACCTCTACGATGAGTGGCTCGCCTGCATCACCGAGCTCATCAGCCCCGCTGGGGGCTCCCCTGCACCATCCCTCTCGCTGCACCGCGCCCCGCCCTGCGCGGGCGACGAAGCTCCGGGGGCGCCTCAGTCGCCTCCCCCTCAAGAAGGCGCCTTGGCCCCAAGGCGCGTGGCCCCTGGGCGGGACCCATTCCGTCCGGCGCCAGCACAGCAAGAGAAGAGCTGCCAAGAGATCCCTCGCCCCCAAGAAGCTGCCCGTGTGCTCCCCGCACCGGCTCGGCACGAACGCGCTCCTGCTCTAGCGCGTCAAGACCCCGCGCCGCTCCTGGCGGCAGCACACGGAGACTTCCAAGATCAAGCTCTCCATCACCCAAGGCCTCGCACGGCCACTGCAGGCTGTCTTGCCTTCACCGCCGAGTTGCGCAGCGTGGCCTAGCCGGGCAAGTTCAAGCCAGATCTGCCCCCGCGCTACAATGGCACGGCTGACCCTGCGGAGTTCCTCCAGCTCTATGAGCTGGGCATCGAAGCCGCCAACGGGGACGAGAAGGTCATGGCGAACTGGTTCCCTATGGCGCTCAAGGACGGTGCCCGCACCTGGCTCCTGAACCTGGCTCCTGGTACGATCTCCTCCTGGGACGAGATGCGCACCCAATTCATCGCCAACTTCCAAGGCACCCGCGACCGGCCCCCGTCCATGAGCGACTTGCGCATCAAGCAGCAGCCGGGAGAGACCCTGCAGAAGTCCATCCAGCGTTTCAACAGCGCTCGCCTTAAGATCCCTAGGGTGTCTGAGGAGGCCATCATCTCAGCCTTCTCCGACGGCGTGCGTGACGTCAAGATGAAGGAGGAGCTTGCAATCCATGAGGACTTGTGCACCTCCCTGGAGCTGTTCAATTTGGCGACCAAGTGCGCTAGGGCTGAGGAAGGGCGCCTTTCCCTCCTTGAGCTGCCAGCTACCAACCCAGAAGAGAGGAAGCCCAAGGTCAAGGATGTGAAGCACAAGGGGGATGCCATGCTTGCAGCAGAGCCGGACACCAAGCAAGGCAGGGATCAGCCTAAGTCATCCAAGGGCAGCCGGTACTGCGTGTACCATGACCTCCACACCCAAAACACCATCGAATGCCAAGAGCCCAGGGCCGTGCGGGACGTGCGTGCCGGCCGACGCCCCGAGCGCAGCGACCGGGGCTATGGCCGAGGAGGAGGAAGAGGTGGAGGATGATGGGAAGACCGTGGCCCTCGCCAAGGGTGGCGTGACCGACCTCGCAAGGACCGCTGGCAGGACCAGCCTCGTGAGGGAGGTTGGAGGGACCTGCCTCGCGAGGGAGGTTGGAGGGATCAGCCTCGCAAGGATCACCCACAAGGCAACGCGGGCCTCCCTCCTCTGCCACCACAACGGAGGAGGAATGAAGACCATCATCAGGACGAGGGGGCTGGAGGCTTCCAGGAGCTGCGCGCAATCGCTTGCATCTTGGGCGACGCTCAAGCCCCGGCCTCTCAGCGCATCTTCAAGCAGTTTGCTCGCGAAGTGAATGCAGTCCTTCCCAAACTTGAGGCCACACGCCCTCTCTGGTGGTCAGCGTGCGCCATCACGTTCAACTCAGCGGATCAGCTCAAGTGCGCGGCCACAGCCGGAGTCATCCCGATGCTTTGTTCCCCAATCATCAGCAATGTGCAAGTCACCAGGACCCTCATCGATGGCGGAGCAGGGCTCAATGTCCTATCCGTCGAGACGTTCAACAATCTCCAAGTGCCATACAATCAGCTGCAGCCAACCAATCCTTTCTCAGGAGTCACTGATGGTTCCACGGTTCCGATAGGGTAGGTCCGCCTTCCAGTTACCTTCGGGAAGCGCGACAACTACCGCACCGAGCTCATTGACTTCGACATAGCTCATATTCGGCTGCCGTACAATGCCATCCTCGGGTATCCAGCCCTGGCCAAGTTCATGGTCGTGACTCATCACGGCTACAATGTCCTCAAGATGCCAGGAAGCGGTAGAGTCATCACGGTGCCTTGTGAAGAGAGAGATGTTGTGTGTTCTCTGGAACGAGCTTTCCAAGCCGCATCAATTGAAGACCCAGATCACAGGAGCCGGAGGCTTCTCGAGGCCACCCCTAAGAAGAAGAAGACATCGCCTGGTCCGACCCCTCGGGAGGCAGGCCCCTCAGGGTCCGCGCCTGTTTAGGGGGTGCCTCCTCCTGTTGCATAGGAAGGCGCGCCCGGCGCCCTCCTCGAGCAAGGCTCGGGGGCTCTCTCCTGGAGGGCCATCAACTTTGATAGGATCACGAGGGAGGCGCTCGGACACCACTTGGAGGCGTGCTTCAATTCACGTTTCCCTCAGGAAGGAGCAAGGCAAGGAGGGACAAACCCTTGGGAGTTCGTCAGCGAGATCATTCGGGAGCTGCAGGAGTCAAGAGTCATGAGTGGCAGCCGCCGCTTACCCGCCGTAGCTCCCCACCCAGGCAAGGATGGTGGGCTGCGCATCTGCATCGACATACCAGAACTCAACCGAGCCGCCTCTTAGGAGCGCCTCTGGCCCACACGTGTGGCACGCTGCAAAGGTCCACCCCACAGCTATGTTCGCATGCCTTACGGCCTGCCGAACGCAGCTGCTGTGCGTCAGCACCTCATGAGGAGCATCTTGGAGGCTCAAGAGGCCAGGCATTCCACAGTCCTAGCGGAGATGGAGATGGTCCGCGAGGAGCCGCCAGCGCCTCTGGAGCCTCCCGAGGCTCCTGGGCCTGGGGGCTCATGAAGATCGGCTTCCGTAGCGCACGCCGTCCGCTACTTCAGCATCCCTTCATCTTCAACATCATCAGGTGACATCCTATGAGTCTCATTTTCAGCTGGGAGCGCCCCCAGGGCTGCACCATTCCCAGGCCGCATGGGTCCGTCCCTGCGGCATGTATCCCTTTGGTTTATGTTTTTAGTTTACTTTATCGGGGGTGCCCCTCGGGCTGCATCATCCCCAAAATCGCTCGGGCCCGACCCAGCGGTGTTCACCTTTTTCTACGCCTATCTAAATGGATTTGCTCCTTCATGATTAACGTGCTTGACTTAATCGCCCGCTCGATTGACACCAACTGATGGAGCTGCTCCCTAATGGCACGATGCTTGCGCATGGGTCCGCCCCTGCAACGTCGACAAACCTGAATGGCTGAGCTCAGGCCACGGCAACCCCGCAGGGTGCCACCTCACCAAGCCTTCAGTGCCTCGTCACCCTCCCAGAGCAACCAGCAGCTGGCCGGCAATTGTAACGGCAAACTCTCGCCTTTCTTGTGATAAACTCGCAGGATCACTTTAAGGAGCAGCGGCGGGCGAGGCCTTCGCAGCGCCTCCTTCGCTCTCGTCCGTGCAAACCGCTTGCACGTTAAAGGGGGGTACCTGAGCATCGCGACTCATGGACTCTTACTGGCTCTCCAGCCCTCACCTCATGGCCTTGTCCACGGCATTGCGACCTGGCATACCAGCGATGGCTGAGCTCGCTCGAGGGCCGGGACTTAAGGATGTAGAGCACGAAGGGGAGCAAAGGCGAGAGGGAAGAGGCACGTGGGGACCTCGCCAGGCAACTCCTCGGCTGCCAATGCGCGGGCCCGGCGGCGCGCCAAGGAGTGGCTTCTGACCCCCGAGATAAGTCATCCTCCGGAAATACTAGCTATTGCAGCACCGACCTCGCACCTAATGCAATCCCGTTTTGGCAACGTCGCGCTCCTTTCTCACTGAACGATGGCTGCTTCAGCGCTAAAGGGGACCTCCTGAGCATCACGACTCAGGGGCTCTCACTGGACCACAGGCCGCTCAACTCCTGGCCTTGACCACGGCATCACGACCTGGCATACCAGCGACGGCTGAAGCCTGCCTTGGGACTGGGACCTGTCAGCACAGAGCGTCAAGTCCTCGCGAGGTTCGAAAGGAGGAACTAAGCTAAGACGGGACGAGCATCTCGCACCTCTTCACGATAAGGATCATATTAACAAATGGAACCGCAGGCACCTTACAAACCCCCACAGGGTGTGTTCTTCGACTCCTCGCAGGGAACAAAAGGAGCAAATCCTAAAGAGCACTAACTACTCGCGCCTCCGAAAGAGACGCCATCATCAACAGTGGGCCGTCAGGCACTGGCGCCGACCCCATACAGATCAGTGGCAACGACGGCCTGACGAACGCACCCTGCTCAAGGAGCGACGCAAGCTCGGGGGCTCATAGCTGTCGTCGCTCGTCTCCGGAGTCGCGAAGAGCTCGGCGGAGTCGCTGGATCCTCCAACACCTCCGCTCCCTGAGGAGCTGCAGGGGGAGCGATTGGCGAGCCTAGTCCTTGCCACGGCAGGGCCCCGGCCGCCTTTCTCAGGGCAGCACTCCAGCCGGCGTCCCTCCGCGTCGAAGACCTTGAAGAACATCAGGGAGGCGCCGTCGTACTCAAGGTGGATTACGAGGGTGCCACCCATCCTGCGGACCCGGGCGATCTCGCCCCAGCCACAAGTCATGTAGACCTTGCCCGGAGCGACGACCTCGACCTCCGCTCCGGTCGCAGGGGTACTGCAGTCAACATGCTGCAGCCAAAGCTCGATAGGCCCCCTCGGCGGGATCTCAAAGGCAAAGGAGGAAGGCAAATCCAGGACCGAGGAGGCATGGTGGCGTGAAGCACGAGCTCACGAAAGGAGCCCTCAGCGTGAACTCCAGGAGGAACGATGCGCACCGCTGTGATCCGCCGGCGGCGACGGCGCCTCTGGCGGTGCCGCTCGGCGCCTGCGCCTTCAGGACCCTCGCAGGCGGCGGCCGCTCAAACCATGGCCTCGACACCTCCTGCCAAGCACCCCCTTCTCCATGGCAAGAGACGGGCCGTTTCTTCAGAGGAAGCGGGACAGGACCCTCTCGGGGGGCCTTCCCCTTCTCTTCGGCAGAAAACCGACGGATCGGTGCCATTGGCGTAGGGTGGAGTGAGGACAAAGAAGAAGATGGAGAGTAGCAGGAAGAGATGGACTGGGAAGGCCCGCGCTGTTCCGTACATATAGCCGGGGAAGGCCAACCGCCGGCCTCCATGATCACAGGTAATCATGACCCGTTTTGCATGCAGGGACTTGTCAATTCGTGCAGTTGCCGAGGCATCGTGAGGGAGCCAGGACGCCCACGTCCAATCAACCGCCATGCGGCGCCCAAGTCCGCGGGCTTATGGGGCCCGCGGCGCTTCGCACTTGCCCCTTTGCTTCTCCGCTAAGCCAAGTCCAGGCGCGCCTTGGGCCCGGGGGCTACTGTCGGCGTTCTGGGAACGGGGGTACCCAGACTTGCCTGCTTGCGGCCTGCGGTGTGGCTTAGGGAGTGGCCCAGTATGGCCCATCTTCATCAACACATGTTCAACACCCTCGCGAGGGGCCAAGCCTCGCGGGGCGGACGATAGGAGACTTCCTTGTGCACAGCCTCGTCAGGCTGGCTCGCGAGGAGGCAGAGAGATCGAGGCGGGGTACCTCAAGAGGTGCCCATGATGCAAGCCATGACGACCGAGGCCAGGCGGGCGCCGGCCTGTGCAGAGTCCTTCTTTCCTCTTTGGTGCAAAGGGGGCAAGCGCAGGCAAGAGTATCAAGCAAAGGCAACCATTTCGGTGCAACAAGACCAAGACAAGCAGGACGGCAGGATGGAGGTCATCGTGGAGCCCAAGTCGGCGTCACCATCAGGGTCTTTTGCAGGCGAGGACCGACTTTAGTCAGGATAAGTGTACTAGATGTTCCCCTTCAAAATGGCCAATTGTTGGCGCCCTTCCCGCTCAATATTTGGGAAGAGGCCCAGGGCCTCCCTCTATAAATAGAGCTAGCCACCGCAGAGTAGAGGGGGGCGTACAGAAGAGACAGAAGAGACAGAAGAGAGAGGAGAGAGTAGAGGAGAGATTTTTGAGGTAGACTAGAGAGAGAGAGGCGACTGAACTCACCCAAGCAGTTCATTGCACCATCCAAGAACAGCCCCTCACGAGGCTGTTCTTCCTAGTACTGTTCATCATCAGCCCTTCAGGCAATCCACCACACCACAAACTGGAGTAGGGTATTACACCACATCGGTGGCCTGAACCAGTATAAATCTTGTGCCTCTTGTGTTGTTCTTCGTGTAGTTTAGATCATTGCGAGGCGACGAGACGTGGGTAGGCAGGAGGTGTGATCTCCGCGTGCACCCCAGAGTTCGAACCTTGAGGGTCTGCCGGAACCCGAAATCCGACAGGCAAGTCCACCAAAGTCCACACTTTGTCCTCATACATGGATCCCACCTCAGATTTCATGGCCTCAAGCCATTTCGCGGAATCTGGGCTCATCATCGCTTCCTCATTACCGTGATGGATTTGCAATACACGCCAAGGGAGGGCCCCAACATCTCCCCGCACCAGGTTGGGTGCTGGAAGCGCATGTAGTCGAGGCTCTCCGCGAGCCGCCCCAGATCTTCACTGACACCTTCAACGACGACAGTCACTGGGTACAGCCGATACCTCAGGAGCATGATTACGCTAACCATGAACCGCAGGTGAACCCAGCCACAGCCGCCGCCAGGGACCCCAGTGCGATGGCCCTGCCACGCGCGGGAGAAGAGCCCTGGCAGCGCGAGGGGAGCCCAGGAGCGGGGCCTCCCCCATGTCGCATGGAGCAAGGCGCAGCATGGAGGTAGGTCCTCTGTCGGGGAAGGCGCCGGCGAGCCCTTCCCCCCGGTGGAGGGCCTACGATCGCCGATGGCACCGCCAGCGTCCTCCTTTCCCCTTGGTCTCGTCCTGATTTCTGGACTCCCCAATGGTGGTCGGGGGTGGCGCAGGGCCGGC
This sequence comes from Triticum aestivum, assembly GCF_018294505.1. NCBI lineage: Eukaryota > Viridiplantae > Streptophyta > Magnoliopsida > Poales > Poaceae > Triticum > Triticum aestivum. The sequence continues at coordinate 469,111,260 of NC_057813.1, forward strand.
TCTCGTCGGGTGACATGAAGCAAGGCCCCGTGCCTGTGAAGGTCTCCATTCGTGACACTCTCACGTAATAATGAATGGGGCTGTACATGCCCCAGAGTCTCCTGAGTGCCGTCCTGAGGCCTCACGGGGCTCCCACCCATGTCCAAGTGGAAGCACCATGCTCCATGCTGGTTGCCGACACTGTCCCCCAATGACTATGCCCACATCCAGTGGAAGCACTTAGCTCCGCGCTGGTGAGAAGACCCGAAGACTAGCTAGGCGCCGGATGCGGCTATTTGCTTTCACCCCTTTTTCTGTAACCCAATTTGCTGTCTTTTGGAAAGAATTTGGAGTTTTGTGTGCTTATCAAAAGAAAAACGGGGGGAACTGTTCTTGACTCGTGTCGTTTTCTTGCTTTCTAGCTTCATGTTTAAAAGCAAGGCCCATGCCTGTTGCCCCCCCCCTGCGAGCGAGGGCTGGGTATGGTACACGCGCATCGAGCATGTTTGGGCCATCCCCGAAGATGCTAAGGCCCCTCCCGGCGGTCAAGAATACGGCCACTACGCGCATACCTTATTGTGACCCAACAGCTGGCTCCTCGCGAGGCACCCCGGGGCAGGTCTCGGGAGGCCTAAAACCTCACGAGCCCGCAGGAGGCTCACTTCAGGGAAGAGCGCTACTACGGCATCAGGACCCGCACGAGATCTGCAGAACCAAAGATACTCTCAATGATTACCCCATTCCGGAACCCACAGGCTCGTTGGGGCACACTCTGGGTCTTACTTCAGAAACATTACATCATTCCATACATCGCAAGGGGCTCCCCCTTTTAAAAATGCTCTCACACCCCACAAGGCTATGTCTGGAGTTTCTTTTCATACAGGTTAGAGTAAAAAGGAAACATGGGCCTAGTCGGATGTGTCATCTTCATCATCTCCGTCCGTGCTATCATCCCCATCGTCCTCGCCACCTGCACCATCTCCTTCAGCTGCAATCATAGACGCGTCATCCTCGGGAGCAAACTCCGCCACCAAGGCATCCACATTATCATCCACCCAACCGGTCAGGTTGTCCTGGATGACCATGGGCATGGGGGCTGTCACAGCTTTAATGTCGAAATGAGGATCACGGTTGAGGAGGTGGCTGAAGACGCGTGAGAACGTGCAACCAAGAAGGCCTCGTCTCCTCTCTTCAACAAGCTCGTGAGCCCTCATGGCCCGATCCTCCAGGCGGGTCACGACGTCGGTGAAGAAGCAGAGGTGGCTGGTGTAGTCGTCATCGCGGGAGTGAGGGGCGCTCTCATCACAAATGGCACCCAAGGCTTGGTTGGCCCTGACTATGAGGTCCTGGAGCATCAAGGCATGCTCGCGCTGCATCATCCAGTGACAGTTCGCTTCATCTGCGGTCTTCTTCGCAAGAGACATGACGCCCTCGATCTGCAGCTGAAGAGAAGACAGATTGGCGCGAGCAGAGGCCAAGGCGGACTTGGAGGAATTCAGGGCTTCCTTGGCGGCTCTCTCGTGCTGTTTCGCAGACTCCAGCTTCGTCTTCAGGGTGGCGGTCCTGCCCTCAAGCTCGGCCTCCAGGAGCTCCAACTTCAGGCGATATTCGTCTGCAAGAGCCACGCGAACCCCCGCCACCTTCTGGTTGACCTCCTACTGAACCTTGGCCTCCCGAGCAGCAACGGCATCCTCAATAGTGGCCTCTTGACGCTCCCTCACCTCCAATCGTTCAAGGTCCAGGTTGCACTCCATAGCGTCCAGCGCCAGCTCCACCTCACGCTTCTGGATTTCCGCCTCGACAAAAAGCACCTCCCCTAGTGACGTAGCTAGGGCAGCCCTGCGCGCTTCAACCTGCAGCTCAAGGGCAGCATTTGAGGCTTGGAGTTCCCGCTTGCGCTCCTCGGCTGCTTCGCAACGACTGTCGGTGGCCCTGGCCTCCTCCCGAGCCCGGGCACAGGCTGCACGGGAAATTGCAATGGATACCTCGGCACTGGCGCTTGCTCGCTCATGCTGAAGGCTCCCAAGGTTGATGGCAACCTTCAGCTGGTGTCATTCACGCGCCAGGCAGAGATTCTCCGTCTCTAGGCGGGCGTCGACGTCAGCAAGCTCTCCTCCAAGCCAAAGTAGTGCGCACATTGCCTGGCCAAGAAGCTCGTGGCAGACAGCACTATGCCGACGCGTGATCTCCAGCGCGTGACCATGCCCTTCCTCCATGCCGAGGGATAATGGAGAGGTGTGGAGTGTCTCATCTACCTCCTGCGAGGGGCTTGGAGGCGCAGTCCTACCCCTTCAAGGAGAGGCTAACGCCGAAGGTTCCCGGCCATCTGTGGTGGCTGACGGAGGAGCCCTTGGCGCGCCTCCCGCACGGCCGCACCCCAGGCCAGGCCGCGAAGCAAGAATGATGGAAGCTCTAGGATGCAGCCCCCCAGTAGTGCTTTAGCCGCTTGGATTGTCCCCGTGCCTCGCACAGGAGTCGGGCACGAGGGGCTCGGAGTCAGGAGCGGGCCTGGGGCCCTCGGGAGATGCCTCTTCTGAGGTATCTTTGCCACAGCCGAAGGCACCCTGCGGAGCCTTAGCCAGGGAAATATGTGACACGAAAGAAATCACGGGAATAAGGTACTTACTCGTCCACGGTTATGTATTTCCTCTGCTTCAGCAGCCGGTAGGCATCACCATTGCAGCTCGGAGACCCTTTCGTCTTTCGGAGTGCTTCAAGATTCAGGTGAAGCCGACCGGGCTTCGAGGAGCAATCCCCAGCACCTGGAGCGCTCGGCAAGGCTCCCTGGGTGGCAGCTTCAGGAGCCCTAGGAGGCACCTGCCCCTCAGCCACCGCCTCAGGACTGCTCGCCCGAGCCTCGGAGGCGGTCGCCTCAAGGGCGTCAGGTTGCGCCAGCCCCCCGATGGCCCCTTTCGGGGCCCTCACCAGAACCTCGGGAGCATCGACCTCTTGGGCAACCGGTGGCGCCTGACCTCCGGAGGTCGCCCCGGTGGCACCCCATGGCGTGCGCCCCCCTGCTTCCACATTCGGGGCACGCGCCACGGGATCGAGAAGCAAGGGGGCCACGAGGATAGGATTCTCGCGAGGCCCTTCAAGGCCTTCCAGGCACGACCCCCACTCGTCAAAGAGGGGCATCTGCTTCACGAAGTCCACCTTATTTGAGCACTGGTACAGAAGGCAGCACTCCCCTAGAAGTGCAGCGGGCTCTGGGTCGCCCGCCAGAAGCTCGAGCACCTTGCGCAGCGTCTTGGAAGGAAGCGCATGCACTTGGAGCCTCATGAGGTCCTTGACGCCGGTGAAGGCCCACATTGGGATAGAATGGCGCTGGAGCGGGGCAATGTGCCACTGGATGAATTCCTACACCACCATCGGCGCTGTCACCCCAAGCTTCTTTAGCCTGGTCAACCGAGTTCAGAAGTGGGCAGGACGATGGTCGACAAGCTTCACGTGCCCCCAGCGGGAGCTGGGCACTGCTGGCGCATGAGGGGTCAACAGCAGGGGGCTGCGCATGCCGGCGTCTACAAACAGCCACTGCTTCCGGAACCCCTCCGCATCTGGCGAGAGCTCAAAGTCGATCCCCGAGCCGGCCGTCACCGCAACAGCCTGGAAGGCCGTGCACCCCGAGCAAGAAGAAATGGTGAAACAGGGCTACGGAAGGAGCGATGCCAACCATGGCTTCACAAAGGAAAGCAAAGACGACAAGGAGATGGAGCGGGGATCCATGTGCGGCATAGGGATCTGCTAGTGCGAGATTATGGCATTGAAGAAAGGGGAGAAAGAGGGAATCAGGCCCGCGAAGAGGGCGTGAAGATGGATAGGGATCTCGGTGGCGCTCATGTCACCCGCGGACCAAGAGGCAGGCCGGGAAATCGTCGCCTTCCACTCATTGGAATCGGCGGCAAGAGATGGGAGAACCTTGGCTAGCCCCTCTTGGTTGATCACCGTCGACCCCCTCAAGAGCAGGTTCCAAGACCGGCAGGGATTTGGCCGGAGCAGGGGACTTCCCCTTCTTCTTCCTCTGCTGCGGGGCCATGGCGGAAGCAAAGGGGGGGAAATACTGACACCGGATCCGAGAGAAGCATTTCAAGTGAGGGGAGAGAAGGAGCCAAGGTCAAGCGCTACAATCAGCGGGGGTGGACTGCACTAGCAACGGGCGGCCGCCAGACCTGGCGGATTTCAAGGTGGCATGGGGAAGTGGAGACGCGTATGTCCCATCAATCGCCACGCGTCGCCCAATTCCGTAGGCGGTTAAGGGCCTGCGACGCGCCACACTTGCCCTTCGGCTGCGCCTAGAAGTCAAGTCCGAGCGCGCCTTGGGCCGGGAGCTACTATCGGCGTTCTGGATACGGGGGTACCCAGGCTTGCCTGCCCACGACCCACGGCGTGGCTCCACCGGCGGCCTGGTATGGCCCAGTTTCGACATCGACAACCCAAGACCCTTGCGAGGGGCCAAGCCTCACGAGGCGAGCAACATCAAGACCTCCAAAGGGATCGGCCTCCTCAGGCTGGCTCCGGAGGAGCGGAGATGTCTATGCAAGGCTCACCTCGCGAGGTTCGGATGACGTGAGCCATGATGACCAAGGCCAAGCGGGCGCCAGCAGGCATAGAGTACCAGTTTTCTCTTCAGTGCAAAGGAGGCAAGTAGCAGGCACGGAGTCCCGAGGAAGCAGCCAAAGGTTTCCATTCCCATGCAACAAGACCAAGACCACCAGGACGACAGGATGGACGTCATCGCCGAGCCCACCGCACCGTCATGACTAGAGGCTTTTGCAAGCGAAGACCACTTTAGTCAGGATAAGATGTACTTGTTGTCTCCCTTCAAATTTGGCCATTGTGGGATCCCTTCACGCCTCCATTCGGGAAGAGGATCAGGGCCACTATAAATAGGATCTAGCCACCACCAAGAGGGGGGTGGGATCCATTCCACCCTCACTAGCTCACCAGCTCACTTGAGCCCAAAAACACACCTCCGGAGGTTGTTCTCCACTGTACTAGTTCTTCCTCAGCCCCTCGAGGCAAATTCATCACAAAGCAGGAGTAGGGTTTTACACCGCAAGGTGGCCCGAACCTGGGTAAACTGTTCTTTGAGCTCGACACGTTAGGCTGTGGATTAGCAAGCCGCCAGACTAGGGAGAGTGATATCTTTGCACGCACCCCAGAGTTTGTACCTCTCAAGGGTATGCAGAGCCCGTAATCCGACAATAAACACATAGGAAATATCATCATACATGATTGCCTCTAGGGCATATCTCCAACAATTTATAGGTAAAAGAATTGGCGTAAGGCGGTGCCCAGGGGCATGCGCAGCCATGCCAGATGGGGCCCATGGGTGGCCCCCTGTAACATCCCAATTTTCAACTTGGATGTTATACATAGATCATCATATGCATATCATATTTTATTCTTGCAGTTGGGTGTGATCCTAGAAATCTTAAGCAACTCAAGGACCCAAGGAGAGAGTTGGAGGTTTCACAAAAATTCATATTTGAATTTAATTCAAATTTGAAGAAAGGATCAATTTGATTTTATTATTTTTCTCTCCAATAATTTCCAATATTAAAAATAAATGAGAGAAGATAATATGACTTATTCAAATTAATCGAAATATTGGAGAAAGAATTTTAAAATCAAATTATGATTTTTTTTGCATTTTATTTGTTATTTTATTTGAATTAAAAAAATATGCATTTCTGAAAATTGCATTCTTAGGCCAGAAAAATGTTCACTTTGTTCTAAATATTTTATTTAGATGGTGAAAATTGTTTTTGGCATTTTTAGAATATTTTTATATTTTATTAGGAAATTTTTTCTTCGGGTGAAATTATTTAAAAAAAATCTTTTCCCGCCCGACTAGGCCGAAGCCCAACCAAGCAAGCCGGCCCGCCAGCCGCGCCGCCTCACGGACGCCGAGGAGTCCGATCATGGATGCGGTCGAGTCTTGTGGGGAAAAGTGCGCAAACCTCTGCCGAGTGTATAAACTAACCATGGTTAGCCGTGTCCCCGATTATGGACATCTTAAGTATCTAATACTTGAATCCATTGATGTGATCTCATCGCGTTACTTTAATTAAATTGAGTTGGGTTAATGATGATACTTTTAATTGGGATTTGAGTTGGGGTTACCTTCTCAAATAATGGGCAACATGGGAGTAGTTAAGTAAATTTAATCCTTTGTTGTCGGGAAAACTAGCTTTATGCAAAATCATGAAACTTACAGCCTCCACCAGCCAAATATTGCATGTAGATATAGCTCTTGCATTTCATTGCTTTACAGTGTAACTATGCCAGCATATTCCATGTGCTGACCCATTTCGGGCTGTAACGTCTTATGTTGCAGACTACTCAGACGACGAATAAGGTGCGATAGGTCATTGTTTTGGACTCAGCTATGCCGTTGGAGTTGATGGGCTCATTTACCTTCGAAGCTTCCGCAGTTATCTAGTTTAGATGGCCTTTAGCCATGATATTTTTGTAATCATACTCTTTATGAGGACTCGATGTAATAAGTGTGTGATTGAAACTCTGTTATAACTCCTCGAGTACTGTGTGTGTCAACGTTACTGATACAGGGATGACACTGATGCATAGAGACTTGACCGTTTGAGGTCTGGTCGCTACAAGATGGTATCAGAGCACACGCTGACTGTAGGATGCGACCACTAGAATGAGCCATTGGATTTCTCTTCTCTACTCATTTCTAATTCTCCTATCTTTCTACTCTATAGATGGCGGATCCCAGGAACAAGTTCACTCAACCGGATGACGATACCCCTTTCGGAAAGCACTTGAAGGAAGTCACTAAGTATTTGAACATCGGACTAGCAAGCTTCACGGGGACTTTCTCTACATCAGTACCGGAAGAGGAGCATTGGAAGATCAAAGTCTGGGTACCTGGGAGGACCTTTGTGCCAACAATAGAGCCTATTGATTTCTACCTGGATGCACCAAGCTGGAGTATAGGAAAGAGCATGGCCGCACATATCACCTTTGGACGCATATGTGCGGTTTATCACAAGGAGATCGAGAATACCATATACCAGATATGTGGCCGCCGAGATGACAAATGGGAGATGATTCGCACCAGGAGGGATGGATCAATTGCAGCTTACATTCAAGAGATGAGAGATCATATTCGTCGATAGGAGAATCAACAAATTATCCACATTAAGAAGATCAAGAAACTGGTGAGGAGAAACAACGAGCTAGAGGAGGAAATCAAGTGTACACGCAATGGATACGAGGAAGAGATTGTCGTACTACTTGATCAGAATGAAGACCTGAAGAAGAAGCTAGGAGTATTCATGGGAGACCCTGCGCCAAAGAAGGAGAACAACCACCCAGGAGACTACATCATCATCGACGACACCGGCTCCAACCCTGATAGTGATGATGACTACATTGATGAAGATGGAGCATATATAATGGAGTCTTCCTCTAATGAAAATGTCTAGACAACCACCATTGTAATTAGTAGTATTCCCCTCCAAGTAGTTAGCAACGATCGAGTTTGTAATCATAGGTTAGACCGCTTGTGTGATCTTGTGTGCTATTGATTGAAGTGAAATTGATTGTGTTTATCTCATGAGCATTATGGGTAGTGAATCTCTCCTAGACCCCAATTCTATTCTGTTTTCTCACCCCTTCTAAACCCATCAGATGCCTCCGAGACGTGACAATGGATTTGCCTTCCCACTGGAGCTCACTCAATTGATCCAGCAGCAGAATGCCTTGATGCAGATATTAGTTCAGAATCAGAACCAAGGCAACAACAACAACCCACCACCACCACCCCCTGTTGATCACCTAGCCCGCTTTCTAAGGTTGAATCCGCCAGTGTTCTCTAGTGGCACCGAGCCGATTGTTGCAGATGATTGGCTCCGCAAGATTGGAAGAGAGCTGACCACTGCAAGATGCACAGATGCGGAGAGAGAGTGTTTTGCCACACATTAGCTTGATGGACCCGCAGCATCATGAAGGGAGAATTTCACCGCCACTTACCCCATTGACACTGTTACATGGGATCAGTTTCAGCAGGCTTTTCGCACTGCCCATCTTTCAGGAGGAGCTATGAGCATGAAGAAGCGTGAGTTTTGCAACTTGCGCCAAGGAGGGCATATAGTGGGCCAGTATGTGGATGAGTTGAGCAAGTTAGAACGCTATGCCCCTGATGACGTAGCTACAGATGCTGCTAAGCAGGAGAAGTTTCTGGAAGGATTGAATGATGAGCTGAGCATGAAGTTAATGGTGGCAACATCCAACAACTACCAGGAGTTGGTAGATAGGGCTCTTATGATTGAAGGCAAGTAGCAACAGATTGATAATCGCAGGAGGAAGTATGGACAGGGGAGGTACATTTCAGGAGCTCAGCAGAAGCCCCGCTATTCCCCATACTTAGGAGGACAAACCCACAACCATGGAGGACACACACACAACAAAACAAGTTCACACAACCACAGTGGCTCCAAGAATGGAAATGGGAATGGAGGAAGCAACAGCCAGAACCGTTCCAATCCTCCAACACCAACCAAGAGGGATTTGAGCCACGTTACCTATTTCAAGTGCCAGAAGACTGGATATTATGCCAATGAATGTCCTGAAGCGAAGAATGGAAACGGAAATGGAGTTCACCAAAGGTCAGGTGAATCACATCAACGTGGAGGAGATTGAGGATCAACCCGATGCAGTTGTCAGTAATTTTTTGATTAACGCATTTACCGCACTTGTTCTTTTTTATACTGGTGCATCGCATTCATACACAAGGGGAGTTGTGGACAAGTTTAAGTTGCCAACCCTAGCCCTTAGGTCACCAATGTTAGTAAGCTCGCCAGGAGCAGAGTATATGGCCAGCCGATGGTGTGATCGGTTACCCTTAACCATTGGTAGCCATGTGTTTCCCTCTGGTCTAATAATTTTGGAGTCACAAGGATTGGATATAATACTAGGCATGGATTGGTTATCGAAGTATGGAGGAAACATTGATTGTGCTAGTAAGTCGATATTCCTCACCGCCCCAGAAGGAAATAGGATCAAGTATGTATCCCGGCATGTGCCGAAGAGGACTCAAGTGAATTCCTTATCAGGAGTTGTACATGAGGAAGTACCAGTGGTGAAGGATTACCCCGACGTATTTCCAGAGGAGTTACCAGGCATGCCACCGGATCGAGACATTGATTTTTGATTGAGCTATTGCCAGGCACCGGGCCAATATCCAAGAGACCGTATCGGATGCTCGCACAAGATTTGGAGGAAATTAAGAAGCAGATTAAGGAGTTACTGGAGAAAGGTTACATTCGACCAAGTTCATCACCTTGGGGAGCCCCAGTGCTTCTAGTGGAGAAGAAGGATGGATCTTTAAGGATGATTGTTGATTATCGTGCGTTGAATGAGGTGACGATCAAGAACAAATATCCTCTGCCGATGATCAATGATTTGTTTGACCAGTTGCAAGGAGCTAAAGTCTCTACGACTGATCTCCGATCAGGTTATCACCAGTTGAAGATCCGAGAGTGGGATATACCAAAGACAGCTTTTACCACAAGGTACGAGCTATATGAGTATACCGTTATGTCATTTGGTCTGACTAATGCGCTTGCCTATTTCATGAACATGATGAACGAAGTGTTTATGGAGTTTTTGGATAAGTTCATCATGGTGTTCGTTGATGATATATTGGTCTACTCGAAGAACGAAGAAGAGCATAAGGAGCGCTTGTGTTTGGTTCTTGAGAAGCTCAGAGAACATCAGTTGTATGCCAAGTTCAGCAAATGTGAGTTTTGGTTAAAGGAAGTTGGATTTCTCGGACATGTTGTATCCGGAGAAGGAATAGCAGTAGACACTACCAAGGTTGCTTCTCTGACTAAATGGGTGGCACCCACATCAGTTGGAGAGATCAGAAGTTTTCTTGGACTCGCAGGTTATTATTGGAGGTTCATTGAGAATTTCTCCAGGATTGCAAAGCCCATGACGGAGTTATTAAAGAAGTACACCAAATTTAAATGGACTGAGGAATGTGAAGCTAGTTTCCAGGAATTGAAGAAACGTTTGGTTACAGCCCCAGTGCTGATTCTCCTAGACCAACGCAAAGATTATCAAGTGTATTGCGACGCTTCATGTCGAGGACTTGGAGTTGTGCTTATGCAGGAAGGGAGAGTTGTTTCCTATGCCTCACGACAGCTTAAACCTCATGAGCTGAATTATGCTACGCATGATTTGGAGTTAGCAGCCATAGTACATGCGCTGAAGACATGGAGACATTTTCTCATCGAAAACCATTGTGTGGTATACACGGATCATAAGAGTTTGAAATATATCTTCACGCAGAAGGAGTTGAACCTCAGGCAAAGGAGATGGTTGGAGCTCATCAAGGATTATGATATGAAATTGCACTATCATTCCGGCAAGGCCAATGTCATAGCAGATGCGTTGAGCCGCAAGAGTTATGTTAACACGCTCATGACCAGAGGATTACCTAAGGAGTTAGCAGACGATCTTCGAGAGTTATGTTTGGAGATAGTTCCGAGAGGTTATGTTACAGCATTGGAAATTCAGTCCACTTTGATGGGTAAGATCAGAGAAGCCCAGAAGACTGACAAGGAGATTGCAGAGATAAAGAAAAGGATGAGCAAAGTAAAGGCTAAAGGATTTCATGAGGATGAGCATGACACTTTATGGTTTGAGGATCGCGTTTATGTGCCTAATGACCCCGAGATCAGGAAGTTGATTCTGCGGGAGGACCATGATTCGCCGTACTCAATTCACCCAAGAAACACTAAGATGTATCTGGATTTGAAGGAAAGTTTCTGGTGGATAGGAATGAAGAAGGATATTGCTGAGTATGTAGCAGTATGTGATGTTTGTCGGAGAGTTAAGGAAGAGCATTAGAAGCTAGCCGGATTGCTGCAGCCATTGCCTACCCGAATGGAAGTGGGATAAGCTTGGCATGGATTTTATCACAGGATTGCCCAGGACTCGTTTAGGCTATGACTCAATCTGGGTTGTAGTCGATCGTTTGATGAAAGTTGCTCATTTCATCCTAGTGAAGACCACCTATACGAGTGCTAAGTTGGCAAATATATACATGACCAGGATCGTATGTCTGGACGGAGTTCCGAGGACCATTGTATCAGATAGAGGAACCCAGTTCACTTCAAAGTTTTGGAATCAGTTGCATGAAACTTTGGGTACCATGCTAGAGCTTAGTACAACCTTTCATCCACAGACAGATGGACAGACCGAGAGAGTCAATCAGATTCTGGAAGACATGTTGAGAGCTTGTGCGCTAGATTATGGATCTAGTTGGGACGACAATTTGCCGTAAGTAGAGTTCTCTTATAACAACAGTTATCAAGCCAGTTTGAAGATGGCCCCTTTCGAAGCTTTGTACGGAAGGAGGTGCAGGACACCGTTATCATGGGATGAAGTTGGAGACCGACAGTTGTTCGGACCGGATTTAATCAAAGACTCTGAAGAGAAGGTTAAGTTGATTCGAGACAGACTCAAGGTAGCCCAGTCCAGGCAGAAGAGTTATGCGGATACTAAACGCAAGGAGATAGTTTATGAAGTCAGAGACAGAGCATATCTTCGTGTGTCCCCGCTTCGAGGAGTTAAGTGTTTTGGAGTCCAGAGAAAGCTAGCACCACGTTTTGTGGGACCATACAGAGTTTCGGAACGCATGGGAGAAGTTTCCTACAAGCTGGAATTGCCAGAAGGATTGTCAGGAGTTCATGATGTGTTTCACGTTTCCCAGTTGAAGAAGTGCCATGCAGAGATGGCCGATATTCCTTTGAGAGATAGAGTGCCACTGGAAGCGATTCAGTTAGACAGTGATTTGACCTATGAAGAGAAGCCAGTCAAGATTCTCGAGTTTTCCAGCCGAGTTACTCGCAGCAAGGTTATCAAGTTTTGCAAAGTTCAATGGAGCCACCATACCGAGGAGGAAGCCACCTGGGAGCGAAAAGAAGACCTCCGTAGAGACCACCCAAACCTTTTTGCTCACCAACACGAATCTCGAGGGCGAGATTCATCTTAAGGGGGGTAGGTTTGTAACATTCCAATTTTCAATTTGGATGTTATACATAGATCATCATATGCATATCATATTATATTCTTGCATTTGGGTGTGATCCTAGAAATCTTAAGCAACTCAAGGACCCAAGGAGAGAGTTGGAGGTTTCACAAAAATTCATATTTGCATTCAATTCAAATTTGAAGAAAGGATCAATTTGATTTTATTATTTTTCTCTCCAATTAATTCCAATATTAAAAATAAATGAGAGAAGATAATATGACTTCTTCAAATTAATAGAAATATTGGAGAAAGAATTTTAAAATCAAATTATGATTTTATTTGTTATTTTATTTGAATTAGAAAAATATGCATTTTTGAAAATTGCATTCTTAGGCCAGAAAAATGTTCACTTTGTTCTAAATATTTTATTTAGATGGTGAAAATTGTTTTTGACATTTTTAGAGAACTTTATTTTATTAGGAATTTTTTTCTTTGGGCGAAATTATTTTTAAAAAAATCTTTTCCCGCCCGACTGGGCCGATGCACACCCGAGCAGGCCGGCCCGCCAGCCGCGCCGCCTCCCTCCCGCGCCGGCGCACGGACGCAGAGGAGTCCGACTCAGACTCCCCATGGCCGCCCCCTCCCGCAAGGCAACCCCCCCTCGGGCATTTATAAGGCGCCGACCCCGCCGCCTCCTCGCCACCCCGCCGCCGCAGCCACCGCCGCTGCTGCCACGCCGCCGCCGCCCGCTTGCGCCGCCGCCGCCGCCCACCTCGCCGTTCGCCGACGCCGCCCACCTCACCGTTCGCCGACGCCGCCGTTGACCCTGCCACCGCCGCCGGTTTTCTCGAACCGATACGAACCGGATCGCCCGGTTTTTTAGGTTTTTGCGGTTTTGTTGATTAGATCGGTTTTTGGTTCGGTTTATTTTAATTAGCGGACGTTCGTCCTTTCGTTCGTTTTAATGAACATTTTTCGTCGAATTAGTTCAGACAGCGAACGTTCGTTCGGTAGTCTTTTTCCTTTTAGTTTATTTTCAGCCAAGGACTTATCCATGATTATTTTTATCGTGATTTAACCCCTGATCTTTAAACTAGCATAACTTTTTACTCGTTTATCCAAATTAGATGAAACCAGCGGCAAAATCTTCGTTTTGTTCTGGTCTTTCTAGTTAACCAACTTGAACATGATTTTGGTACTGTAAAAAAATTGAGTTTAGTCCAGATTAGTAAACGATCTTGTTTTATTCGTATTTTGAGTTTCGTTGCTCCGTTTGAGTTGAATTTTTTTGCAAATCGTAGCTAATCCCTTGTACCTACTGTTAAGATATAATTCACATGTTAATATTGCTATTAGGTTTTGACTCTTATTAGTTTAAGCAGTTTGCTTGTTTCGTGTTCGGTTTGGATCTTTTCTCAATTTTTCTCGTGTTTCGATTGAGTGATTGCTTATGTATGCTATTGTTTGTCCATGCTAGATTTCCTGGAGTGTGAAGCTTGTTACTACGAATCTCTAGAGTTTGCAGATCGTCAGCAAGGCAAGTTACACTTTGATCATACTCTTTTATACCTAGTTTTTACTATGCATTAGTATTGTTCCTCAAATATTTGCATGAGTGGGATTGGGAACATGTGGTTTTGGTTGTAGTGCTTGAGGTAGGAACCTAATACCTGTTGATCACCCCGAAAATATACGTTATGCTTATTATTGCTTAGCCATGCTCGTAGACGGGGATTGGATGGTGATTCACACATGGAAGTTTGAGAGTTATTTAATCATGGATAACATTAAGGTGGCAACTTTAATATACATCTGGGTGGATTGGTTGAGGCACCTGGGGAACCAGTGTTGCCTGTTTTTGGAAATCCCGGAGTACCCGTGTGATTATCCTATGGAATGCCACCTAGGGTCAAAGGGATCATAAGATTATTCATGCTAGAAACTCCCATGTGCAGCCACAAGCCATTATGGGCTCTGCATAGTTGACTAAGTTGCGTGAGCTCTTGAAGAGATAGACTAGCAGATGTAGGGGAAAGTAGGATGGTACTGTCTACCCGGAGTAGAGAGTTAATGCTTCAGAAAGGCTATGTCTCGATCATCCGATCATGGATGCGGTCGAGTCTTGTGGGGAAAAGTGCGCAAACCTCTGCAGAGTGTATAAACTAATCATGGTTAGCTGTGTCCCCGGTTATGGACATCTTAAGTATCTAGTACTTGAATCTATTGATGTGATCTCATCACGCTCCTTTAATTAAATTGAGTTGGATTAACGATGATACTTTTCATTGGGATTTGAGTAGGGGTTACCTTCTCAAATAATGGGCAACATGGGAGTAGTTAAATAAATTTAATCCTTTGTTGTAGGGAAAAACTAGCTTTATGCAAAATCATGAAACTTACAGCCTCCACCAGCCAAATATTGCATGTAGATATAGCTCTTGCATTTCATTGCTTTACAGTGTAACTATGCCAGCATATTCCATGTGCTGACCCGTTTCGGGTTGCAACGTCTTATGTTGCAGACTACTCAGACGACGAATAAGGTGCGATAGGTCGTTGTTTTGCACTCAGCTATGCCATTGGAGTTGATGGACTCATTTACCTTCGAAGCTTCCGCAGTTATCTAGTTTAGATGGCCTTCAGCCATGATATTTTTGTAATCATACTCTTTATGAGGACTCAATGTAATAAGTGTGTGATTGAAACTCTGTTATAATTCCTCGAGTACTGTGCGTGTCAGCATTACCGATCCAGGGATGACACTGATGCACAGAGACTTGACCGTCTGAGGTCTGGTCGTTACACCCCCTGGCCGCATGGGGCCCATGGGTGCCCCGCAGCTTCTAGCACTTTCTACACTCCTCATGTCTTGGAAAAAATATTATATTAAACCCCTAGGTTTTTTTACCTCTATAGACACTGATTTTCAAAAAGTTCCAACCATGCAGAAAACAACAACTGGCTCTATGCACTAAATTAATAGGTTACTCAAGAAAAATAGTAAAATTGCTATGATAAGTATCCAAAAGTGATATTATAATAGCATGAAACAATCACAAATTAAATATATGTTTGAGACGCATCAACCATCTGCCCCGAGGCAATGCAATGTGAATCGGGAACTTATTTCAACACCTCTACATTGTGCAAATTAGCTTTGATAAGTATCATGCGTCATCAGCAAAGAGAAGATTGGTAAAAGGTGGGGCATCTCTGCAAACTTGCACTCCTGAAATTTCCATTTTCCTTCACATGTGTCAATAGAGTAGTCAGACCCTCCGTACATAACAAGAAAATAAGGAGACAGAGGATCTCCATGCCTTAAACCCCTTGTAGGGTGAAAACATTCACTTTCCTCCACACTAAAACAAATTCGGTATTTAACAGTGGAAACACATTCCATAATAAAATTTACCCAGTTCTCATGGAAGCCTAGTTTCAGCATAATCTCCTTCAGGAAAGGCCATTCAACCCAGTCATAAGCTTTGTGCATATCAAGTTTTATAGCACACAGGGCCTCTTTGCCTTCTCTCTATTCTTAATTGTATTGAAGCACTCGTAAGCCACTAAAACCCTATCAGGAATCAATCTTTCAGTCGCGAAAGCACTTTGAGTCAGACTAATAATATGAGGTAGGAAAACCTTCAAATCAGAAGCCACTATTTTGCAATTATTTTATACACCGCACTACACAAGCTGATCGGCCTAAATTGGGTTACCTTTTCTAGAGAATTAACCTTAGGGGTGTCACAATCGCCATGTCATTCCAACTAGATGGAATAGTACAAGTATTAACCACTTGCAAAACCTCCTCAATAAGATCGTCCCCTAACATGGGCCAAATTTTTTTATGAAAATAGCGTTAAGCCCATTTGGTATTGGGACTTTTAAATCACCAATATCGAACAAAGCCTTATAGACATCTTCAACATTATAAGGAGTAAGGAGGGTGTTTTTCATCTCAGTAGACACTCTTCTCCGAACAAAGGACAAAATCTCCTGGTTAGGTTGCAAAATTTCTGAGGTGGAAAGCTTTAATTCCGTACCTTGCCGACGAACCCTAGAATCATCAAGAAGTTTCTTAATGTGATTTCTTTTTTCCTGGTCATGGCCACATTATTGAGAAAAGAGGTATTATGGTCCCCGTGCATCAACCAATTTGCTCGACCTCTTTGTAACCGTAAAATGTCTTCTTGATCCAAAAGATTATCAATGAGCACAATAAGTTCCTTTTGCCGAGAGCAGGATTCCACATTCAAAGGGCCACACCTCAGTTTGTCTAATTCTTTTGTTAACTTGTCAATTCTCCATTTCAGTCCCTTCAGAGTTTCACAATCCTAGGCTGAGGCTAGTCAGGATGGGTGTAGTGTAGTATAGGTAGCAATAACATTGAAACATCTCGCTTTTCTTTCTTCCCCACAAAGAGAGAAAAGGCGATGTCGGCACCTGCTAGGAGAGTTTCCTTCCACCGCCGTCCTCCCCAGGCTCCCCTTCACGGACGGACTCAAGCGTCAGTGGTGAGGATGGTCGCCAGATCCATGCTTGTTGATCTTGTAGCTTCATGTTTTATGCCCTAGTTGTTAGCTTTGGCGGAGGCGATGGCGGCACCGAATAAAGAAGCTACAAATCCTTTCCCGACGAGGCGATCATCTCAAGGATGGCATGGCGGCGACGACGTTTGCTCCAGCGTTGGCCGGGAGCTTAGGAGGTAGTCCAGGAGAAGACGCAGATTTTGGTCTACATCGGCGACATCTAAAAGATGGTGGATCGCGTGTTGGATTCGTGGTTTGTGACTGGCAGGTATGGTTTCCTCCTCCGGCATCTTAGTCGTGTGGGGGTGACAAATATGGAGTCTGATGGCGTGTTCGGGGTGTTGCCCCGGTCTGATTCGTTCAATGGCAATGACTTCGCCTGTGGTGAGCCATCTTGGGGGTCCACAAAACTGCATATCAATGATGGAGCCGCGTCGAGCTCGGGTGAGGAGGTGATCCGTCATTTTATTTCTTTGGTGGCTCTCGTGGTGGTGCGAGATGCAGGTGAGTGACGTTGGTGTCAAGCTCAGGGGATTCTTCGGTCTTAATTGTAATTTTTCTTTTTAGCTGGTGTTCCAAAGACTATCGTTTTGTTGTCCTTTTAGTTTTGTCATGTCGGTGTCTATGTGGCTTGTATTATGATATATATGATATAAATGAGATACATATTTCTATGCGAAAAAGGAATACTGAGGTATTTTTGCTGATGTGACACACAATTAAATACGAAAAGAGATGATTAAGTATATGATACTTAATGAGATGATACCAAGCTATGACGCTAAAAAAGAAACATTTATTCATTTGAACACGCTATGTACACAGACACTCATACATACGCACATACACTTACCTCCGTGAACTCATGCACACACATCCTACACTATGACCATTTTCAAGAAACTCAGCTGATACATCTTTGCAATCCTCGCACTGAACACACATCGTCGAAGAGACTAAAATAAATTTAGAAAAACGCGACCACCATTATTAAGTTTAGGACCGGAGATACTCTCGTGGTTCGTTGCAGGTTCAAAAAAAAAAAGGAAGCCTCTGTAAAATGAGTGTGATACAATCGGGGTCTCGGACCCGGGATCCATGGAAGCATTTAAGGAAGGGGCAGTGGATGGAGGCGCTGCGTGGGCAGGAGGACGAGCGGCTGTTTCCTCGCGGTGACCAGCCCCGCTTCCTCCTCCATGTCCAGCGGCGGATTTGGCACCTCCCAGTCGAAACACTGCACCAGCGCGGCCAGGAACGCCGGCACGGCCTGCATGGCCAGCCCCATGCCGGGGCACGCGCGCCGCCCGCTCCCGAACGGCATGAGCTGCATGTGCTGCCCCTTGGGGTCCACGGCCTCGCCGGCGCCGCCGGGCATGAACCGCTCCGGCCGGAACTCGAGCGGCTCCTCCCAGTACGCCGCGTCGCGCCCGATGGAGAAGATGTTGAAGAAGACCGACGTCTTGACAGGGATGGTGTACCCACGGACGTGTATGGGCTCGATCGCCTCCCGCTGTGCGAACACCGCCGGCGGCCGCAGCCGCAGGGTCTCCTTGAGCACCGCCTGCAGGTACGGCATCTGGGCCACGTCCGGCTCGCCCACCACCCGGGACCTGCCCACCACGGCATCCAGCTCCGCCCGCAGCTTCTGCAGGCAGTCCGGGTGGTTGAGCAGATCTGCCAGCATCCACTCCACGGTGGTGGCTGTCGTGTCCGACCCGGCAGTGAAGATGTCCTGTTTCATAGGAGTAGGTTGTTAGCAACCATTATCCGAGACTGCGCTCAACTCAATTTAATCCATGAGAACAGAGTGGAGCACTCACGATGATGAACGCCTTGATGTTGTCCCGGGTGAGCTTGACCTCGGCGGCCGGGTCCGCCGCCGCGTCCATGAGAATGTCAAGCAAGTCCTTGGTCTTGGTCTCGGTCTCGTCTGCTTCCTCACGCCGCTCCTTCTCCTTGGTCCCGATCATGGATTCGAGCAGCGCGTCGAACCTGTCGCGCACGTCGCGCGTCTTCCGGTCCAGCCCCTGCAGGTCCCAGCCGCGGCACAGCGCCACGTAGTCCTCCAAGTTGAAGGCGCCCACCAGCTCCGCCACCTTCTTGGCGCAGTCCCGAGCCGTGTCGGCCATGTCGCCCGGCAGCGCGCTCGCCACCATCCTCATGATGGCGTTGTTGGACATGCGAATGAGCTGCCTGCTCATGTCCAGGGTCTTGCCCTTGGCGGCCGCCTCTGCCGCGGCGCTCATGACGCCCGCGAGCTCGGCAGCGCGGACCGGGCGCAGCTGCTCGATGGTGCGCGGGCCGAGCAGCTCCGACATGCAGAGGCGCTTCATGAAGCGCCAGTGCGGGCCGTAGGGCGCGAAGGCGAAGCCGGCCGAGTCGTAGGCGAGGTGCCGCGTGACCGCCGTGAGCGGGCGCTCCGGGATGCTCCCCTCGAACTTGAGGACCTCGCGGGCGACGTCGGCCGAGCCGATGACGACGCAGTGGGTGGAGGGGCCGAGGCGGAGGTACACGAGCGGGCCGTAGCGGTTGATGATGCGGTCGAACGCGCGGTGGGGAGGCGGGCGGATGAGGTGGAGGTGGCCGATGAACGGAAGTGCCATGGGGCTCGGGGGAAGGCGGCCCTGCTTGCCGCCATGTCTGACGAGCTTGAGGAGGAAGAAGGCGACGGCGGCGAGGAGCGAGGCCAGAAGCCATGGCGCTACACTGTCCGAGACCACTCCGAGTTGGTCCATGATGCCTCTTCTCCTGACTCTTCCTAGCTTAACTACCTTGCCGTTATGGTGTATCGTGTCGTGCTCCTTATAATGTCTATATCTGTCATACATTTGTGATCCATTCCGTGCCCGCTGCAAATCCGCACCGCCCGTCTTACCAACCACGCCGACCGACGGACGTACGATCGGACGTGGCTGAAGATGATTCTTTTGATTTTTCTTCCCCTCCCGAGGTAACTAAGCGCAGCGATGCATAGGCGACCAGTCGTCGCTGTCATGCATACGTCGCACGCATTACATGCAAACAGAACCCGTCTTCTCTGCAGTAGTGGAGAGAATAATCGTGTTGCGACAAGAGGTCCACGTTGCCCCTGGCCGGGTTTGGTACCATGGATGGTCAGATTCATTTTCCGAATTCAACGGCATGGATTCACTCACTCATTGTTAAGACATGTCGTTGAACCATTCAGCAGGCTTACCAAGGTGGCGTGGATACCCTCGCTCGTTTCCTCTGCAAGGAGTCCGTGCCGTAGAGTGACGGTTGGCGTTTTGTCCAGGAATTCCGGAGGCGATTGCTAGGGCGATCGCGATCGGGTCTTCTCTGCCTAGGGTTCTTCGCGATCCGCCGCCGTCTAGTCCTCTCTGACTCCATCGTGGTCGTGTTCCTCCATCCACATCCACGTCCCATCCACCATAGTCCTTCTGCGCGCTTCCTTAGGGCGCGTGGTCGTAAAACACCTAAACCTAGGAGGGGGCGGGGGGTGTGTGCGGGGTGGAGGAATCATGTCGCTGGATGGTGTGGCCGGGATGCTGAAGGGGCTGAAGTTGTCGGAGGAGGAGAAGAAGGGAGTGAAGGTTAGGATCTCATCTAAGGAGAAAGGGAAGGAGTCGGCGATGCAGGCGGTTGGCAAGGTCATGTCTGAGAGATTGGCTCACCGGGACGCGATCTGCTTCTCCCTTGGCAAGGTTTGGTGTCCGATCAAGGGGATCGACTGCAAGGACATAGGTGTCAATCAGTTCCTCTTCACGTTCCATCAGGAGTCAGGTAACCGCAAGGCGATTAAGGATGGGCCATGGATGTTTGACAAAGAACTTGTGGTGGTAGAGGATTATGTGCCGAGTAAAAGACCAGAGGACTATGCCCACAACAACATCCCAATCTGGGTTAGGGTTTATAACCTACCTCTCAGTATGATGAACGAGGAGTCCGCCGAGGGCATTAGAAACATTATTGGTGAGTACGTGGAGGCGGACACTGGGGCAGATGGGAAAGCGTTTGGCAGGTTCTTGCGGATCAAAATTAGGATGCAAATTGACAAACCATTAATGAGGGGTTTCACCCTGGACGAGGAGGATGATAGGGAAGGGGATGCTGATAACGGGAAGGTAGCCATGGAGAGTGGAGAGGAAGAGGAGGACAAAGACTGGTGTCGTCTTGAATATGAATACCTGCCGGATTTCTGCTATACTTGTGGGATTATTGGTCATGGAGAGAAGGACTGCACTATTAAGCTGAAAAAGGGAGAACAATCACAATTTAGACGGTGGCTTCGGGCTGATGTAGGCCATCGCAAAGGGTGGACGGAGGATCGGCCATGGAGGAGTGGAGGAAGAAGCTCTAGCGGGCCCCGTAATTACGGCTTTAGCCGGTCGAGCGGATGGTCTAGTGGTGGGAGTGATAGTTTGTCCTGGAGGAAAAGTGATTCTCGATCCAGTGGAGGAGGGGATGGGAGGACAGGGAGGGAGGGAGGAGGAAGTTACAAGCCCTATCAAGAAAGCTCACGTGATGAGTGGCAAAGGTAATGCTAGGAAGTTGGAGCTTGGATAGGGGCCACTTGTGCTGCAGGATGGTTCTTCTGAATAGAAAGAGGCGGCTACGGCCGAGGCTCCTAACCAGCACAAGGGGTTGCCGGGGTCTGTGATCAAGAACAAGAGGCTTGGCGCGACGAACGAATTAGGGGAGAGAGACAAAGCGTCGGGTGGGAGGAGATACAAGAAGAAGGGCAGGGATAGGGCTCTGGGAGGAGAAGGGAAGGAGGTGGCTCCGATCTTGGGAGGCAAGAGGGATAGGGTGGAGGAGGAAGTAGAGAAGTTAGGAAAGAGGGGGAAGGTCGATGAGATGGTTTAGGATGTCATTCTGGCGACGGACACCACAATTGTAGCTGCAAATGAAGATTTATCGGCCGGGCTGCAGGAGCAGCCCCGCCGGGCGCCATGAAACTTATCGGATGGAACTGTCGGGGGCTCGGGAACGGCCAGGCAGTTCGTAGCCTCCTTGACTTGGGGAGGGCGGAGGAGCCCGATGTTCTGTTCTTGGTGGAGACTAAACTAACGGAGAAGGAATTGGAGAGGTTTCGGTGGTCGCTGGGCTTGGCTAATATGACTGCTTGGAACCCGGTAGGGCGAAACCGAGGCGTGGCGCTGTTGTAGAGGAGGGGGTGAATGTAGCTCTAAGATTTTATGGTAGAAGGCATGTTGATGTGGATGTCACGGAGGAAGATGGACGAGTCTGGAGGTTAACGGGAATATATGGGGAGTCTGAAATGGAGCGGAAAGTGGAGACATAGAAGCTGCTGCATATTCTTGGACAGCAACATCAGAAAGGACGCCCCTGTTGGGTTCTACCGTAGGGTGCATCGACTGCAAATTAAAAAATTCTTACACGTAGAACAACCAAGAACATGCTACAGGAGATGGATCATAGATCATTACCACTAGACGCGCAGTGCCGTGCAGCGGAAGAAGAGTTGGGGCAGCGCGTCTACATGGATCGTCTCCTCCTCGTCCGATCTCCCTCGAACAGCCGGTCGTCCGATCCCACATACAAGATTGCCGGAGCGGCGCAAGTGCACCGCCTCTAACGGTATCCGCGCGTGCAGGAGGAACACCGTGCGGCGGACTGCTAGGTCCGATCACACAGTCGGCGGCGAGTGGAGGTGGCTATTCGCAACACATGCAAACCCTAGTCGCAGCGTCGAAGCGATCAACCGCATGAGTGTGCCGCACCTCCACTTTATATAGGCGTCCGTCGCAGGCTCAACACTTGGGCCTCACACGGACCCTAAAGCCCACAAGTCTACTCGGCCACAATCCGAATACAGATCGGATCACATCCGACCAGTGTCCTCGTATCCGACCTCGTAGGTTCCTTCCCTTAAGCGCGCGACCCCTTAGTTTCAAGTCGGCTTGGTCGCAGTTCGGATCACCTCCGACCTGCACGGTTGGTAGCGACCTCTAGCAAGGTGTGCCGACCACCAAGCAGACTATGAAGCTGGTTAGGCGAACTGTACAACATGTCACACTTCTATTCCCTTTGCCTCACGATATATGTTGTCAGGCTCAAGGCGATACTGTCATCCTTATGCTAGCCCGACCTCTTTCTCGTTCTAGTGATGCAGACCACAAACAGGATTATCTCATAATCCCTGTCGCATGGCCATGCTTATCCTGGTCGGATCACACGAGGGGCCCAGAGTATATCTCTCCTGATCGGAGGGGCAAATCCCATCTTGCTCGACCATGTCTCGCAGCATGGGACTGGACAAACCCGAAACCTACCTTTGTAACTACCCAGTCACGGAGTAGCGTTTGGTCGGCCCAAAGCAAGTCTGTCACCATCCCGAGTGCATGCGTCAGCTCAGGTCTTAGGACATAGAATGTATGTTGTACTAGAGACTCACAGATGACATATCGCTGCGTCTCATAGTTGGGTCTGTACGACTCGGACCTTATCTCGACTCGGATCCGACTACGTCGAATTCGAACAGACCTTTCCAAGTCCATATTATCCGGTTAGCATCCAATGCTCCATGGCTAGTGAGACCAAGCCATCGACCGTGTCATATGCTAGTCTAGTCGGCTGCGCGTCCACACAGCCCTTTCGACTAGGGACCTTTTAGGAAAGTCATCATACAATGCATAGTCCCACAAACAAGTCACGTACTTGCTGATACACATCATTGATAATATCCAAGGACTATCTTTATTCATAAACACATCGGAAATATCAACATACATGATTGCCTCTAGGGCATATCTCCAACAGTCTCCCACTTGCACTAGAGTCAATCAAATAGACATCAAATGCCCATAGCTCTAACGTGCCCCTCATGCTTGGGTTGTGGAAGCGGTTTAGTCAACGGATCTGCAACATTTGCATCCGTGTGAATCTTGCATAACTCTACATAACCATTCTTTACGATCTTTCGTATTAGGTGATATTTCCGGTCTATGTGCCTGACCTTGTGGTGATTCCTCGGCTCCTTGGCTTGTGCGATGGCACCAGAATTATCACAATAAAGGTCCAACGGTTTCACCGAGGCTGGGAAAATACCAAGATCATCCAAAAAAATGCCGGATCCAAACACATTCCTTTGCAGCTTCACAAGCCGCAATGTATTCGGCTTCTGTGGTAGAATCGGCCACCGTATCCTGCTTGGAACTCATCTAGTGTACTGCTCCTCCGTTCAGGACATACACGTATCCGGACTGTGATCGACAATCATCTCTGTCGGTTTGGAAACTAGTGTCGGCGTAACCCCTTACGACGAGCTCTTCGTCACCTCCATAAACTAGGAACATCTCTTTAGTCCTTTTTAGGTACTTCAAAATAGTCTTTACCGCTGCCCAGTGACTCTCACCTGGGTTGGCCTGGTATCTACTTGTTAGGCTTATTGCAAAAGCAACGTCAGGCCTTGTACATATCAGGCCTTGTACATATCATGGCATACATGATGGATCCGATTGCCGAGGCATACGAAATCCTACTCATCCTGCTTCGCTCGTTAGATGTCGATGGACTCTGAGTCTCGCTTAGCCTTATACCATGTGAGAGTGGCAAGAACCCTTTCTTCGCCTCACTCATGTTGAACCACTTCAACACTTTATCTATGTACGTGCTCTGGCTTAAGTCGAGCAGCCTCCTCGATCTATCTCTATAGATCTTGATGCCTAAAATATACACTGCCTCACCAAGGTCTTTCATCGAAAACTTGCCATTCAATGATCCCTTGACCGAATTCAACATCGAAACATCATTTCCGATCAACAGTTTGTCATCCACATACAAGATCAAAAACACTATCGAGCTCCCACTTAACTTATTCTATAAACAAGAGTCCTCTTCACTTTTGATGAAACCGAGACCAGTGACGACCTCATCAAAACAAATGTTCCAACTCCGAGATGCTTGCTTCAACCCATAAATGGATCTCTTGAGCTTGCATACCTTACTAGTGCTAGTCGGATCGACAAAACCCTCGGGTTGTATCATATATACGTCCTCGGTTAAATTTCCATGAAGGAAAGCCGTTTTGACATCCATCTGCCATATCTCGTAATCGAAATATGCAGCTATAGCTAGTACGATCCTCACCGATTTCAGCATCGCTACCGGTGAGTAAGTCTCGTCGTAGTCAATTCCTTGAACTTGTCCATAACCTTTAGCGACACGCCGAGCTTTGTGTATCTGAACATTTCCATCCACATCGTTTTTCTTCTTAAAGACCCATTTGCAACCAATGGAAGTTACGCCAGGTGGCGGATCAACCAAGTCCCAGACTTGATTCTCATCCATGGACTTTAACTCGGATCTCATGGCCTCAAGCCATGCCTCGGAGTCCGGGCTCACCATCGCTTCTGCATACGTGGCCGGCTCATCGCTTTCTAGCAACAATACATCACGCACTCTGTGCAATCTTTCCGACCTCCGTGGTTCTGGTGCCGCTTCCACTACAGGTTCCCTGACTGACTCCGGTATGATCTCATCACCAGCCGAGCCGTCCCCGAGTGGTCCTCGAATTTCTTCGAGTCGAACCGTCCTCCCACTGGCCTCCCGACTGAGAAACTCTTTCTCAAGGAAAACCCCGTTCCGAGGAACAAACACTTTGTTCTCTTCCCGGTTGTAGCAGTTATATCCCAAGGTTTCCCTCGGATATCCCACAAATATGCATTTATCCGACTTAGGTGTAAGCTTGTCTGACATAAGTCGCTTGACAAATGCTTCGCAACCCCAAATCTTTAGAAAAGACAAACTGGGACTCTTCCCGGCCCACATTTCATGTGGTGTCTTGTCTACGGATTTTGATGGTACCCTATTAAGTGTGAAAGCTGCAGTTTCTAGAGCGTATCCCCAGAATGACAAGGGTAAATCCAATTTGCTCATCATAGACCGAACCATGTCCAACAAGGTCCTATTCCTCCGTTCCGACATGCCGTTTCTCTATGGCGTACCTGGAGGTGTGAGCTGAGCTACTATACCTCGACTTTTCAGATGATCATCAAACTCCTGGCTCATGTACTCACCTCAACGATCAGATCGCAGAAGCTTTATAGTCTTGCTGAACTGATTCTCAACCTCGTTCTGAAACTCTTTGAACTTTTCAAAAGTGTCCGACTTGTGCCTCATTAAATAGATATATCCATATCTACTCAAGTCATCGGTAAAAGTCATGAAGTACTGATAGCCACCTCTGGCAGTTGTGCTCATTGGACCACACACATCACTATGTATGAGTTCCAATAGCTCAGACGCTCTCTCGCAACTCTTTGCGAAAGGAGACTTAGTCATCTTGCCGAGCAAGAATGATTCACATGTCTCGAACGACCCAAAGTCGGACGAAGTTAGGAGCCCATCATCATGGAGCTTCTTCATGCGTTTCAGACTAATGTGTCCAAGCCGGCAATGCCAGAAGTATGTCAGATTTAACTCATTAGGCTTATGCCTCTTGACATTCATGTTATAGACCGGTTCCTGTTCTAGATTCAATATAAATAGCCCATCAACAATGGGTGCATAGCCGTGGAACATACCATTCAAAAATATTGAACGACCATTGTCCTTTAAATTGAATTCATAACCTTGACTCATCAAACATGAGGCAGAAATAATGTTCCGACTAAGTGCAGGAATGTAATAACAATTATTCAATTCCATTATGAATCCGAAAGGAAGCTGGAGCTGCATCGTGCCGACCTCCAACACAGCAACTCTTGCTTTGTTGCCGACCCTGATGTCAATCTCCCCTTGTGCCACACGCCTAGTTCTTACCAGCCCCTGCATCGAGTTGCAAATATGAACAACCGATCCGGTATCAAATACCCAAGAGCTACTAGGTATGTCAGCAAGGTAAATGTCTATAACATATGCAACAAGTGTACCTTTTGCTGAAGAAGCATTTCCGGCCTTCTTGCCATGCTCTGCAAGCCACTTTCTACAGTTCCTCTTCCAGTGACCGGTCTCCTTGCAGTGAAAGCAAACGGTCTTCGAGTCCGGTCCAGACTTTGGCGCAGTGGCGGAGGTTACCATCTCCGTGCCCTTTGCCTTAGCCTTTTTCTTGGACCAACTCTTCTTGAACTTAGCCAATTTTTGCACCATCAACAGTTGATGCGTGCCTTTCTTAATATCCTGCTCTGCCACTTTGAGCATCCCATGCAATTCAGTGAGCTTCTTATCCATGCCATGCATATGATAGTTCGAGATGAACGTCCCATAGCTGGGCGGAAGAGAACCCAGAACAACATCAGTAGCTAGCTCATCCAAGAGCGGGAAGCCCAAACGATCCAAAGCTTGCACATATCGATCATCTTGATCACATGTGGGCTCAGTGGATCACCTTCGTTCAGCTTGCAATCCATCAAGGATCGCCAGACGTTGAACCTTTTGGTCCTAGCTTGTGTCTGAAACATGCTCTTGAGACTCTCGATCATATCGTAAGCCTCAACATTTTTGAAATGCTGTTGCAAATTGGGCTCCATACAAGCCAACATCAGACAGCTGTTCTCCGTTGATTCATCAACGAGTTTCTGGTAGGCATTCTTAGTTGTGGCATTAGCATTATCAGCAGGTTCCTCTGGAAGTGGATCCTCTAGAACATGTTCCATTTTATCATGCTTGAGAACAATTCTCAGATTTCTATACCAGGTGGTAAAGTTTGTTCCATTCAGTTTATCCTTTTCCAGAATTGATTTCAATGCAAAGTTGGGTTGAGCAGGTGGTGCCATTGATCTACAACAAAAAATATGCAATCACTAAGCAATGTGTTTATGTAGAGTAATTCTAGCCTAAACAGAAATACTCCCACTGAAGTTGGCATCCCTCCGCAAACTCTCAGTGATTCAGGATCCGACTAGCGCATGTGACTAGTGAGCTTTTAGCATCACTACTAGTCAACATACCTTCCGGTAAGCAACTCCTTGCTAATTGTATCTCTATACGACTCCTGTTGGTCAGGAAGGTATCTCATACCCCGGCTCCCAACCTTCTTTGCCACAAGGCCCAAAACCGTTTTGAGAGCCTTGTCAAGTTAACCTGATGTAGTGCATGTCCGTGTCCGACACGAACCCTTCAGTTCAAGGACATCCAGCAGCACCCCAATTTTATGAGCCCACTACTAGACGTACTTGACGTGCAAAGGTGCAACATTGGGAATGGCACTTTACTTGATATTCATGAGGGATATTTCTACCATTCTAACATGCATAGAAACAAAGAAGCATAACAATCATAAATATAGCACATATTGTGAAATAGTATGGCTCCTTCATGGACGTTCTTCCAGGTCGGCTCCGACTCCGATGACCATCTAGGAACTCCATCTTGTTTGTCACGCCGGGACGCCAAGCCACCAACCTTATCTCTATTATCCAACTACTACAACTAGTAATGAATTTACATAGAGTCACAAGTCGACACGCAGGTCATTATACAATATAATGACAGCACTTTGGCTCCGACCGGCTGACAAACATGACACGCAGGCCACGTATAAATTACACACATGCATCACATACACATGAGCCATACTATTCACATCAAACCTGCAAAACAAAGTTGTGCATAGAATCGCATTCTACCGGTTTGTGTGTCGGGTACGAAATACACGGCGCTCCCGATTGACAGAAAACATAGCCTCAACGATCCCCATGTGCAGTTGATCACATCAACCGTGCACATAGCCGATCTTATCAACGACAACATATCTCATATGCCACCTCCACATATCTAATATGCATACAATCTGAATCCAAATCCTATAGCAGAGGCTCTGATACCACTGTTGGCTTCTACGGTAGGGTGCGTCGACTGCAAATTAAAAAATTCCTACGCGCAGAACAACCAAGAACATGCTACGGGAGATGGATCACAGATTGTTACCACTAGACGCGCAGTGCCGTGCAGCGGAAGAAGAGTTGGGGCAGCGCGTCTGCGTGGATCGTCTCCTCCTCGTCCGATCTCCCTCGAGCAGCTGGTTGTTCGATCCCACGTACAAGTTTGCCGGAGCGGCGCAAGTGCACCGCCTCTAACGGTATCCGCGCGTGCAGGAGGAACACCGTGCGGCGGACTGCTAGGTCCGATCACACAGTCGGCGGCGAGTGGAGGTGGCTATTCGCAACACATGCAAACCCTAGTCGCAGCGCCGAAGCGATCAACCGCATGAGTGTGCCATACCTCCACTTTATATAGGCGTCCGTCGCGGGCTCAACACTTGGGCCTCGCACGGACCCTAAAGCCCACAAGTCTACTCGGCCACAATCCGAATACAGATCAGATCACATCCGACCAGTGTCCTCGTATCCGACCTCGTAGGTTCCTTCCCTTAAGCGCGCGACCCCTTAGTTTCAAGTCGGCTTGGTCGCAGTTCGGATCACCTCCGACCTGCACGGTTGGTAGCGGCCTCTAGCAAGGTGTGCCGACCACCAAGCAGACTATGAAGCTGGTTAGGCGAACCTGTACAACATGTCACACTTCTATTCCCTTTGCCTCACGATATATGTTGTCAGGCTCAAGGCGAGACTGTCATCCTTATGCTAGCCCGACCTCTTTCTCGTTCCAGTGATACGGACCACAAACTGGATTATCTCATAATCCCCGTCGCATGGCCATGCTTATCCTGGTCGGATCACACGAGGGGCCCAGAGTATATCTCTCCTGATCGGAGGGGCAAATCCCATCTTGCTCGACCATGTCTCGCAGCATGGGACTGGACAAACCCGAAACCTACCTTTGTAACTACCCAGTCACGGAATAGCGTTTGGTCGGCCCAAAGCAAGTCTGTCACCATCCCGAGTACATGCATCAGCTCAGGTCTTAGGACATAGAATGTATGTTGTACTAGAGACTCACAGATGACATATCACTGTGTCTCATAGTTGGGTCTGTTCGACTCGGACCTTTTCTCGACTCGGATCCGACTACGTCGTATCCGAACAGACCTTTCCAAGTCCATATTATCCTTTTAGCATCCAATGCTCCGTGGCTAGTGAGACCAAGCCATCGACCGTGTCATATGCTAGTCTAGTCGGCTGCGCGTCCACACAGCCCTTTCGACTAGGGACCTTTTAGGACAGTCATCATACAATGCATAGTCCCACAAACAAGTCACGTACTTGCTGATACACATCATTGATAATATCCAAGGACTATCTTTATTCATAAACACATAGGAAATATCATCATACATGATTTCCTCTAGGGCATATCTCCAACAGCCCCTGGCTGTGTTTGGGAGATTTCAATGCAATTTTGACATGCGATGAGAAGATTGGCGGGGCGGATCGACACCAGCGATACATGGATAATTTTAGGGAGTTTCTGGAGGCATGTGACTTAAGTGACCTGGGTTTTGAAGGGGATAAATTCACTTGGAGGAATCACAATAAGGTGGTAGACACATATATTTGTGAACGTCTAGACAGAGCGACAGCAAACGTAAGGTGGTGCGAGTGGTTTCCGGATTTCACAGTGTTTAACGGTGCCCCATGACACTCCGACCATCGACCCGTCATTGTCTGCACAGATGGTGTCACCAGAAAGGAAGGGGGAGGCGACCGTGGCTTTCGTTTTGAGGCTTGGTGGCTCCAGGAAGAAGGGTGTAGTGCTGAGGTGCAAGGAGCGTGGGAGGAAGGGTGTTTGAAGGATCGAGGTGACGTTGCAACTGCCATGAAGAATGTGGCTGGAAGGATGAGGAGATGGGGCAAGGAGGTGGCGGGAGAATTGGAAGAATGTTTGAGAGAAACTAGGCGTGCATTGGAGAAATGCATGAGGGTGCCGGTCCCGGAAGCAAAAGTCAGGGAGGAGGGAATGTTGAGGTGTTTTCTTGAGGAGCTCGAAGACAAAAAGAACACGAAAGCAAAGCAGTACTCACACGTTACTTGGCTGCATGATGGGAACAAAAGCACGAAATACTTCATGGCAGTAGCGTCAGCTAGGAGAGAGGCGAATAGGATTAAGAAGTTGAGGAAGGAGGATGGTTCCGAGGTGAAAGAAGGGGAGGAGCTTAATAATTATGTCTGTTCTTTTTTTCAGGACCTCTTCACTACCTCTGGTGTCAACCGATTAACTGAGCTTATCAACAAAGTCCAACCCCGTGTCACTGATGCCATGAGGGCCATCCTAGAAGCTGAGGTTACTAGAGAGGAGGTCAAGGCCGCGCTTGATCACATTGGGGGTCTGAAGGCTCCGGGACCGAATGGCATGCCCTCGGTCGTCTATAAGAAGCACTGGCACTTTATGGGGGACAAAGTTTGAAGGAAATATGCCCTAGAGGCAATAATAAAGTTGTTATTTATATTTCCTTATATCATGATAAATTTTTATTATTCATGCTAGAATTGTATTAATCGGAAACTTCGTATAGGTGTGACTACATAGACAAACATAGTGTCCCTAGTATGCCTCTACTTGACTAGCTCGTTAATCAAAGATGGTTAAGTTTTCTAGCCATAGACATGTGTTGTCATTCGATGAATGGGATCACATCATTAGAGAATGATGTGATGGACAAAGACCCATCCATTAGCTTGGCATAATGATTGTTTAGTTTTATTGCTATTGCTTTATTCATGACTTATACATGTTCCTCCGACTATGAGATTATGCAACTCCCTAATACCGAAGGAACACCTTGTGTGCTATCAAACGTCACAACGTAACTGGGTGATCATAAAGATGCTCTACATGTGTCTCTGAAGGTGTTTGTTGGGTTGGCATAGATCAAGATTAGGATTTATCACTCCGTGTATCAGAGAGGTATCTTTGGGTCCTCTCGGTAATGCACAGCACTATAAGCCTTGCAAGCAATGTGTCTAATGAGTTAGTTGCAGGATGATGCATTATGGAGCGAGTAAAGAGACTTGCCGGTAATGAGATTGAACTAGGTATGATGATACCGACGATCGAATCTCGGGCAAGTAACATACCGATGACAAAGGAAACAACATATGTTGTTATGCGGTTTGACCGATAAAGATCTGCGTAGAATATGCATGAGCCAATATGAGCATCCAGGTTCCGCTATTGGTTATTGACCGGGGATATGTCTCAGTCATGTCTACTTAGTTCTCGAACCCGTAGGGTCCACACGCTTAATGTTCGATGACGATTTGTATTATGAGTTATGTGATTTGATGACCAAAGATTGTTCGGAGTCCCGGATGAGATCACGGACATGAGGAGGAGTCTCGAAATGGTCGAGACATAAAGATTGATATATTGGAAGGTTATATTCGGATACCAAAATGGTTCTGGAGTGATTCGGCTATTTTTGGAGTACCACGAGGTTACCGGAACCCCCTGATAACCCACAAGTATAGGGGATCAATTGTAGCCCCTTTCGATAAGTAAGAGTGTCGAACCCAAGGAGGAGCTAAAGGTAGAACAAATATTCCCTCAAGTTCTATCGACCACCGATACAACTCTACACACGCTTAGCGTTCGCTTTACCTAGAACAAGTAAGAAACTAGAAGTACCTTGTAGGTGTTGTTGGATAGGTTTGCAAGATAATAAAAAGCACGTAAATAAAAAGTAGGATCTGTTTAGATAAAGAAACAATAAAGTAAATATAGCGAGTGTGGCAAAGTGGTGGTAGGAGTTGTGAAATTGTCCCTAAGCAATTGACTACTTTACTAGACCGATAGCAAGTTTTATGTGGGAGAGGCATAAGCTAACATACTTTCTCTTCTTGGATCATATGCACTTATGATTGGAACTCTAGCAAGCATCCACAACTACTAAAGATCATTAAGGTAAAACCCAACCATAGCATTAAATCATCAAGTCCCCTTTATCCCATACGCCACAACCCCCTTACTCGGGTTTATGCTCCTGTCACTCAAGCAACCCACTATAAGCGATTCATGAACATATTGCAACACCCTATAGCGGGAGTCCCTCACGCTTGCGCGACATGGAGGGAACAATAGGACAGCAACATAACCACAAGCGAATTAAACCAATCATAGCAATTCATCAATCACCGGTAGGACAACGAAAATCTACTCAGACATCATAGGATGGCAACACATCATTGGATAATAATATGAAGCATAAAGCACCATGTTCAAGTAGAGGGTACAGCGGGTTGCGGGAGAGTGGACCGCTGAATATAGATGGGGGAAGGTGATGGAGATGTTGGTGAAGATGATGGAGGTGTTGGTGTAGATCGCGGTGATGATGATGGCCCCCGGCGGCGTTCCGGCACCACCGGAAGCAAGGGGGGAGAGCCCCCCTTCTTCTTCTTCTTCCTTGACCTTCTCCCTAGATGGGAAAAGGGTTTCCCCTCTGGTCCTTGGCTCCCATGGCGTGGGAGGGGCTAGAGCCCCTCCGAGATTGGATCTGTCTCTCTCTGTTTCTGTGTTCTCAGATTCTGCCCTTTCACCGTTTCTTATATATCCGGAGATCCGTAACTCCGATTGGGTTGAAACCTTCGCCAAGATTTTTCTCTGAAAATTAGCTTTCTTGCGGACAAAGATGAGCAGTAACCGCCTTACAGGGTGCCCACGAGGGTCAGGGGCGCCCCCCTGCCTCGTGGCCCCATCGGGCACCGTCTCGAGTTGATTCTTCTTCCCAAAAATCACAAATATTCTCCATCCGTTTTTATCCCGTTTGGACTCCGTTTGATATGGGGTTTCTGAGAAACATAAAACATGCAACAAACAGGAACTGGCACTGGGCACTGGATCAATACGTTAGTCCCAAAAATAGTATAAAAAGTTGCCAAAAGTATATGAAAGTTGAATAATATTGGCATGGAACAATCAAAAATTATAGATACGACAGAGACGTATCAACATCCCCAAGCTTAATTCCTGCTCGTCCTCGAGTAGGTAAATGATAAAAAAAGATAATTTTTGATGTGGAATGCTACCTAGCATAATCTTGATCATGTATCTAATCATGGCATGAATATTAAGACACGAGTGATTAAAAGCAATAGTCTATCATTTGACATAAAAACAATAATACTTCGGGCATCCCAACAAACAATCATGTCTTTCGAAATATCAATGCTAAAGAACGCTATCCCTACAAAATCATATAGTCTTGTATGCTCCCTTTTCTTAACACAAGGTACCCCTCATGCCCGTCCCGGTGTCAGCCAAGCAATGGCTCATACTTTTTAACGCGCTTCAGCTTTTTCAACCCTCACGCAATACATGACCGCAAGCCATGGATATAGCACTATGGGTGGAATAGAGTATGATGGTGGAGGTTGTGTGGAGAAGACAAAAAGGGAGAAAGTCTCATATCGACATGGCTAATCGACGGGCTATGGAGATGCCCATCGATTGATGTCAATGCGAGGAGTAGGGATTGCCATGCAACGGATGCAGTCGAGCTATAAGTGTATGAAAACTCAAACTGAAAACTAAGTGGGTGTGCATCCAACTTGCTTGCTCATGAAGACCTCGGGCATTTGAGGAAGCCCATCATCAGAATATACAAGCCAAGTTCTATAATGAAAAATTCCCACTAGTATATGAAAGTGATAACTCAAGAGACTCTCTATATGAAGAACATGGTGCTACTTTGAAGCACAAGTGTGGTAAAAGGATAGTAACATTGCCCCTTCTCTCCCTTTCTCTCATTTTTATATTTTCTTCTCTTTTTTATATATTTTTATTTTTTTGGTGGGCTTCTTTGGCCTCTTTTTTATTTGGGCTTATTTGGCCTCTTTTATTTTTCATAAAGTCCAGAGACTCATCCCGACTTGTGGGGGAATCATAGTCTCCATCATCCTTTCCTCACTGGGGCAATGCTCTAATAATGATAATCATCACACTTTATTTACTTACAACTCAATATTACAACTCGATATCTAGAACAAAGATATGACTCTATATGAATGCCTCCGGCGATGTACCGGGATGTGCAATGATCTAGCATAGCAAAGATATCAAAAATGGACAAGGCATGAAAACATCATGCTAGCTATCTTAGGATCATGCAAAGCAATATGCCAATGAATGCTCAAGTCATGTATATGATGATGATGAAAGTTGCATGGCAATATATCTCGGAATGGCTATGGAAATGCCATGATAGGTAGGTATGGTGGCTGTTTTGAGGAAGATATAAGGAGGCTTATGTGTGATAGAGCGTATCGTATCACGGGGTTTCGGTGCACCTGTGAAGTTTGCACCAACTCTCGAGGTGAGAAAGGGCAGTGCACGGTACCGAAGAGGCTAGCAATGATGGAAGGGTGAGAGTGGGTATAATCCATGGACTCACATTAGTCATAAAGAACTCATATACTTATTGCAAAAGTTTATTAGCCCTCGAAGCAAAGTACTAATAGGCATGCTCCTAGGGGGGAGGTTGGTATGAGTTAACCATCACGCGCGCCCGACCTTCACGCAAAGATAAACAATCAAAATACAATGCGTGCCAATTTGGTTACATAGTTAGGAGACCAGACGTGCATGCTTCGGGAATCACAAACCTTAACACCAATATCCTTACTAAACACAACCATCTACTAGTACCTCCCACATATTATCATCTCTATATCGCAAAACTATTGCAAGGAATCAAACATATCATATTCAGTGATCTACAAGTTTTATGTAGGATTTTATGACTAACCATGTGAATGACCAATTCCTGTCATCTCTCTAAATAGATATAAGTGAAGCAAGAGAGTTTAATTCTTTCTACAAAAGATATGCCCATGCTCTAACAAATATAAGTGAAGCAAAAGAGCATTCTACAAATGGCGGTTTTCTATGTGAAGAGAAACAGGCAATCCAAACTTCAAATGATATAAGTGAAGCACATGAAGCATTCTATAAAGCTATACTCAAAAGATATAAGTGAAGTGCAATGAGCATTCTATAAATCAACCATGGAATATCTCATACCAGCATGGCGCATAAAAGAAAAGTGATAACTAAATGCAAAAGACGCTCCAAGACTTGCACATATCGCATGAACGAAACGAATCTGAAAACATACTGATGCTCGTTGAAGAAAGAGGGGATGCCTTCCAGGGCATCCCCAAGCTTAGATGCTTGAGTGTCCTTGAATATTTACTTGGTGTGCCTTGGGCATCCCCAAGCTTGAGCTCTTGCCTCTCTTCCTTTTCCTCATATCGAGACCTCCTCGATCAAACACTTCATCCACACAAAACTTCAGCAGAAAACTCGGTAAGATCCGTTAGTATAATAAAGCAAATCACTACTTTAAGTACTGTTGCACACCAATTCATATATTTTTTTTCATTGTGTCTACTGTAATATAACTTTTCCATGGCTTAATCCACTGATAGAAATTGATAGTTTCATCAAAACAAGCAAACTATGCATCAAAAACAGAATCTGTCAAAAACAGAGAAGTCTGTAGCAATCTGAACATTCACCATACTTCTGGTACCACAAAAATTCTACCAAAATTATGAAAAATAAGCAATTTGTATAGAAAGACAGTGCAGAAAGTTTCAGAACCGTTTGACATTCCAGCAAAAAATGTAAAATCACGCACTACAGCCGAAGTTGCTGTCCTGCACTGTACAAACCAACAAGCATTGTAAACATCCTAAAGGCAAACCTTGGCACATTATTTTTATAATACAATGGAATTGTACAAGGGGATAATTATTTGTTGATGAAAAGTTTCTGTAATTAAGATTCACAAAGTTTTCATGAGCATGAACAAAGTTCAAGGAGCTCTCCCACTTCAACAATGCTTGTCTCTCTCACTTTCACTTTCCTTTTTTAAAAGTTTTGGGTTGTCCTCTTTATTTTTTTGTTTTTAGACTATATAAAAGCACTCAACAGAAATAAATGACTCTCTAAAACTTCCGGGTTGTCTCCCTGGCAACGCTTTCTTTAAAGCCATTAAGCTAGGCATATAGTGCTCAAGTAATGGATCCACCCAGATCCCAAGGTATATCAAAGCCAATTTTAATTAACAATGATTTGTAATTTAGTAGTGAGCACAAAGTAACATATATCATGCAATGACGAACTATAAATCTCTTCCTATGCATCGGCCTATCATAAAAGAACAATTCATGCACACATAGTAAAGGCCAATGCATAGTATAAATAGTTTCTTGCAATTTTATCTTATTGGAAACATAGAGAGGTGGAGATATAGTTCCTCTCTCATAATAATTGCAAGTAGGAGCAGCAAGCACATGCATATTATATCTATCGAAATCATCATGTGCAACGGTAAAAGGCAACCCATCAATATAATCCTTAATAAGCACAAACTTCTCCGATATAGTGTGGTTTGGAGAATTCAAAAAGATAATAGGACTATCATGCGTGGGTGCAATAGCAACAATTTCATGTTTAACATAAGGAACTATAGCAAGTTCATCTCCATAAGCATAATTCATATTGGCATCTTGGCCACAAACATAGCAAGCATCATCAAAAAGGGATATTTCAAGAGAATCAACGGGGTCATAACAATCATCATAGCAATCATCCTTCGGTAAGCACAAAGGGGAATTAAACAATGTATGAGTTGAAGAGTTACTCTCATTAGAAGGTGGGCACGGGTAGCTAACCCGCTCTTCCTCCTTTTGTTCTTCGCTCTCCTCATCATCTTTTTCATCCAATGAGCTCATAGTTTCATCAATTTCTTCTTCCATAGACTCCTGCAAAATATTATTCTCTTCCTGGACAGCGGAGAATTCCTCAATATATGGTTTAACATAGGCATTAGAAGCATAATTATCATAACAATATTCAAGTATGGCAAATTTTTCAGATTTGTAAAGAGTGGCATCATACTTTTCAATCAAAGAAGCAATTTCAAAAGCGCCCTTAAAAGCAACAAATTCTTCAATTTGTTGAACATCATAGTAATTATAAACACCCTTAGCATACGAAGATACGATTCCATTATCACTAAACTCACATTGGTGGGGAAGGTGTTTCTTAGGGTTTTCAGAACAACAAGTAACATCATATATTTCACATAAATTCCAAGCATAGCATTGCAAACAATGAATCTGATCCAGTAAAAGTTTCCCTTTTTCAGATATACGGTGTCGCGCATAACAAGCATGCTCATCTAAAGATTTTCCCTCAACTAAGCTAGTGAGGGTTTCAGCACGAGCACAAAGGGATCGAAGATGATCCAAGTAAAAAGCTTCAGGAGTGTGATAGATTTTGAGTGGTTCTTCAACCATTGGTTCAATAGGTACAACTAATTTTTTTGGTATTTTGCGTTTCCTACCCATAACTAAAGATAGAAAACAACTAAGAACAGCAAATAAAAATTACTTAGTGATAAAGCAAACAAGCACACACGAGAATATTCACCCCACGCTATGACTCCCCGGCAACAGCGCCAGAAAAAGGTCTGGATAACCCACAAGTATAGGGGATCAATTGTAGCCTCTTTCGATAAGTAAGAGTGTTGAACCCAGCGAGGAGCTAAAGGTAAAACAAATATTCCCTGAAGTTCTATCGACCACCGATACAACTCTACGCACGCTTAGCGTTTGCTTTACCTAGAACAAGTAAGAAACTAGAAGTACTTTGTAGGTGTTGCTGGATAGGTTCGCAAGATAATAAAAAACATGTAAATAAAAAGTAGGGGCTGTTGATAAAGAAGTAATAAAGTAAATATAGCAAGTGTGGAAAAGTGGTGGTAGGAGTTGTGAAATTGTCCCTAAGCAATTGACTACTTTACTAGACCGATAGCAAGTTTTATGTGGGAGAGGCATAAGCTAACATACTTTCTCTTCTTGGATCATATGCACTTATGATTGGAACTCTAGCAAGCATCCGCAACTACTAAAGATCATTAAGGTAAAACCCAACCATAGCACTAAAACATCAAGTCCCCTTTATCCCATACGCCACAACCCCCTTACTCGGGTTTGTGCTTCTGTCACTCAAGCAACCCACTATAAGCGAATCATGAATGTATTGCAACACCCTACAGCGGGAATCCCTCACGCTTGCGTGACACGGAGGGCACAATAGGATAGCAACATAACCACAAGCGAATTAAACCAATCATAGCAATTCATCAATCACCGGTAGGACAACGAAAATCTACTCAGACATCATAGGATGGCAACACATCATTGGATAATAATATGAAGCATAAAGCACCATGTTCAAGTAGAGGGTACAGCGGGTCACGGGAGAGTGGACCGCTGAATATAGATGGGGGAAGGTGATGGAGATGTTGGTGAAGATGATGGAGGTGTTGGTGTAGATCGCGGTGATGATGATGGCCCCCGGCAGTGTTCCGGCGCCACCGGAAGCAAGGGGGAGAGAGCCCCCCTTCTTCTTCATCTTCCTTGACCTTCTCCCTAGATGGGAGAAGGGTTTCCCCTCTGGTCCTTGGCTCCCATGGCGTGGGAGGGGTGAGAGTCTGATGACCCATAAGTATAGGGGATCTATCATAGTCCTTTCGATAAGTAAGAGTGTCGAACCCAACGAGGAGCAGAAGGAAATGATAAGCGGTTTTGAGTAAGGTTTTCTCTGCAAGCACTGAAATAGTAGGTGATAGATAGTTTTGTGATAAGATAAATAGTAATGAGCAAAAAGTAAATAAAGTGTAGCAAGGTGGCCCAATCCTTTATGTAGCAAAGGATAAGCCTGGACAGCTCCCGAGGACACATTGGGAGTTATCGTCAAGCTAGTTTTCATCGCGTTCGTAAGATTCGCGTTCGGTACTTTGATAATTTGATATGTGGGTGGACCGGCACTTGGGTACTGCCCTAACTTGGACAAGCTTTCCACTTATGATTAACCCCTATTGCAAGCATCCACAACTACAAAAAGGAGTATTAAGGTAAACCTAACCACAGCATTAAACATGGGTCCATACAATGTTGAGGATATCACTTATCGTTATCATCTCGGTGAGCTAGGGATTAGAGATTAATCAGAAATCGGTCGATTAATCAATTTTATCAGTTGACTAATAATCGGATATTTTTTTGCAAATCCTAGATTCCCAATACTAAAATACACTATATTCAACACCAAAATAATATTGGACAAAAGTGTTACCTTGATTCATAGCCTTTGAATCCTCGTATAATGACAAACAAAATAAGACAACAGTACATATTGCGTAACAATGTCCACAAAAAACAAATAAACATAGTTTTTGCAAACATAGTGCTTTGAATAGGTCTGATTTATCGGCAGATTCTTGATAAATCGCTTGTCAAGGCGATAAGTCAGCTCAAAAGATAAACGGTGAAGATAAGGTATAATCTTATCGGTCACCCCCCAAGTAGTGATAAATCGGAAGATTAATTGCCGAATCGGAAGATTTTTTGAACAGTGGGTCCATATCAACCCCTAACGAAGCAACACATAAACTAGGGTTTAAGCTTCTGTCACTCTAGCAACACATCATCTACTTATTACTTCCCTATGCCTTCCTCTAGGCCCAAATAATGGTGAAGTGTCATGTAGTCAACGTTCACATAACACCACTAGAGGAAAGACAACATACATCTCATCAAAATATCGAACGAATACCAAATTCACATGACTACTAATAGCAAGACTTCACCCATGTCCTCATGAACAAACGTAACTAATCACAAAGCATATTCATGTTCAAAATCAGAGGAGTAATAATATGCATAAAGGATCTGAACATATGATCTTCCACCAAGTAAACCAATTAGCATCAACTACAAGGAGTAATCAACACTACTAGCAACCCATAGGTACCAATTTGTGGTTTTGATACAAGATTGGATACAAAAGATGAACTAGGGTTTTGAGAGGAGATGGTGCTGGTGAAGATGTTGATGGAGATTGACCCCTTCTCGATGAGAGGATCGTTGGTGATGATGTTGGTGATGATTTCCCCCTCCCGGAGGGAAGTGTCCCCTGCAGAACAGCTCCGCCAGAGCCCTAGATTGATTCCACCAAGGTTCCGCCTCGTGGCGGTGGAGTTTCGTCCCGTAATCTTGCCCATGATTTTTTCCAGGGTAAAAGTGATGATATAGCAGAAGATGGACGCCGGAGGCCCACCAGGGGGCCCAGGAGATAGGGGGCCGCGCCCTACAGGGGGACGCGCCCTCCTATCTCCTGGACAAGGTGTGGGCCCCCTAGCCTATTTCTTTCGCTCATAAATTCTTATTAAATCCAAAAAGTTGTTTCGTGGAGTTTCAGCGCTTTTGGAGTTGTGCAGAATAGGTTTCCAACGTTTGCTCCTTTTCCAGCCAGAATTCCAGCTGCCGGCAATCCCCCTCTTCATGGTAAACCTTGTAAAATAAGAGAGAATAGCCATAAGTATTGAGATATAATGTGTAATAACGGCCCATAATGCAATAAATATTGATATAAAAGCATGATGCAAAATGGACGTATCAACTCCCCCAAGCTTAGACCTCGCTTGTCCTCAAGCGGAAGCCGAAATCAAAAAATATGTCCACATGTTTAGAGATAGAGGTGTCGATAAAAATAAAATACGGACATGAGGGCATCATGATCATTCTAAGAACAACAACA